>NC_056748.1:757406245-757746245 GCF_019279795.1 Protopterus annectens | reverse complement strand
TGGAATAAAAATGCAAACATGTTATATATAAATATACATATATATATATATATATATATATATATATATATATATATATATATATATGGGTTTAGGACACAAGCTCGACTAGCATATCTCCAAATCACAAAACATCGAACGAATCACAAAACATCGAACACACATACACGAAAGCACTTAAAATCAAAAAGCTCTTCCGTGTATGTGTAGTTAAAAAAAAAAAATCTACGTTTCTGCAGGGGGGCTTCACCCCCCTGCACCCCCCACACCCTCCTACTTTATTATTCTTACTTCGAGATTGCACTACAGTGGGGAAAAGGGAATTTTCCCTTACCCGCACTGTAGTCCGATCTAGGAAACAGGCAAATATTACACGGAAGTGCTTGTCGATTTTAAGTGCTTTCGTGTATGTGTGTTTGATGTTTTGTGATTTGGACATATGCTAGTCGAGCATGTGTCAGGATCCCATATATATATATATATATATATATATATATATATATATATATATATTTATATATGGGTCTATTTTAGGACCTTGAAAGCTTAATAGCTCGAATGCATATGGATCGCACCATATGCATCGAACTATTAAACAATCAAAGTCCAAAAAAAAAAAAATACACAAAGAAGAGTTTAAACAAGTGTAGGCAAGGGGGCCCCCTACACCACCCGCTACTTAAATATACTAACTCTGAGATCGCACTACATTGAAGTAAATGGAAATCTCCACCTACATTTTCGACATTTTGCTTTTTCGGTATACTCGTATTGAGAATATCGTATTCGATATTCTCGGACTTCGAGCACATAAAGTAGAACCTATATATATATATATATATATATATATATATATATATATATATATATGTAAGACAGTACTGGAAATGATCTAAACAAAAGAACAAAGATCAGCTGTAAATATACCCAAACTGAAAACCATGTAAACAAAACATTGACAAAATTTAACCATATCCAAAACCGTTTTTGGAAGGGGGTGCACTCCCTTTTAATGACATATATCAGCTTGAAGGATGCACAACAGTAGGAAAAGGGCATAAACCATTACCTAGTGTAACTATGATTTTGACAACATTTTGTGTTTAGATGTTTTTAGTCTAGATATATTGCTGTCAGTATTGTTACTGTCAATCTTACACTGTTTAGATTATTTCTAATACTCATCTTTTATATATATATATATATATATATATATATATATATATATATATATAGATAGAGAGAGAGAGAGAGAGAGAGATGGATATAGGTATAAAATACAGGTATAGCATGTTTTAGGGATCTGTTGACTTAGAACAAATCAGAAGTTATGATGCAGTTTTTTAAAAAATCAGCTTTTTATTTCTTCTATATATATTGTTTTACAGAGCACAGATTTTTAAAAGAAAAAAAATAGCTATTCAAAATAATATGTGTGTGTATATATATATATATATATATATATATATATATATATATATATATATATATATATATATATATATATATACAAAGAATTATGCAGCATCAAGTTTAAATATTGCTTATAGAAAGTTTAGCATGGTGTATCTTTCTTTATTTTAAAGAGTAAAAAGTAGCTGTTAGGGTACAGAGTGAACTCAAAGTTTTATATCCAAAATAATAGTAGACTAGATGGACAAAATCGGTTTCATTATTTGCTCCTTTACAGTCACAGTGCAAACAGTGCAAAATAACATTTTGAGGGTGAAGCACATTAGGGTTGTCCTCTGCCTGGGAAAGCAAAGAATTTAAAACAAGCAAAGCTAAGATGGGTCTTGCAGGACTGTTTGTGGTCTCGTCCTGTATTGTGAATACATTGTCCTGATAACGTACATGATTAAAGTAGTGGCAGAAGCTTATATCTTAGAAAATAATGGGATCCGACACATTGTAGCAGTGCAAGAGTGCTTTAGTTAGAAGTGCTCAGACGTTTCTATTTGAAATTATCGCATCATAGAACTTTGTAAATACATACTGTCATCCGTTTGCGTTGAAGGGCAAATAAATATCTCTTTTTGTTTGCAGTATTGTATCCACGAATATGTTAACAACACAACCAAAGGGCTATGGCAGATGCATGCTAACACGGGATTCTGTGGGCCTATCCACATTATCAAATGAAAAGCCTAGTTTTTTGGATTTATTTATTTTTTCCTTTACCACGATTCATACTGGTATGTTTTTTGACTAGTATGCTAATCTCTGGTAACAAACATGTTTGTAACTAAAGTCCCAAATGAAAATATTTAATTCACTTAACTGCTTTGGTAATCTTCTGTATAACAGTTTGCTGTATCTGTATGAGTCAATATATTTTATGTATTATGTGTGTGTGTGTGTGTGTGTGTGTGTGTGTGTGTGTGTGTGTGTGTGTGTGTGTGTGTGTGTGTGTGTGTGTGTGTGTGTGTGTGTGTGTGTGTGTGTGTGTGTGTGTGTGTGTGTGTGTGTGTGTGCGTGTGTGTATATATCTATCTATTTTGTTCTAATGTCTTTGTTGACTTGAATGCTGCTGCAAAAATATAAAATATTCATGACATTTGCTATATTTTGCTAGCTTTGTAATGGGCACAATTCTGCAACAGGCCATTTTTAATTATCTAGAAGATAAATGGACAAGCAAATAAATAATTAAGGCAAATGGACACTGTTAAGCTGTGCTTACAAGTCTTGGTAATCTTAAAACTTAAAATAGCTGCTACTTCTTTTACCATGCAGAACCAGTGGTTAATAAGAGCTGTATTGCCGTGTTTCAGAGTCACTGTCACTAACTTCAGTAAATTGCTATTTTCATGGTCTTTCTAACAGGTTTGTTCTCAGACAATTTCCTGTTGTTGTCCTCCAACAGTCTTTTGTGCATAGGGACTAAAAACAACTCAGTGCTGAGAAAAATTAGTTTCTAAGCAAAGTTTCCCACACTTAGAAAGAAATGGGCATAAATTCTGGTATTACAACAAAAAAATAAGACAGCTTGCAAGAATAAAACTCTATCACAAGAGAAAAAGGGACAAAGGAGTACATCACAAAAGCTTTCAGAATGCTGTTTGTTCTATTTATACTTTGGCTGTATCTGTATTTATCTATTGCTGATTTTATACACTTATGATTAAATTTGAAAAAAAGCTGCCACATCCAAAAAGTACTATTGAGAAAAAAGATAGAAAAACAGATACATGTTAGAAACAGTTGTCACACAGAGATAGTACAGAAACAAATGCAGTCCCTGATTTACAATGGAAACATTTTAGATACTGAAATCAATTTTAGTACTTAAAACTAAAAAAAAAATGCAATATTAGCACATAATATAGCATGCTAGGGGAAGTTGAGGAATTATGCAGATGTTTTTTGAACTACTAATATATGCTGTAAATTATAGATATTGATAGGATCATTATATGAAAGCAAATTATACTACTTTAATAGTCAATGGGATGAAGATTGGCTATGAAGGCACTATCTTCTACTAGATTAAAAATGTTATCATAACTCACATTCATTGGTCTTCCAACCCCTCTTCAGGCCAGAATAGTTCATCAGATGGAAATTTAACAATAATGCCAAGTTTGTACAGATCTACAAGCTTAGCTAACCAAATATCCTGATTTCTATTCTGGAGACTGGAAAAGTATATGCAGAGAAGCATGAGTCACCACACAAAGCCCTACAGAACACTATCGGTCACCTTCATATTTTCTTAGGAGGTATTAGTTGTTGTGTCTTTCGGCTTTTCCCAGTTAGGGGTCGCCACAGCGGAACTCCGGTCTGCTAATGATTGGTAGTTGATTTTTACGTGCCGAGTTACCAGCCCTGACGCACAACCTTCAACGAAGGTACGCCCATTCACGCATGTCTCCATGCAGAAGACGCTCTAGCTGAGAATCGAACCAGACAGCGTCTGACTGTGAGGCAACAATGCTACCGCAGCACCACCATTAACTATTTTAGCCAAGTTGGCTATTTACCTCACAATGTATGCATCTACTTTTAAGGCGCATAACTTATAAATGATGTCGATGTGATGGATACCAATTAACACTTTAACCAGATGTAAATAAGTTGTGTGAACAGAATGACTGATGTCTACAGCTTACATGGCATTCTCAAAACAGTTAACTAAACTGACTAGGCAGGATCAACCTTTGGTAAAGCCAAAATGATATGGGTTTAGCCTGATGAGATGTTTGCTATCATAGTTTATAAGGGCAGATATGCATTCCATGGCTTTACAAATCAAACTACTCAGGTTACTGGGTCTATAGTGTTCTAGGTCTGTGGTAGGGCTGCCTTTCTGTAGGAGGACATCAGCAATGCAGTTCACCATATTTTGGGGACAGCATTGTAGCTACACTCAGGTTAAGTAATTTAAGGAAGGGTATCAACCAGTCCATATTCAGCACTATTTATTACTAGTTCAAAAACATATTTCTTACATATTTTCTGTCCTTATTCATAGATGGTTACAAGGCTATTGGCCAAAGAGCAATTTAAGCTTAAGCAGGCTTACCCCAAATTTATCAAAATATTCCTGACATGCATCAATGCCCCCAAGGAATTTTAGGGCTACGATATAAGCTTCTACACATTATCATTCACAGGCTGCCCCTGCCTAATAGGGACATAGGTGCCAAACGAGGGGTAAATTTCCTATCCACTGGTCCAAATTATATTTGAACAGGGTTACTGGAGGCCATTGTTTAACAATGATGGCAAGCGTGTTCCAGAGAAGGGGGTAATCTTTTGAGACACATACCTGTCCTGTTTATTTCTGAGACTTGGTTTAGATCCTTAGATTGGTTATTTCTGATGATATTTTTTCTGCAGATTTGCAACAGATCTATCAGTGTACGATCAGAGGATGCCTTGTAGGCTAGGCACCAATCGCCACACAACACTCTATAGGAGACTGAGCACAAGGATAGGGTTTTGATAAGCTCTGCACTGGGCTTGTTTACTCCAAGAATTCTTATTGTGAGGAACCTATGTGATCTCTTAAACTGTTTCAAGACCCTGGTCAGGTACATGCCAAAGACTGCATTGTCCTCAGTAATCGGTCTAATGACAGCAGAGTACATTAGAACAATGACCTCCTTAGATTTGGATGCTGTACCATGACCTTACTTATAACTTGTGTATGTAATATGATTTTTCTGACAACAGTAGACGCATGGTGGTCAAGGGTCAGGTTACTGTCAACATTCATTCCCAGATCCCTGACCACTGAGTCTACTTATAGGGGTGAATAATGTTGCAATTTGCAGGGATGGTCATACTTCTAAAGGGTACTATTATGCATTTTTTGCATTGATTTTTAGTCCATGAGCCTAGCAACGGTGTGTCTGGGTCAGATCCTTTTAAAGGGTGTCAGTATCACTAGGGGATTCAATGTCTAAAAACTTGTTCAGCCAGAGGCCCTTGATGTTTGTTTTGACTTCAGATAAGTAGATACAAAAAAGAGAGGCCCCAGCACTGATTTCTGTGGGACTTCACTAGTGACTGACCTCTTTGCAGAGGTGTATTACCCTATCCTAACATCTTGTGTCCTACAAGTGAGCTAGCTCATTATCCATTGGGTGACATAAGAGTTTAAGTCTAATTTTGTAAGCTTATCTACAATGCCCGAGTGAGGTAATGTGTTGAACTCCTTGGCCAGTTTAAGGTAGGCAGTGTGCACTGCTCTGTCCTCATCCATAGCTTTAGTGATCTTCATGAAGAAGTCCACCAGGTTAAGTAGGTATGACTTTCCTTTGACAGAACCAATCTTGGTAGTGTACAGTCTCTGTAGATTTCCTGTATCACTGCTTATCAGATTTACAGTGATTCTTTCCATGGCCTTGCATATGAGACTAGTCAGATTTATGGGTCTATAGTTCCCGAGGCTGATGGAAGGCATCTCCTTGTGTAGATGGATAACCTTTTCAGTCCTCCATTCATTTGGCACTAAGCCTATCTGGAGGGCATGTGTAAATATAGATTCTAATGGGCCTGATATCCATGAGGCATCCTGGGATATTATCAGCGACCATCAATGCAATTCTCGTGGGCTTAGAGAGCATAGTGAGGACCTGCTCCCTATTAATAGTTAGTAGAGTAATGGTGGATGGTATTTACTGTCGGTATCTGGGGGTGAAAGGAGGAAAAACTGAAGTTAAATTTATTGTCCAGCAGAATTTCTGTGGCTCTGTATAGAAGTTTCCACTCCCCATTAGTTCGTCACATTGTTGGATGTTGTCCGTAAGGTTGTGGACATAACTGAAGAAAGTCTTATAGTTGTCCTTAGCTTGGAAGGCTATTTATATCTCAATTTTGGCTAAGCTGCATAATATAAACTTTACTATTTAATTTATATAGCGTTGTATCAATATTAATGTACCAAACTGAAATTAGGATTATATTCAGTTCTATTTTTTGTGAGTATTAACTCCTGGGCTGTTACTGGGATCCACCCGAGTCAACAAATTAATTACAGGTAAAATAAAATAAATCAAAATAAAATTTTTAGTTTAGGTTATTCCAGGGATGTCTGTGGAGTAGTGTAGATATATATTTGTTTTACTTGGAAGCCACATAACATGTATGTATACATTTGCGACAAAGAACATTTCACAAAACAATGCACATTAAGTTGATCTTCTATACAACAAGGGCCCTGTTAATCCCAGAGCAATAGCTGATCTAATTGACCCTCTCAGAAATTGGTATTAAGAATTACTTGATACCTTGATACCTTGATACTTGAAACTTCTTCAGATAATCATAAAATAACATTGTTGTACTATATACCTCTGATAAAGGAAGTTACATAACAGATACAAAATAACCAATCCTTGCATACAAAAAATATAAATAAATAAATAAATTGTGAAACAAACATCGATGACAAATATATAAATAGACATTCCTTAAAATTCAAAGTTGCACACAAATACCCATCTGAAAATTAGGATGTTGCTGTCTTCAGTTTTATCTGTCCAAAGTTTTCAATTTTAAAAAGCTCGTTATAGAGATTACATCATTCAGTCCGGGGGGGGGGGTGTTGGCATTCTAGAAAATCTGTTACCATAACTCCCTTTGTTCCAAGATAATTTTCCAGGGACCCCCACTTGAGTTCTTTAACACCTGGTGCAAAACCACAAATTTAAATCCATGATTAGGGAAGGCGCTGGTGTGTTTGTATAAGGCATTGATAACCTTATCATGCATGTGCTCGTATATCCTTTGAAAAAGTTTATGGTCAGTTTTACCCACATAGAAAGCATTACATTGCATGCAGTTTGCAATGTAAACCACTCCCTGGGAATAACAGCTGAACCGACCATGGATAGTTATGTATTTCTCCCCAGCCTGTACCCCTGTTACACAGTTCACATATCTACACTGATAGCACATCCTACACTGAACCATCTTACCAATGGTATTTTTACCCCCTGGCCACTCAAGAAGGTTTTTCAAATTTTAAACCCTTCCTTATACAATGTTTGGGCGCTCCCCTAAACATCTTCAAATACCCTGACCCCTGTTATCAAATCCAATTTTTTACCTATTATAGTTAAGATCAAAAAGCTGTTGGTATAATAAATACTGACAGAGAGACAAAGGATAGCACTTGTTTTAGTTTTATGCAAAGGGTCAGGATATTGCACTAAAAGAGTGGTAAAATCCATAATTTCTCCCCTGAAACACCATCATTAACAATGGAGTCTGACAGTGTAAGATTTGTCTGCAACTAAGGTACATAGAATCCAGTTTTCTGTTTGTCAATTACTTCAAGCATAATCCTAGACACAAAATGAATGGGATAACCCCTATTTAAAAACATTTGTTGACGTTAATTACATTCCTTAACAAAGCCATCATAATCAGACACCATATGGGCGGCTCATACCATCTGACCCTTGACAACCCCACATTTGACATGGTGGGGGTGGCTGCTGGAATAGTGTAAATAACTATTCAAATGTGTTGGCTTCCTGTAAATGGTTGACTTAAAGCTATGATGACCAGGAACTTTAGTCAGACAGACATCCAAATAAGCTATAGACTGAGAATCAACAGTATTTGTAAACTGAAGAAAACATGTGGTACTATTAATATAGTCAATAAAGGAGGGAATTTGCTTCTTGGGTCCTGTCCAGGCAATAAATAAATCATGCAGGTACCTAATATACATGGAGATGGGTGAGTAAAAAGAACTATTAAACGGAAAATAATATTCCCAATATGCCATGATGATATTGCCATAGAGGGGATCACAGGATGCCCCCATGGCTATCCCCCTTAATTGTTTGAAAATCTGTCCATCAAAGAAAATCTAATTATTAGTTAAAACTAACTCCATCAAATGATTTAAAGTGTTAACTTTATCCTGGTTATTGTGCAAGCTAACAGGCATAAATTCAGAAAACCACTGTAATCCAATTGAAAGAGGAATACAAGTGAATAAGTCTTTGACATCGATGGTAATAAAAACACTGTCTTTGTAAGGAATCAACTGGTTACATAAAGTTAAAAAATGCCAAGAATCCTGGCATATATGTGGGATACATTGTACATCCTGTTTGAACTGAGAATCTATAAAATCCTGCAAGAGTTTGATGAGAAACTTACTGCTAATTGTGAACTTTATCAGGAGAATGTATATTTTAGACAATGTCTTTATTTATTCATTTATATTTTTTGTAAGCAGGGATTGGTTATTTTGTATCTAAGTGCTATGTAACATGCTTTATCAGAGGTATATAGTGCAATGATGTCATTTTATGTTTGTCTGAAAAAGATTACTTATTCCTAAATGAAAGCATTTATTAAAGTTACAGATTTTAGCACTGAGTCTTATTTATTATGTTTTTCTACATCTAACATCCGTTAGTGTTGTTTTTTTTTATTACAGTTTTTCTGCAGTTGTTTAGAGATGTAACTATACCATGAAATTAGAATCAGTCCTCTCACATAACAATAAACAAGACATCAAACAGGCTGTCAGCAAATACACATCTCCACTCACACAAGATAAGGTCAAGACACACAAACGCACATATGAAGAGGTATTCAATAACAGCCGACCAAAAGATCAGAGACCTCAAGTGTGCAAATGTCAGTGTCTCAACAATTAAGGTCCCAAGGCAAAGCACTTCAAATTAGAATGTCCTAGTAAAAGACAACTCAATAGTGAGACACACAGATGTGGAGGCTGGACAAGGAGAAGGTCATGGTCAGCTGCCTGTCAGGGACCAGGATCCATCAAATCACGCACACACTCAAGTAACTCAGCAACAATTACCATTATGACTCTGTCATAGTAAATGTTGAAGTGAATGACTTCAGACATACCTGTCTGGACTACATGAAGAGAGACATGACTGAACTCTCAGATTATGTGTCCCAAGCAGGTATGTCCCTAGCCCTAAGCAGCATTCTACCTTCACCTAGGATGATGCGACAGTACAGACAAGAAATCATTGATTTCAATAATTGTCTTAGCTTCTGGTGTCACTCTGGGGGATCCAGTATCTGACAGCCTGTGAAGACATGGTTGACAGACCACATTGCTTTGAGAGAGATGGCCTTCATCTCTCTTCTCAAGTCTTCGGTTACTGGCCAAGACTCGTGCCTTCCCCATAGTGACATTTTTAGGGAATGTCAAAACAGCAAAACTGCCGATGTAAAGAAATCCACTGGAGACAAACTCCAGGTCATGTTGCTTAATGCTAGGAGCCTAAACAGTAAATTTCACTCTCTGGAAACATTCCTCACCTTGGAAGAATCTGACGTCTGTGCAGTCACTAAAGCTTGTTTCAAGGCTACAGACAGCACCCTGGCCATACAAGGCTACAATGCGTTTCACACATTCAGATATCAAAAAGAGCATGAAAGAACCAAAAGTGAAGGTGTATCCTGCTTTATTAAATCCAAATACACCTTGAGACTGGTAAAACAGCACAACTCTTTTGACCTACTCCATGTCCAAATAACTATAGGCCAAATACCCTACCATATCATTGCTAGGTATAGGTCCCCCACCATGTACCAGGAGAAGCACAGTGCCTACCTGGACTTGTTAGAGTTGCTTAGTACACAGCCAAACACCTTGATCATGGGAGATTTCAATGATCGTTCCATCAATCAGCAGACTTATACACAATCACTCTGAAGTTCCTGGATTTTGTTAATTCAAATACCCTGGAACAGTTAGTCGGCACCCCCAGAAGGAGCTCAAATGTCATAGATCTATTTCTCGCCAACATGAGGGGTCAGTGCACTACACCATGTGTGTTACCCTCCCTGGTAATGTCAGAACATAAATCAATCTTGTTTGAAGTAAAGATCAAACCTGACACTGAAAATTTTCTCCAAAGCAAGCTATAGAAAACTAAATGATGGTATCAAAAGTTTCAAAACCCTACTAACACAGCTAACAATGACTCCTATGCAGAAGAGTACACAAATGCCATTTATAGCCACTTAAACAAATGTATTGAGTCAGCTGTACATTACTAAAACCAGGTCCTCCCGAAAAAACATGCCACCCTGTGCTGTAAGTATAAATAAGGGGTATAACAAAAGAAAGAAATCGATATCTAAGAACAAGAGGGAACTTATTCAACAGAGGAAGATTACCCTCCACAGCTTCAACAAGTAAATCAAATATCTTGTAAAGTCCTCTAAGGCTAGTTGTGAGACTAAATTAGCATCCCTGAAGACAACCATAAAGCATTCTTTATCTACATCCAAAACCTTAAAGGGAATTACAAGCTGTGTGCTGAACTTATAGTGGATGGCATCACTCACACTGAACCTGAGGAACCTGTCAACCTGCTAGCTGACAGGTTTGGTAATGACTTCAACACCCTATCCCCACCAGCCATACCCCAAAGCAATCCTGTCACCAGTCTCTACCAACTATTTCCAAAGAACAGGTCATACAAGTGCTCTCCAGGGCCAAAAACAAGGCCTCTATGGGACCAGATAACATCCCAGGTTGTTTACTAAATAATACAAAACAAGACCTAGTAGAACCACTTGGTACTCTCTTTAACCACAGCGTGAGCACTGGCTTTATTCCAGCAGAGTGGAGAACAGCAACAGTGATTCTCTTGTATAAAGGGGCTCCATCAACCGACCCATGAAACTGTCAACCCATAAGCTAATCAACTTTATCCGCAAGGCCATGGAGAGAATCATCATGGATCTTACCAACAAGGACACAGACCACCTTCAAACTCTTGACCCAACCCAGTTTGTTTTCATCAAGGGTAGAGCTTGCTTATAAAACCTGCTGACTTCTTTAAGAATGCCACCAAGCCAAGGATTTGGGCAAAGCAGTACATACTTACCTTAATTTAGCCCAGGCTTTTCTCACATTTCTCCACTCTATGATCATTGAGAAACTCTCCCAGCTGGGGATTAACCCAAACATCACTAGATGAGTAGTCAACTGGGTCGCCAACAGAAAAAAGTTGATGAGTCCACCTCCACCAATAGAACAGTTACCAGTGGGGTACCAGAATGATTTGTGATAGGCCCTCTACTGTTTGGAATCTATTTATCTGAGGTTCAGGCAAAAGTGGATGGCCTGTGGCTTACCAAGTTTGCAGATGACTGCAAACTGGGTGCAATCATTGTGTCCCCCAACTATGTAAACATATTACAGAAGGGGCTGATACAGACGATTGCTGCCAAAGTTACAGACTAAATCTAAGCACAAAAAATGCTTCATTATACCATTTGGCAAAGAAGTAGCCCCTGCTAATTATGATAGAGACGGCACCCCTCTAAGCTTAAACCCAGTGGTGAGAGACTTGGGAACACAGGTTGATAGCAATCTAAACTTTGATCACAATGTGTCCATTGTGGTAAAGAAAGCCTTCCTCATTGGGCATCTCATAAATAAGGGCATTGTATGCAAGACTAAGGAGATTATAACTCCACTGTACTTGACCCTTATCAGACCACTAACTGAGTACAATGCACCCTTCTGTATGTATCTCACCAAATACCTACAGCAACTGAAGAGACCACAGAGGTTTCTAACCAAGAGAATCCAGGGCCTCCAAAACGTGACTTACATGAAAATACTGAAAGCGCTGTCACCGTACTCTGTATCATACAGGCTGCTGAGAGCTGACCTGTGCCTGGCTTAAAGAGCAGTCTCTGACTCTACCTTAACGGAAATGCTGCACATCCGCAAATCAAATGGGATAAGAGTCACTCGCTCCAGGGATCTCGACCTAGCCTGTGACATTAACAAACCATGTCGGAGAGACAGATATATCTCCCAGAGATTGACACTCATCTGGTATAAGCTCCCACTTCATGTGAAGTGCAGCTCCTCAATGACCCTATTTAAGCTCAGCCTTGACAACTGGATGGGTGATCGTAAATTCCCGAAAACAGTAGAGGCACTGAGGTTAACTAGATCGGAATATGACCAAACCAATTAAAGAAACAATTCCCAAAATAGACACACTCACCATTTATTATACAAACACACAAATCTTTTGGGCTCTACCATTCATGGGCACTAATGATGGGTAGAACCCAAAAGCTTTGTGTGTTTGCATAATAAACACTTAGCATGTCTATTTTGGGATTTATTTCTTTGACCGTAAATTCACCCCAGTGGTGGCACCTATTTCCCTCATGGACAGGGGTAGTCACTGCTGATCATAGAATTGCTCTGCTAATGACGACCATCTAACTGGGCCATTAGCCTAGTAACCTCCTATGAGCCTATGACGATCATCATATCATACCAATGCAGTGTTTTACAATGGTGACAAAAAAAGAAGGCATTTCTGTCCTGAAGAATCCTTTCATTTTTATCGGGTTTTAGCCCAACTTTTTACTTGTAAGTCTGAAAGGCTAGGGTTCATAAACATGTTGCTTAATATGTGGGACATACTTGTAGAGGAATCAGCAGTCAGTCCAGCAGAGATATATAGTCCTATGTTATGCTACACTGCAGGCAGGACAACTGTGCTGCAGAAAACCTATGGAAGTGAATGCATAATTATACGCAAATATAGGAAATGAGGTCCTAATTATATGCAAGCAATGGGAATGGGAAGTAATTTTAGTTTGCAGTTGTATGGAATAGAATTTTGCACCAGTGTGTGCCTGGATACAAGAAAGCATAGCACATCAAAAATACTGTATACTACAGACAGTGAGAAATCTACATTAGAAATAAGAGACTGATTATGCACCAGCATAATTTAACAACTAACGTTCATGTTTCCTGCCATATTGCATATTGCCTGAGGTGTCACCCAGTGTCATAGATGAGATAACATAATTTATGTGATCCAGAAATAAGTAATAGCATAACTACATTGCGACATCATAACAGACCTTAGCTGGCATGTGTTACACACACAAAAAATGTATTGAGATGTTTGGCTTTTTCCCACACCTATGGAGACCAAGCTATGAATAGGTCTTTTCATTAAAGCTATAGGGGCATTTCAGAGACCAACAAGGGACACACTAGGTATTTCACAGACCTCTGTCTCTATAACACACAAATTCCTTCACACTATAATTCTTTATGTGGAGGAAGAGATATGTTTCCTAGCACACCATAAGAGAGGCTACATTTCAATAAGTGCAGTAGAAATAATTACATTAAGCAAGAGGACTGGGTCCACTAGGATTCATGAGGTTTCTATATGCTCTGAGATACATTTTAGTGTTTTTTAAAATAATCTTTTTGTCCAGTGATTGTCTGAACAAAATCCATAACCAATGAAAGAACTTTCGTATTAGTCTTGTGACTGTGTTTTCATGCATTTGTTCAGCACATCCTAACTGTCCAAGACTATACTATAACAGCAGTGGAAATAACTGTATTAAGCCAGGGGACTGGGGACCACTAGACCCCCATAAGCGAAGGCATTTCTAGAGGCTCTGATATACATTTTAGCATTTTGTCGTTTTTTTTAAACTTTTTCATCCTGCACTGGTTGGAACAAAAAAAACATGATTAAGAAGAGAAATTCAGTAATTACTCTTCAACTCTATTTTTCCCTATATTCTTTCAAAATACCTAACTGATCAAAACTATCCTGTAATAACTAAATTAAGCTGGGAGTCATTGGGTTGCTAGGCCATGGGATTGTAAACACTCTGATGTGCTTTTCAGAGCTTGTTTTCTACACCTTTGATGAATGATGACCCTAACAAAATTATGCATATGGAAAAGAAATTCAATATTATTTTTTTTATTTCAAGGAAGAAATACGTTGTATCTCAGTTTTCATGTTCAAAACTAATTAAATACCAGTTCACAATAAATTGACAATCCTTGAGGATACATATATCATAAATTGGTACAGAAGCTGTCTCCCTACTCCTACACCTTAAAATATGTGGTCGCTTTTTGTACCTCCCTCTGGTGTTAAACTGGGATTACAATTAAGGAACAAATGTCCACAGTCATATTTCAAGCTGCTGTTGTCATATCTATATACAGCATACCTCCTCACCTCCTAGTCCCAAAGATAGACATCTTCTGTGTACCCCTTCAATGTCAAAATGACCAAACAAAGAATTCCAAATAGCAGACACCTTGAGCTAAAAAGTACTGAAGTTTATTATAAGTTCCACAAAGCTTTCTCGTGATACCCTTCCTCAGTGTGTATATAGCAAGCAAACAGCAAAAACTCAATTTAAACAAGACACAGCCCAATCAAAAACCCCCTTAAATCAATCAATTATCAAATAATTATGTCTTAAAGCCACAAGACATCAATTGTATATCTTAGCGACATTTAAGCGAGACAATGCATATAATTTAATACAATAAAAGTTAAAAATATATAAAAATGATATAAAATATATGAAATGCATAGCTATAAAAGTATAACATAAAATATTAATTTTAAAATCTTCTTCTTTTTAAGTATCTGCTTGATACTAACTGCTTTATTCAAGTCAGGTTTACTATCTGCATTTAGTAACGTTATCCATTTATATCAACAAAGCTTCTAAAGCATTATTTAAATCATCACCCCTTTTATAATAAAGCAATAAGCAATGACGTGGTGTAGTATATTGAAGATTTAACCATGGTTGGTGTGGTTTAATCATGAGGGCAAAGCCCGAGTAATTAAACAAAGGCAACCGTGGGTAAATTTTCAATATACCACAACTACGGAGTCAGTTATTGCAATTATACAATGACATTATTTAAGATAAAAAAGCCTACTTTTCTTAAATAATGTCTTTTTATAATGGCAAATTACTGTTCTTTCGCTGGTTGTGCTATACTGCTTCTTCATTTTGATGTACTGCACATGCGTATGGCACTTGCGTTCCCATGCAAATGGAAGCAATGGAGAAAAGAAAGTCTCCGTTGCTCCGTTTTCTCTCTTTAAAAAAAAGATTTTGGGGCACTTTACACCAACGGAAAAAAGTCTGGGTGACCAGACCTTTTTCCGTTGCTATATTGTGGGATTTACAATGGGCACACTGGTTGGGCTGGCCTAATCAGTGTGAATGTTTTTGAATAGTAATAGGGAGTCATTGTATAATTAAAAATAATATCTAAAACTCTAAAATGATATTTATGTTTTTGTCCTTCTTCATCTATGTCTGGCAAGAACATTTGTATTAACTTTCCTTCTTATTTCTGATTTATATTCAGTAATCCTATCTTTCAGTTTCCTATTGCATTTGCCCACATAAAATTCAGAACATGATATATAGTTTGATAAATAAAAAAATATAAGTATTGCAGGGGTGGCTTGTGCAGGACTGCAGCCCCCCAGCTGTAAAACATGAATAAAACAAAAGAAAATAAAACAAAAATGAAAAAATTTAATAAAAATCAAAACCGTGAGTCCCGGAACATCACGCATGCACACTCACGGCATTTCCTGATATTCGGATTGCTAGTGAACCAGTCTCAAGCATACATACAGAATCCAGACTGTCTCCACCAGCAGTCCAGATTACAAAGGCAACATGCAAGTCCAAATTTTCCCAGCAGTCTATGCAGTTAGAACTGCATAGACTGGAAGGGGATCGGACTGCAACGTCTGCAGGCAGGATGAAGCTGGTGCTCTTGCAGGAAGAATAGGACAATGAGGCTGGTGCAGGCTGAAACTCTCATGGGAAGTATAGGAGGGAGACAGGGCTGGTGCTCTCACGGTCAAGTGAAACTCCTAGTAGGATTCAACATGGTGTGAGTGTGTGTGTGTGTGTGTGTGTGTGTGTGTGTGTGTGTGTGTGTGTGTGTGTGTGTGTGTGTGTGAAATGCCCCAGTTGCTACATGGTGGTGGGTAGAGAATAAGGCTTGAACCCTGTACCTTGGGCCCAAGCGGCAAGAGCCTGAATTCCCTACCCACCACCATTTGTAATAAATTTGCAGATTTTTGCCTCATATTTGCTCTGTTCCTCATAAAATCTGTGGTTTCTATATTTTTGCTTCTAACACAGCCAGTGCAGTGGTGCAGTGGTAGCATTTTCGCCTGACAGCTACAGGCTGCCCGGTTTGATTCTTGGCTGGGGTGCCTTCTGTGTGGAGGCTGCATATCCTCCCTGTATTTGTGTGGGTTTGCTCTAGTGTGCTCGATGGATATTTGAAATTTGTCCCTATTTTTTGGATTGTATTCCGCCATTATTGGCTTCGTCCAGGTTTTTTGTGCTGAGGTTGAGAGCTATGGTGATAACTGAACTCACAGTATATGTTTGGGGGATGTATTCCCCCATTATTGGCTTTGTTCAGGTGTTTTGTGTTGTTGACATATTGACAGCTATGGTGAAAACTGAATTCACTAAATGATAGCCATTTAAGTTTCAGTCTTCCTTTCTTTCATGAAACAGATGATTTGGCATAGTAATATGTTGCACTGACTATTTTGCACAGTGTCCTGGGTTCAGTACTTGGCAGTGAAATGTATGGTGGTAACACAGCATTTTACTCTAAAAACTTTCCAACATTATACAAGCAATGTTTAAAATGTGTCCCTGTTTTTTGGTGTTTTGCCCCGCCCCCCCTAAATTTTGGCTTTTTCCAGATTTCTTGTGCTGCAGAGTTCAGAGATACAGCTGAATATCAAGTAGATTTTACAAGAAGCTGAGAGCTGCAGGGGAACAAAAGTTTAGTGCTGCTTATGCTGAGTCTGCTTGCATTGTTAATAGCACAATAGGTAGTGTACTTGCTTTTGATGCAGAAGGCTGTGGGTTCTACTCACACAGTAGGTAGATGCATTGCTGATACTGTACTGTATTGTAAAGGTCATGGATGCTGCAGTCCTTTTTGGTGAAGATACCTAGTAACTATGAACCTGTTATCAGTTTGCCATCCATTCCTATTGCAATATTACTAGCTTATCATTTTTGTAATGCAACTTAGGCAATTTATTCCTCAAGGGCAACAGACACTTTATTTGTAGATGAAACAATGAAATATAAAGTTGTTGGCTAGCAGCAACTTCTTCATTAGTTACAGAATTCTTTAATGTGGAATTATTTAGATGACTTTTACTTCTTCAGAGATTGTGCATATTTACTGATACTGGTGGATTGTAGAAGTCTGAGTAGACTTTTATGATAGAAATGTTCTAAATTGGGCACTTTTGTGGTTATTGGTGCATGCATTTTGTTTCATTGTTTACTGGAAAAATGCTTTGAATTGGGCAATTTTGTCATTATTGGTGCATGTATTTTGTTTCATTGTTTACTGGACAAATGTTCAAAACAAATTTAAAATGCCCTCTAACAACTGTACTATATTGTACAAGGAATATAATTTAATACAATCAGGAAGGTGTATCAAAGACCACATGTATGTTTCCTATGCAAGGGGCCTATGATTTGAAAATAGACCAAAGTTAATCTTTATATGCCACTGGCAAAATGTATTTTCTTTGAATGTGGGTTTCAATGCTGTTTCAATGAATGTGAGTTTTAATGCTAAGTCTGTTTTCATTGCGAGATTGCATTGCTTTATTTAGCAGATGTCTTAGTGTTTGTGCTGTAAAATGCAAAATAAAACTTTTAAATGAAGTCCAAATCATCGTAGAAGTAAAGCAGTATGCACATTAGTGTTTATGGTAAATGTGGTGAAATAGCCAAGTAATGGTTTATTGGAATGGCTGCAGGGGGGAGGCTCCATTCCACCATGATTTTGTGAGGGGGAAGGGTGGCAAACTCAAAGACAGCCCCGGCTGAACTATACCTCTCAACTGTCCAGATTTTCACAAAATTAATAGATTTTTGCTTCTTATTTTTGGTTTGTTCCTCATAAAATGTGCAGTTTTCTGGCAAATAATTTAAGAATTAAGTTACTAAATAATGACAGACACTGAGTTTCAGACTTCATAACCTTCAGAAATCAATTGTCTCAGTTTATACAACAATTTATAGTACTGTTTATATGTTCCCCCATTATATTTGGCCTTGTCCAGATTTCCTGCATTAACAGGTTGAGAGGTACGTGCAAATAAATTGCTTTATAGAATTAGGCATATCCAAACCTCTCAATTGTCCCCAATTTTGGCTCAAAATGTTGTTCTTCCCCTAATAATCCTGCTGCAAAATGGCAATTTTGGAAGAAAATGTGGAGGGCTTATAATTAAGAAATAACTGTAATAATCAGAGTTATAGATTACTTTTATTTCAGAAATGCATGTAAATTCTTTTATTTTGTCAGCTGCTCAAGTTAGCAGTACTATTATTAAAAAAGTGTCCTTTCTTTGACAGGTTCCCAGCTGTATTGTGTAGCTATTTTATATTTTTGCATCGCATTTTTGGCCCATTTTTCATAAAATTGTATTTTTTTGGCAAATTAGTGGCAAATCATTAATGACTGAAGTTAGAAAATAATGACAGACATTTGAATTTCAGATTTCATACCTTTCAGAAAATTCATACTAATGCAAGACCTACTATTCTATTGTCTTTCTAAGTTTATAAGAGCAATATTTAAAACTTGTCCTTATTTTTGGGCTTTTGTCCCACTTCTGTGTATGGCTCTGTCCATATTTCTTGTTCTGAGGTTGAGAGGTATAACAAACGTGTCAGGGCCATCACAGTCAGCCAGAGACATTTCAAATTGTGACATACTTGTTGCATCCCACTCCCCTATGTAGTGACTCTGGATGTGTCCAAGCAAGGCAAGGAGCAGTTATGCAGTGTAAATGTGCAGAGTATCTCCCCATCCAAGGTAGACACAAGTGCTATTTTTATTTTGTCCTTGATTTTGCAGAATGTTCTGGTTTCTGTCATATTTTTATACTGTTGATTTATGCTTATTACTCAGAAAGTGCCTGTTACTCTGTGTTTAAGTAGCAATGCTTTAATGACCATCAGGTAAGCTTGTCTGAGATTGTAAGATGCAAGTAAGCTTTAATAAGCATACTGTTAAAGAATTGCCAACACTGAAAGACTTTTTGTTGTTGCCATGCAGAGAATACCTACATAACTAGATAATGTATAAGCCTTGGTTATTGAAATGCATATGACAGTATTTGTAATAAAGGACAGGATTACATTATTTTAAGAAGCTCGTTACATTTGTTGGAGACTTGCAGTCATCTTTGCAGGCTTTACCTGTAAACTAAACAGAATGCCAATCTATCGTGTGTGGTCCTTAACCTGTGCAGTAATCATTTAAGCAATGTATCTTGAGCTTGTTTCTTGTTTGCTTTTCATTTTTTACTTTGATCATGTTTACCCCATGAAACAAGTAGATAGTTGTTGTCAGGCAGCAGGTCTATTTTGGATAAGAAACATTTTTACAAGTGGGGGTATCACAGAGATTGCTACTTTCAGCATGTTACTTGGTACTTTAATAAAGCTGAATATAAATTATAATTAGAACTGCAGTGCAAGGAGAAGTGGTTTGAATTGCATGCTGCTTGTTTTTCTTATACTTGATTTTGACTGGCATTCCAGTAATGTATTTAAAAAGTAATTTATTTTTTCATGCCTCACAACCTTTTTGTTTCCATCTAGATATTAAGTAAGCTGTCATGCAGCCAGTGCACTGAAATATTTTTTTTCTTCTACACTTCATTTTGTCTTGATTGGACTCTCATAATGACGGTCTGGCACCCAAGTCAGCGTATTTAATTAAAGTTGCAGTTTTTGTGGTTTTGAGCATAGCTCCTCCCCTTTCCATTGACCCCACCCATTCAGCTGTCTCCTGCAGTGCCCTTTTGATTTGAAGTCACCAGCCACCACTAAAGTATTGCATGTAGCACATTTATTAAACACAAATTCCCTTCTAGTGATAAGATGTATAAATATATTACTCTCATCTATATCTTTACAGCAGGGAAAGTATCCACTCTATTGCTCTTTTGTTCTGACTTATGATGTCTTATATCTTTATAATATAATCAAGATTTAAAATTAGAGCAATTACCATATACAAAATATGGTCTTTCACCTGCAATCTTTTTAGTTTCAGGCAGCCATAAGAATACTCCAATTCTTTTCAATAATACTTTTAACATCATATGATTTCCTATTTTAAGTAGTAACGTATCTTGTATAATTATTAGGTCTTCTATGACGTAAAGTGTTGCTCTCATTCTTATCACCAGTTATAAAGTATGGCTTAGCCTTATTCTGTCTCACATTTATAACCTCAGTTTGGGTTTGTTGCAACATTTCCAAACTATATCCTTGTTCTTTAAATTCTTGTATAATTTCTTGCATTTTGTTAATGTAGTGTGCATCATTTGTATTTAGTTGACATGTTCTTATTAGTAGGCTCTTCACTATACTTTTAAATATGTGGTGTGCATTTATAATATTTTTAAACACTATTTTCTTGTACTTCTTTCTTATAAACCATGGTAGTAATATTATCATCTATCCTTTCCAATTTAATATCCAAATATGTAATACTTTCCTTAGAATATTCAGTGGTGTATTTTTAATAATCAGTCATTCATAGGTTAATACTAGGCTAACTGCCCTTTTGGGCCATTTTATCCCTAACCAATTACCCCATGTCAGAATCAAACCCTGCACCTTGTGTCTGTAAGGCAACCACTTTAACCATTATTCAAATAATCTACAAACATCTCTAATTCAGTAGCAGTTCCACCCCACAACAAAAAATGTCATCAGCAAACCGTTTAAAAAAATATATCTTTCCTTTGTATATTTCTGGGCAATTATATAGATAAATATTCTCCCATTCTGCTACGGCAATATTTGCATAAACATTTGCAATGGGTGTCCCCCATAGTGGCACACGTCTTTTGATAATATATTTGTTCATAAAACATAAACACATTGTTCTTTACTACCAATTCTAACAATTCACAGAGTTTCTATTTTTCTAAAATTTAAATTTGTTTCTGCTTCTATACCAACATTAACTGGGACAATTGTAAAAAGGGATTCTATATCTAATGTAGCAAACAAAATTTCTTAGCTGCTATGGTTATTATGCCAGGCATAAAGATAAGTTAAGAAGTTTTCAGTATTCTTTATGTAACTCTTTACCATATGTAAATATTTGCTTAGTACAGATTGCAAGTGATAAGAGATGGGCTCCATTATCCACCCACTGCTAGATGCTGTTAGTGTCATTGGAGGTTGGTATAAATCTTTATGGATATTTGGTAGCCCATATATCACTGGTACTTTCGGACAAAAAACAGTGAAGTAATTAAATAAATCAATATCAATATCCCCATTCAGTTGCATTTCATAAATTTCCATGTTAACACCACTTATAAGCTGAGAAACATCTAAAACAGTTATACCAAAATTATCACTATTATTCAAAAATTCAAGCATATACGTATCATATATTCTCGTCTCAAATTACTATGGCCCCACACGTATCCACTTGTTTAATAATCTTAATTTTTTTCTAGGTTATCAAGGGCTACTTTCTCCTGTTTAGATAAATTATAGTGTCTTCTCCTATCCTTTATTCCAGTATAACAGCTCCTAATTTCATGTTCACAAACTTCAATAAATGCTGTAACTATTGGGCAGTTAATCGGAACAAATAAGCTTGATTTTTTGCATACCTGTGCATCAGTTGTCAAAGAATCTTTAAAAAAAAGTTTCAAACTCAAATTTCTAATGAAAACTCTTAAATCAGTTAGAGTGTCCACAACTGAATTAACATTAGATGGAATAAATTGCAAACCTTTACTCAGAAGTGAAACATCATGTTCAGACAGCTCTAAACTAGAAAGATTAATTATAGGTCCCTTAATCAAGCTCCCTGATGCTTGGATTTGCTTCGCGTCTGTGAATCCTTGCTCTGCCATCGCTTTGTTCCATTCCTTCTCTGTTATGGCCAGCATCTCAAGTATTCTCATGATTGGTTCCTGTTTCTGGTCTCTATTACTTCCGGGAGTTTCAGTGGTATTGGATGCTTCTGAAAATCCTCCATAGACTTGACGCTACCATCAGAAGCATGATTTACTGCTGATCGTTCATTTACAATAACCACACCATTCAATTGTACACTGTTCGTCTTACTATCAATGACTTCATTAGCATTCACTATTTGTTCATTAGTTGATGCATGAGCCACTTCACGTATAGAGAAAGTGTCCAGGCTCTCTAATAATTTCTGAGAGGAAATTACAGGTGCTTTATTCCCCCCAGCACCATTTCTCATATTGCACTCTTCCCTGGGCCATGAGAAAATATTCCCAATCATGAAGGTCTCTGCACAGTTTACATTTTTTAGCCAACATTAGCGTCTCTTCAAACTTAAGCAGTCTTTCCAGCATCATGCTATAGCTATTAATATTCTCAGAGAAGACCGATAAGCTGCTTATATCTCTTTCAAGCTTCACAATTTCATCTTGTAGGTCAATTTCTATTTTCTCAAAGAACTGATTCATTAATTTCATGTAATCAGCATTTAACTTATGATTAAGCTCCTGCCACCTTTTCAGACATTCATAGATTCATAGGTTCATAGATTAGTACTAAGCTAACTGCCCTTGCAAGCTATTTTAAGCCTAGCCAATTATCCCTTGCAAGACTCAAACCCTGCACCTTGTGTTTGTAATGCAAACACTTTAACCATTAGGCCACTCTCCCAACGGTATTACTGTGCAAGGACTTTTTCAGTATTCTTAGCCCCCCCCCCCCCCGTGGAACAATTTCAGAATCTAAATAGGCAGAGAAGCTAAACCGCTGCTATTGCGGTCTCTTAAATAATCGTACTTTTCTCTCAAGATTTGTATTCCTTACCCCTTTACTGTCAGATAGGGACATACCTGAAAAAACAAATAGAATGTAACATATTAGCTGTCAGACTTACAAACAGCATGCTTATTTACTCTCTCCCAAAGATAGCCTCCTGTATATGCATATGATGTTTGATTCTGAGGAAAGTTAAAGAAAATGATTGCATTACTGAGTTAGGTATAAACCTTTACAATGTCAGATGGATGGCAAGCTGGCTCAATGACAGGGCACACATTGTCCAGATAGGTGAATTCATTTCTGATAAGAAACCTGTACTAGCAGTTTTCCCACAAGGCTCAGTTTTGGGACCCCTTCTGTTTGTTATACACTTATCTGAAGTGAAGGCCAATGTTGAAGACCTCTGGCTCACCAAGTTCACTGATGACTGTAAGCTGGGAGCAATCACTGAAGCTCCAAACGATGTTGACATACTACAAACAGATTTAAAAATGACAAACAACTTGTGGCAAAACCATGCTCAGGGACTAAATGCTAAAAATTGTGTAATCAAACCCTTCAGTAAGTCAGATATCCCTGCAAATTATAATACTGATAGCACAGCCCTAAAAGTAGACCCAGTGGTGAGGGACCTAGGAACACAGATAGATAGTAACCTAACCTTTGACCACCATGTAGCTACAATAGTGAGGAAATCCTTCTGTGCGTCTCAACTTATAAGTAAAAGCATGGCATCAAGATCAAAGGAAGTCATAGTGCCATTGCACTTGGCCTTCATCAGGTGCGTAATCAAGAACAATGCTCCCTTCTGCATGTACTTAACCAAGCATTTTCACCAACTGGATTAGTTACAGAGGTTTTTCACTAAAAATATACAAAGGGTGAGACACATGCCTTATGCAGACCAACTAAAGGCCCTGTCCCTTTACTATGTCATGTATTGTTTAATGAGAGGTGACTTATGCCTGACCTACAAAGCATTCTCTGATGCAGCCCTGATGAAAATGTTACATATTCACAATTAAAATTATACAAGGGTTATGTGTTCCATGGACCTGAATCTCATTTGTGACTCTAACAGAAATTGCTTGAGAGACAGATTTGTACCCAAAGGCTACCTTGTCTATGGAATAAACTTTCCATCTTCGTAAAACAAAGCTCATCCCTCATTGTCTTCAAAAAGAATTTGGATAAATAGATGGGAACCATAAATTCACTTCTGGCATACTGCCCATGTCCATATTTCTCAACTTTACAGCTTTTTGCTGACTATCCAGAATTTTGCCTCATATTTTTGGTCCAGGTTTCATAAAATTTTATTTTTTCTGACAAACTGGTGGCAAATCATTAAAGAAATGAGTTAGAAAATAATGAAAGACATTTGAGTTTTAGACTTCATATCCTTCAGAAAATTCATGCTAATGCAAAACCTGTTACTCCATGAGCTTTCTAAGTTTGTAAGGTCAATATTTAAAAATGGTCCCTATTTTGGGCCTTTGTCCCACTTTTATTCATGATTTTGTCCAGATGTCTTGCTCTAAGAGGTGTGCCCATGTCTCTTATGGGCAGAGACAGTCTGTAAAATGACTCAGGGTTCCAGCACCCAAAGACCCACTACCCTGATACTACCCCATCCCATATGTGGAGAATTAAGATATGATATTGTCATATCCTGGGTATTACTGGCTATGCTTGTAAAGGTTATTGTGTCATTAGCATAATAATATCCTGTGAATCAATCAGGACTGTATCCCTGAACTCTGCATTCTCAAAGATGCCAAATAACACAAAATCAGAGCTATGGTGTACTTTGGTGCAGTAGATTGAGCTGAAATTGTAGTCTGGCACATCTCTTGACTGATCACAAGTATCATCCACATCACAGGGGCCAACTGTGACATGGCAGTGCTGGTCACTCCTTCAAGGCTGAGTAATGGGTGACACATCAGATGCAGTACCCTCATCTGCCACATTAGCAGCAGGGGGAGTAACAGTGGTGCTCAGATCCATATGCAACTTCTTCAATAATGTATGAGCACTCAGTCTGTAGAACCTCATGTTAATCTATGATGAGGACAAACCTCCACTGTTAACAGTGAATAACTATTCACCTAGGATGAAAACAGACTTGTGATTCAGGCATCTGTCTTTCATCATCATCGTCAGTACAACTTGGTTACCAGTGTCATCTTGTTGCCCTGCCCTAGCCTCTACAAGCACATCCATAGCAGAGCTCTGACCTGTGAATACGCAAAAAAGATACACCAGAGTGAGCATCCCCACCTGTTTTAAATTATGCATGTTTAGGTTGTTTACTGAAGCCATAACATATAGTTCCAACCTTCCTCTGCTGCTGTTGTCATACTGCTGGATGACAGATGTTCACATAACAAAACATCACCAACATATGCAGAATACAAAAGAAAGGGTTTCATTGTGTAGATAGCAGGGCTGATGGGGTCTGAATGATGATGTGTGGATGAGTAGAGAGAGCAGACTTGAGTAGAAAAGAGAAGAGAAGAGAAGAGTTTTCCAAAAATGCCAAGATCTGAAAGTTAAGCATTTCTCACCTGTCAGCTGGTGGTTACAATATGAAAAGCTGGCATGTCCTGTCTTAGTTTGGTCCATTAGGCAGGGAATGCTAGGTAGTATTCAAGAGGAAGTAGTTGGAGGAAAAGAACACAAGAGTGAAGAACAAATAGGTGAGTTTAAGTCTGTCAAGAATTATGCAATTCATAATAAGCGCAAATGTTATGTTTGCAATGGATCATCTCTTAGAATGAGACTGGAAACAGCATAGGAGACATACTTTATCAAGAAGCTATGTTGGGAATGCTTTAAGAGAACAGGTTAAAAGGCTTACCTGTAGTATGAAATCAGTATATGATACAGGCCCATAGATGGTATACAACATCAATCCAATTGTGTTTAACATGGAAGGTAAGGGATGGAAGCTGTTGAAGATATCTGGAGAGAAAGCAGGGTATATACACACATGTTCTGAATGTGCATACAAGTAAGAGGTATATGAAAGACGTGTATATTGGAATGGGAAGAGATATGTGGGTGGACATTTCCAGACAACGGGAGACAGAAAGGAAGAAGGACAGATGGAGTAAGGAGGTGAACATTCAAGTTTTATTTCTGGGTGGCTGAGTAAGTAGTTTAATCACTAAGATTTGGAAAGGCAATATAGTATTGGAGGAAGAAACAATTTGAGAATATATAGAAAAATGTTATGTGCTTAGGATAAAGGGGAGGGAAGGAGAGGAAGGTGAAAGTGAGGAAAAGGTACATGGTAGAGAAATACAGGAAGGAGCATATAGGAGGTTATAGAGCCCTTTAGACAAAGTAAACTTGTTTCCAGAATAGCAGTCACAGTGTGTGGGACGGGATTAATGCTGGGCAGTAGTCTGTTGTAAGTAGGTGGATTATTATGTGGAGGTACCACAATAATTCATTATCATATAAAAGTTAAATGCAGATATCGGGATAACTAGCTGTATACATGATCTGCTGTTGTGGAACATTCCAAGTATTAAGTTGCTGGATACATGATTGTTTATCCTGCACTTCCAGGTGCCCCTCTCAGCTAATGAGAATGTGCCTTTGTCTTGCACGAGGTAGCATGTTGGCAACAAACTTACAACATTGCTATATTGTGTAATTTCAGACCCTTGTGACATTTATGTCATGGACCACTTTTTGCCACACCTGGTCTCTTAAAGGTTAGTTAGCATCTGCTCTAACAGATACAATTTGTGAGTCAGGAGTGCTTTTAGTATGAAATTTTCATTAGGGCATAACTTGTCTAACTACTGCTGTCCATGTTGTCCTCAAGGCATGTAGACAACCATGAACACAGGACAGAGAGCAATAAACTGTATACTACTGGGATTGGAGAGATGACAGCTACAGGAAAAAGTGCAATGCAGGTCTACCACACCATACTGAAAGGGACAGCTATGGCAGTGTGGCATATAACAAATGTAGGAGCACATAGGGCAATACAAATAGCAGGAACCTACCAAAGATATTGGATTACTGAATTCCCTACAGGGTTCAACTCTTAGAAACAACATGTATGTATATCACAACACATTCATCCCTGGTGCAAACATTATGGGACATTTTGAGAAATGTATAAATAGAGAAAAGACACTTCAGCTGGAGATAAAAACACTTTAATACAAATTAAACAAAAAGGTAAGCACTTTTGAGGTAACCCTCTTTTTCAGACCTAAATACAAACTGATAAAAATCCTGGATTTAAATGCAAGCACTGACCAATAAAAACAAGGCTTAGGAATGCATCATAAAAAGTGTATTAATTAATTAATTAATTAATTAATTAATTAATTAATTAATTAATTAATTAATGTGGTAAACCTCTTCTCTTCAAAAGAGGTTTTAAAGACACAGCGCTATTGAGGCCAGGTGGAAAATATGCCTTGAAATCCACAATCCGTCTTAATTCAACATATTCTGTCTCATTTTTAATGTCCCCTTCACGCAAACTGACATTCACTTTCTGCAAAACTAAAAATTTAAAATTATGCTGTGTATCATAATCAATTACATGCTTAGCTAGTGCATTCGTGCATTTGCTGTTACGTATGTCATTGAGATTTCCAAAATTCTTTCTCTTAACATGCGATTAGTCTTGCCAATGTAAAATGCACTACATAAATTACACTTTGCTAAATAAACAATGTTTCTTGTGGAACAATCAGTATAAAAAGAAAACTCTATAGGCTTATCATTTAATGGATGTCTGACCATCCAAGCAGACCATATATAGGCACAAGCTTTACAAGTTCTACAGGGGTGGGTACCTCAACGCTGTGAGTTAAACCTCTCACATATATTATGGTGCTTGTAACATAACCTTTGTTTCAAGTTTCTATTATTCTTGAAGCTAAAGCTCGGATTAGTTCCCAGTACCTGGCTACTACTTGGATCAGTCAAAAAAATAGGCCAATTCTTTTTAACAATATCAGATACTACATTGACATTGTTAGAATAAGTCAAACACAACCTATTCACAGGTTGATTAACTTTCCTTCCTGCACTTTGTACTTCAACTCGACAGCTATCAGAAAAATAGGGCTTGGTTTTACAGATATTGGAGGAATTAACCTCATATATTGCACTATCTATGTCAAACTTCTTGTATCCTTTATCTAGGAGATCTGATGTAAGGCCTTGGCCAGCAGCAGTGTAGTCATCCCTATCAGTGTGATGTCTCCTACAGCGTAGCACTTGATTCTTGACTACATTTTTTATAATATGCCTGGGATGCATGCTGGAGCGATGGAGAATGTTATTCTTCCTACAATATTTCCTGTGCATTTTAGTAGATACATCTCCTAATATGCTCTTACTAACAAGAACATCCAGAAAGTCCAGCTTTTCTCTTGAAAATTTAAGTGAGAAAGAGAGGTAAGATGTAGTATTCTCAAGGAAGTTAGCAAAACTGTCTAAATCTTGCTCATTCCCATGCCAAGTAAAAAAGATATCATCCACAAAACGCTTGTAAAACATAATGTGTTGCTTGAACATGTCAGAGACAAATACCATCTTCTTCTCCCATTGGGCCAGCACAATGCTGGCGTATGTGTTAGCACATGCTGTGCCCATAGCAACTCCTACTTTCTGAAGGAAGAATTAATTCTCAAATAGAAAAACATTGTTATCTAATATCAAATCAAGTAATGCACAAATCATATTCACTTTGATATTAGAAAACTCACTTTCTTTATTTAGAAAGCTTTTAACATTCTCTACTCCCTCTTCATTAGGAATGACCGTAAATAATGAATTCACATCCAATGTTACAAAAATAACTTCATTGATAGATGTATCCTGTCTAGACTCGGCCCAAAGAAACAGATGCTCCAGAAATTGTTTACTTTCCTTTAGGACAGTAGGCATTTTGTTCAAAACACATCTTATTTGTTTTTCAACATAGATAGACATAGGTTATGTAAGCCAGCCCCTTCCTGAAACAATGGGTCTAAGCAGGGGATTTAATGGATCTTTGTGCACTTTCAGCAAACCATAAATGACTGGTATGGTAGGATGCTCTACACTAAAGTAGGTGTACAAAGAATAATCAATCTGGTCAGTCATAAGTAGATCATACATATAAAAATTCAGTCTACTGATGATACCATTTACCTGGAATTTTTGTAAGTTTATATATACATTGACATCATGTAGCATTTTGTCCATTCTATCCAAATAGTCCATTGTATCAAGGACAACTATCCCACCACGCTTGTCAGCTGGTCTAATAGTCAAGTGATCTGCCTTAGTCAACGTATGCATGACTGACCAGATTGATTATTCTTTGTACATCGATCAATTAAGTTATTTTTGTAACTTTGGATGTGAATTCATTATTTACGGTCATTCCTAATGAAGAGGGATTAGAGAATGTTAGAAGCTTTCTAAATAAAGAAAGTGAGTTTTCTAATATCAAATTGAATATGATTTGTGCATTACTTGATTTGATATTAGAGAACAATGTTTTTCTATTTGAGAATGAATTCTTCCTTCAGAAAGTAGGAGTTGCTATGGGCACAGCATGTGCTAACACATACGCCAACATTGTGCTGGCCCAATGGGAGAAGGAGATGGTATTTGTCTCTGACATGTTCAAGCAACACATTACGTTTTACAAGCGTTTTGTGGATGACATCTTTTTTACTTGGCATGGGAATGAGCAAGATTTAGACAGTTTTGTTAACTTCCTTGAGAATACTACATCTTACCTCTCTTTCTCACTTAAATTTTCAAGAGAAAAGCTGGACTTTCTGGATGTTCTTGTTAGTAAGAGCATATTAGGAGATGTATCTATTAAAATGCACAGGAAAGATTGTAGGAAGAATAACATTTTCCATCGCTCCAGCATGCATCCCAGGCATATTATGAAAAATGTAGTCAAGAATCAAGTGCTAGGTGTGGCCAAGGATGAACACAGGATAGCAGCAGATTTCTTCAGCTCCACCAATTTCATTACATTGACAGGAATTAATTACTTAAAAAATTAATTCTTGAAGTAATTTTCTTTCTAAATATGTTTGTTTTATATAGTTCTTGAACTATATCTAAAAAAGAAAGGAAATCTTAATAATATTCCTGTCAGAAATTACTTTGGAAATTTTCCTGTCAGTTTATCAGTCTGAAATGAGTTCCAGTAAGACAAATTCTCAAGACTCCAGCATCAAGAAAGAACTTCAGTCTCTGATAATTATAGTCCAGCAACTTACTGCTAAGATGGATAAAATGGATACTAAAATAGACACTTTCATAGAAAAACTACAAAACAAATAGACTTGTTACATATGGACCTGCAACAACAGAAGATCCAGATGACAGGCATAGAAGAAGCTGTGAATGACATGGAAAATAAAATACAAGAAGAGGAAATCAACATTGAGTTTCTGCTGAAACAAAATACACATTTACAAACAAAGCTGGATGACCTGGAAAATAGATCTAGGCGCAATAACATTAGGATTTTTGGACTGCCAGAAAATATTGAAGGTAACAATATTACTTCTTTTTCAACAACATGGCTCCCTAAAACTTTAGATTTACCAGAAGCATTCTCTTTTGGTATCAAAAGAGCACATAGATCTATAGCTAATACCAACTCTAACAAAAACTATCCTAGATCAGTTATAGTTAGATTTCTATCATCTTTTGATAAAGAGATGGTTCTTAAATCTGCTTGGGCTAAAGCTCCTGTTAAGTTTAATGAGACAACTGTGCGTTTTGACAATGACTATTCTTCCATGGTAATTGCTAAAAGAAAAGTTTTTCTGCCACTAATAAGGGAGCTTAAAAAAAGCACAGTTTAAAACATACCTTCTGTTTCCTGCCAAGCTTAAAATCTTCCTTCCTGATGGTCCTAAGGTCTTGATGATTTAGACTCTGCTTTACTGTTTGTCAAAGAAAAAGGATTTTGGATAAAATAGAAGAAATGGAATGGGCTAGTTCTTCATTAAAGAGATTGGCAACTGAAGCTTCCTGGAAGACTTCAGAGAAGAAGAAGAGACTAAGAAACAAATGATTTGTTATATGTTTTTTTCTCATCATTTTAGTTCATTATTAATCTTTTGAATATAGTTCCTGCATTTCCAGAAAGCCACAAATATTTTGGAAAAGATTTAATCAAAGTTATTCTCTATGTGCAAAGAAATGTTTTGTTTCATAACCAGTCAAAATGCCTGAGGATTTAATGGCAGGCTGTGACTCGATTTGTTTTTCTTTCTGAAAAAGTAAGGTTAGTAATTTGATACATTTTTTATCTTTATCTTTTTTTCCTTCTTCTTTTATTATTTTCTTTGTTTAAACAATGACATTCTATTTAGATTATGTAGTGGGTAAAGGGTGGGGAGGGCAGGAGAGAACAGTAATGAAAATATCATTAATAGAATAATAACATATTTATTTCTTGTAAAAGTTTATAAGTTCTTCAAATGCTATTTCTAATTATACTTCCTTGATTATACTGCTTATGCTTGTTTGTAAATAATCTGTCATGCTTTAACTAATAATAATCAGAACTAAATAAGAGTAAATAATATGTTTTATTTTTAACTCTATTAATATAAACAGTAAGTAACATTCCATTGTATATACTTCTTACAGCTTTCTCTTACATTTTTTTATTTCTGCCTCACTCCCTTTTATTTTCTACTCGCTTTTTCTTTTCTTTATTAATATATAGAAATGCTTTTGACTGTATGGGCACAGTGAATAATAGGATTTGTATGAAAATTGAGTTGGAAGAAGAATGCTGAGTTTTATTGCTTGTTGGTAATTTTGAGTTTAATTTCATTTGCATAGAGGCTGTGATGATCTGTGGAATACATTGTGGAGGTTCTGTCATGTTTAGATGCATTTACACTGCTAAATGAATGTTTGTCACTAGTTTTTAATAGGTTTCCCGCCAAAATGTTAAGAGAGACAATCTGGGATGTGGGCTGTCTTATGCACAATGTCCTTGAGTTACCTCAGAATCTTCAAATCACAGAATTCTCACAGAGAAACTGAAAGCAGTTAGTATAAACATTGACAAGGTTATCACACTGACACACCACAGATTCAGGAAAAATACTCTGTTCATAAAATATGTCAGTTATAATGAGTTTAAATGATGTAGTTTCTTGTAGTAAGTAAATGTCTTATTTTAGAAGGCATAAAAATGAAACATTTATTTAAATGTTTTTGAAAATCTACTTAGCAGCATAATAATCTGTGTTAAAAATTTGTGTTCCAAACATATACTTTACTATAACTCATTTAATTCATCTGATTGACAAACATAAATAATCTTATAACTCTATTCTGGAAGAAATGTCATGTGATATATTTTAAAGCAGTAGGTTAGCATGATTGTAAAATCTGGTTACCAATATGTGTTTGCTGTGCATTGTTTTGTATAAAGCAGACAGCTTTATTCTGGGGACAGCAAGTGGGATGGTGCTCTGCAGGGACACAACTCAGTGAGATCAGATATATATATATATATATATATGTGTGTGTGTGTGTGTGTGTGTGTGTGTGTGTGTGTGTGTGAGTGTGATGGCTTTTTTTCTGAGAGTCTGCACGGCTATCCAATATGATTTGTAATGATTTCTATGAATACAATGTTTTACTCTATTGACAAAATGAATGTTTGCCACAAGTTTTAATAAGTTTCCGCCAAAATGTTAAGGGAGACAATCTGGGATGTGGGCTGTCTCATGCACAGTGTCCATGAGTTTCCTCAGAAGCTTCACTCACAGAATTTTCACAGAGAAACTGAAAGCAGTTAGTATAAACATTGACAAGGTTATCACACTGACACACCACAGATTCAGGAAAAATACTCTATTCATAAAATGTGTCAGTTATGATGAGTTTAGATGATGTAGTTTCTTGTAGCAAGTAAATATCTTATTTTAGAAGGCATAGAAAATGAAACATTTATTTAAATGTTTTTGAAAATCTACTTAACAGTAGCATAATAATCTGTGTTAAAAACTTGTGCCCCAAACATATACTTTACTATAACTCATTTAATTCATCTGATTGACAAGCATAAATAATCTTATAACTCTATTCTGGAAGAAATGTCATGTGATATATTTTAAAGCAGTAGGTTAGCATGATTGTAAAATTTGGTTGCTAGTGTGTGTTTGCTGTGCATTATTTTGTGTGAAGTGGACAGATTTGTTCTGGGGACGGCAAGTGGGATGGTGCTCTGCAGGGGCACAGCTCGGTGAGATCAGATATATGTGTATATATGTGTGTGTGTGTGTGTGTGTGTGTGTGTGTGTGTGTGTGTATGTATGTATATATGTGTATGTGTATATGTATATGTGTGTGTGTGTGTGTGTGTGTGTGTGTGTGTGTGTGTGGGTATGTGTGTGTGTGTGTGTATATGTGTGTGTGTATATGTATGTGTGTGTGTCTGTGTTTATGTGTGTGATGGCTTTTTTTTTTTTAGGTAATAACGCAGGTGTTTCTGAGAATCTGCATAACTATGCAATATGATTTATAATAATTTTTATGAATACAATATTTTACTCTATTGACAATAATGAGTTTAAGTAAATGCTCATATACAAACAATTCAAGATTTTTTGGAAGCTGTTGATAGAATTCACATGACAGAAAATAGATGCATCTTAATGCATGTAATGTCTGAATCATATTAGCCAAAGTTTTTGATTTAAATGAATGTTAGAACCTAATTTTCTCTCCTCTTGATTTCTAACATTAAGATTATTTGAATGCTATTAGAATACAAGTGTTATATATTACATAGATCTATATAATAGTATGAACAGTTTTTAAAAAAAAAAAAAAAAAAAAAAAAAGTTTATTTTAGTTTATATGATGCTGTTTTACCAAATGTGTAGTTTTGTCTTGATAGATAATTGAATTGAAAACTGTTAACCTCAGTTAAATATAACTAGTATTAAATTGATAAGGTGGTAGCTGAGGTACTGCTGCTTAGGGTAGGGGGTTAACTTGAGTAGTAAATACTGCTCTAAGTTGGAGTTTTCAACTCCAGGCGGGATACAAGGTTTAATCCTTACATTATTTTCACTTGTTCATTGTTATATGTATATAGTTTTGACATCCACAATATATTTTGTACACTCATTGTCACTACAAACAAAATTGAATCCTATACAAAATCCCATAAGAGATTTAATAAATACAGCTATGTTTAAAGGTACACCTAAAAGAGGAGATGTAACATTATTTATCTTGTTATTTGTTATTTAACTCACAGCGTAGAGGTACCCACCCCTGTAGAACCTGTAAAGCTTGTGCCTATATATGGTCTGCTTGGATGGTCAAACATCCACTAAATGATAAGCCTATAGAGTTTTCTTTTTATGCTGATTGTTCCACAAGAGACATTGTTTATTTAGCAAAGTGTAATTTATGTAGTGCATTTTACATAGGCAAGACTAATCGCATGTTAAAAGAAAGAATTCTGGAACATCTCAATGACATACATAACAGCAAATGCACAAATGCACTAGCTAAGCATGTAATTGATCATGATACACAGCATAATTTTAAATTTTTAGTTTTGCAGAAAGTGAATGTCAGTTTGCGTGAAGGGGACATTAAAAATGAGACAGAGTATGTTGAATTAAGATGGATTGTGGATTTCAAGGCATATTTTCCACCTGGCCTCAATAGCACTGTGTCTTTAAAACCTCTTTTGAAGAGAAGAGGTTTACCACATTAATTAATTAATTAATTAATTAATTAACTTTTTATGATGCATTTCTAAGCCTTGTTTTTATTGGTCAGTGCTTGTATTTAAAACCAGGATTTTTATCAGTTTGTATTTAGGTCTGAAGAAGAGGGTTACCTCAAAAGCGCTTACCTTTTTGTTATTTTTATTTGTATTAAAGTGTTTTTTATCTCCAGCCGAAGTGTCTTTTCTCTATTTATACATTTATATTTTTGGACACTTTTGGTTCCTCCACTTTCTTTGCTTTCACATTTTGAGAAATTATTGTAACATAATTTACCCTACACATATGTAGGCATAGTGCTGCCATACTCACAATCACAGGACCTCAAAGAGATTACACAAGCCACAGCATCACCAAAAGTAATGGCAGGCATGTACTTGGGCAGGTTAAGTTAATAATATGGGCTAGCCTGTTGCCAGTACATTGTGTGCAGAATATACAAATGCAGATACATTTTCATATGGCTATCCTTTTTATGGGAATTCCTGTCCAAAGGAGCACATCCTTTGTCTTCTTCTTCTTTCGGCTTTTCCCAGTTAGGGGTCACCACAGAGGATCACCTGTCCGCTCATGATTGGCAGTGGAGTTTTACAGTGTGGAGTTGCCAGCCCGGTGCCCAACCTTCCACAGAAGGCACATGCACGCATTCACACCTAGGGCCAATTTAGAGTGTCCAATCCACCTACAGCATGTCTTTGGGATGTGGGAGGAAACCAGAGCACCCGGAGGAAATCCACGTGACCACGGGGAGGACATGCAGGCTCCGCACAGAAGGCACCCCAGCCAAGGATCAAACCGGAGAACTTCTTGCTGTGAGGTGGCAACGCTAACCGCTGCACCACCATGACCACCCGAGCACATCCTTTGTAATTTATACAAATATAATTTTCCACCCACATGCAGAGTAATGTGTACCTTCACAGAGCCACAAATAGGTCCAAAATGTTCTGCTATTCCTCCTAATAGTACTGCTCAGATATCTTGTATAGCTTCCCAGATCTGCATGACTTAGCATGCAAAATAGTGGTATGCCTCTAAAACAATACAATGTTACCCCTGTTTGTATCATTTATAATAGTAAAGTTAGGCTGCAAATCAATATTTACAATTTTTTTTTTTTTTTAAATTTTGCTGCCATGTATCCGAATTGAAGTGTAAATTACTGCCTATGCCCACTACTAACAGCTCATGTCTGTTCCCCTACATGAATACACATAATAATACTCCTTCACAGCTACATATTGTGTGTGTTACCCATGATCCAGCGTTCACACTGTACACAAGATTCACAGCCTACCAAGTTGATCCACATGAAAGTAATATGTTCTGAGAATTTTGTTTTTAACAAGTGTCTGTCAGAACGTTCATGCATAGTGCATACAACAGAGCAATATTATGCTGTATATTCCACATGACCGGTTCCTGGAGGGCCTACTGGGCCCCTGTGATGGGTACTTCCAAGAAGGCTAATGTAAGGTGTGACCTGGCTGAGGTGTTGTCATCAGCCATATGCATTATCAGGATACAGAAACCATGAATGCATTGCAATGGTGACCTGCAGCACAGGAAAGTACAGCTGTATAAGTACACTTGCCATAACAGCATATGTTTAATTGATCACTGCAGTAGCCTTAACTATATGGGTTATATACTTCCAAGGAAATAACAGCTGGCCAGCTTCTAAAGCTTCAGGGCACCTTCTAAGCACCCAAACTGTCTGCCAGCTTGAGCTGAGTTGATTGAAAAGCAGGTTTGGGTGCTAAGCCTTTCAGAGCTTTCATACTGACAAAGAAAAGGAGGCTGAGCCTTGAAAGATCAATGTTAGGAAAAACAAAAAAATAAGTATTCACAGCCTGGCATAAATAACATGTCAAAAAACAAGTGGGATTGAGGGAGGGAGTAGTAGTTATCATACAAACATCAACTGTTATGATAACTTTACCTACACAATTGTACTACATTCATCATATTGATCACTGCCAGAGTAGGCTTAGTTATACAGCAAGATTACCCTAGCTTATAACATTTGGAAAGTGGAATGGGAAGGGTCCAGGTACCCCTGGAGAATATTCCTAGCAAAGCCTGATCTACACCTAGAGAAAGAAACAAGCTTGTAATGCCCTTTGAACATATGTAAAGAGGATCGAGTAGTTGTTTCTAGAATACTTATAGAATATTTTCCAAAAAGCTATACACAAAGCCATAACCCTGGCAGAGTAGGCCTTGACCCTACCAGGAATAGTTTTGTTGTGGTGATTATAACAAAAGGTAATAGGATGAGACAACCATTTGGGAATCGCCTGTTTTGGCACAGGTTGCCCCTTCTTACCATCTCAAAAATGCATAACTGATCTGAAGATCTGAAATATTTAGTTCTGACAAGACAGTAAATGAGTTGTTTAAAAACATCCAAGGGATGGAGTATGCTTTCTCCCTCATTTTTAGGTTCAAGAAAGAATGGATGGATAGTTTGGTTTAAAGTAAACTCAGATACCACTTTAGGCATAAAGGATTTGTTTTTCAAAGAAACCTTGCCTCTGTGGAAAATGAGATAGGGTAAACTCACTATAAGATCTTGCAGCTCAGATATTTTCTTGCAGAGATCAGAGCAATCAGCAAAACATATTTCCATGCTAAGAAACTCAAATCAGCCAGATCTAGTTTCTATTCATGAGGGGCTATCCTTGTCTGCCACACAATTTTGCCCTGACAGTATGTAGGATGCCTGTAGAGTGATTTTATGCCGTGAAGCTGTTTTTAGACCTACCATGGTTAATCTGCAAAGAGAGTATGATCTCATTTCCCATTGCTTGTTGACATACCAAAATGACTGAGGTATAGTCTGCAACAACTTGAATAGGTCCATGAGACCACAGATGATTCAGAGCAGTGAGTGCCTTGATTAGGGCAAGCATTGCTTTTATATTTATATGCTTGCATCTGTCCTGGAAGTCCCATACACCCTGCACTTTTATCCCTCTGGAAAATGCACACAAAGCAAAGTGAGAGACATCTGTGGTGACTGACTGCTTTGGAGTAGGGTGGGAGAGGGGAAGACCTGGGTTTTTGGAAATTTGCTGTCTCCAAAAAGTGAATTCTCTTCCAACAAATCCAAACAGTGTCATTTCAAAAGATAAAAGATCTTAGTGCTGGAACCAAAGATACTTCAGGCACTATTGTATCTCATGTGGAGCCTTGCCAGAGGTATCATGAGATTCATAAAGGCCATGAAACCCAAAATCCTGAGATATTCCTTCACAGCAACTAAAGTCTGAATGGAGAACCTTACAAATAGATATAGATCTATTTTTCCTGTAGTAGAAAAGCTCTTTGACCAGAGTTGTCTAGTTGATACCCCAAGAACACAACCATCTGTGAAGGAGTCAAAACACACTTTTGAATGTTCTCTTGGAATGTAACAGATCTCTCACCAAACTGAAAGATTCCTGACACTCAAAAAAAGACTCTTCAAAGATTAGCAAGTCATCTAAATATGAAAAAAAATGTGGATATCCTGTGGGCTATAACTGGGGCTAGACACTTTGTGAACACTCTTGGTGCAGTAGATGGTTCAAAATGTAAGGTAAAGAACTGATGTCATCCAGATCACGGAAACCTTAAGAAAACCTGAAGTTTACATGAATAGGGATGTGATAAGCATTTTTAATATAGTGATACCAGGAAACTTAAATAAACAAAAAGCAACATGTGCCAATGACAGCATTTTGAACTTGGGCACTATCAAAAACAGGTTTATGAAGGAAAGATCCAGAATTGGTTTCTTAGCATCTTCTTTCTTTGGTACTAAAATGTCTTTGAATAAAAACTTTTCCCAGCCTGGGATGGGGGAACTAGTTCTTTCACTCCTTCTTTTGAAAGGCAATGAGAAAAAGAGGAGTCCAATCCAGTGGTTAAGGAATTACCTCCTAGAAAGGAGGGATTTCCTCCCCTGCCATTTGTAACCTTGATGAATGATCTTCAAAACCAATTTGTCTGCAACTGTCTTTTTCCAAAAAGAAAAGTGGAGATTCAGACTTTCTGGAAGGGTAAAGGGACTGCCAAGGTGAGAGAGGGGACCAAGGTCCCTCACACAGTCATTCTGACTTATTAGGCTGTCCTTAGTTTTGTGGGGCACTTGAATTCTTTTGGAAGCTCTACCTTTCTTAATAAAAGCCTGTTTAGCTGCATTTTGGAGAAACTGTTTATTTTGGCTTTGCTGAAAATGGATGAAGGGTTAGAGAATTCCTTAGAAAATTTGGAAAAGTAGGGCTGAAAAGTCTTAGAGATGCCCTGTATCAACGTACCCCTTTCAGCATACTTTTTGATGACTTCTGCAGCAGAAGAACCAAAAAAATAAATCCCTTTTCAAAGCAGAATTTCAAATCTCATTTTTTTTCATCCGGGAGGTTCTGAGAATGCAGTCAGGCAAACCTCTCCAAAAGAGTACGAGTGGTCATCGCCCTGAAAGAAGTATCAGCTGAGTCATACACACACTGTGAACAATGAGTTATGACATCATACACACCACTGTGAACAATGAGTTATGACATCATACACACCACTGTGAACAATGAATTATGACATCATGCAAACACTGTGAACAATGAGTTATGACATCATACACACACTGTGAACAATGAGTTATGACATCATACACACACTGTGAACAATGAGTTATGACATCATACACAAACAGTGAACAATGAGTTATGACCTGTGAAATAGAAGAAATGAAATGAATTACTTGAAGCTAAGTTTTTCACACAAGAAAAAAGAGCAGACAAAATATTCCTCATACTTTCACAAATAGTTAGAATAAACTTTAACATACAAGTCTGATAGTTCAAAATCAAAACTGCAGAAACACACACCTCTTCCCTCATACCTATCAATAATTTCATCCTTGTCAGAAAGAGTCAGATTGGAATTAACAAAATGTTTAGCAGCACTAGGCTTAACTAAAGCTGCAGCTGCTGGGTTTGGGATGAGTATATAAAACTTAAATCTGAAAAGAGTGAGGAACTTTTTTAAATAGTCTGTGTATTCAGGGGTTGCAGGTTGCCTATCAGGGAAAATTGCAAGCAATGACACACAGCCTCCAGAGCTGACAGAACTGGAGGAATGGGTGTAGGTTCTAGAAATTCCTTCTGTAACAGTTCATAGTCTTTTCTGAGGAACTGAAAAACCTCAGTGTTCTACCACGGAAAACACTGGCACATTCTGGAAATAGTCTCTGAAAAATATACACCTTCATAGAAGGAAGCAAAAACTGAGCTCCCCTCTGAGGCTGAATCATAAAACTGAGGAGAAAACCCTACATCTGCCTCCTGATCTTCCTGTCCAGATTCATGCAGATTCCGAATCTTGAATCTCTTCAGGAAAAGTATCTGTTTTTTTTTTTTTTAACCAGACTCTACCTTATAAAAAGGATCAATAGCCTGAAAAAAATCCTGAGCTGCACCCAGTAAACTACTACTGTCTATGGGAATTTGAAAAGTAAATACATGCTTTGTTTTCTGTGTCTTTTTGACAGGAAAAATAGGCCAACAGTGTTATTAATGGTGGCAGCAGCAGCTTCCCTGGAGATGAACACAACATTCTGAAAAAACAGGGATGCCTTTCCTGTTCCCTTTCCCAGGACCAGCAACAGTGGCTCTTCCTTACCTACTGAGGAGACCCCATTAGCCACAGAGCATGTGTCTAATCCCAGATCCATGCTGGCTGTAGATGATACACTGTAATGCTCCAGGATAAACAAAAAAAAATAATAATGTCAATGAAGCTAGAGATTCTAAAACCATCTAAAGCCTTTGACACAGTTTGTAACAGCAACATTCTACTTCAAATGTCTTCATTAGGCCTGTCTCAGCCCATCCTTCTATTGTTCAAAATCTACCTCTCCAACAGCTATCAGTAAAATGGCACTCCACCCTTTTTCCATACCTCCCAGTCAAAACTGGTGTACCACAAGGAACCCCCCCGACCTCTTTAGTAACTGGTGCTGACCCTAACCCTAACACTGTTCCTTCCCCAAACCCTAACCCTATACCTTAACATCATTAAAATCTTTCTGTAACACTGTCCCTATTCAGACACATTTGACGCTAGTGTTATGATGGGTTTTAGTTTTAATATTGGGAGAGGAAATTGTTTTCCTGTCTCAATATTATTGCTTTTATTTTTTTTTTGTTTGTGTTTGCTATTGTGTATGATTGTGCATGAACTTATTTATTTATTTAAATGTATTAATCTAGGAAGAACACTGATCTATGAGGATCACACACACACATACACATGAGTGTGCACACACGCACATACATATACATACACCCACACAAACACACATGCATATGTATGTATTGAATGAGGGAGAGGGACAGGAGACATTAGGTAACATTAGGCAACCTCAAAGCAGAAGAAATCAAAATAGAACCAAAATTAATGGTATGACAAAATGATGGACAAATCTAATTTATTCTTTTCACAAACTTAGAAAGTTACTAGTACAACAGTGATTGCATTACTCTGGATTTACTAAAACAGTGCAAACCTCTAATGTCTGGCACTAACGACTGACTGAAATCATTCATGATTTACAAGAGCAGGAAAAAGGAGATATCAAGGATGATCTAAAAGGTGCTAAACCAGGGATGAATTTCTGGTTTATCAATCAATTGTCCAAGTTGCACTTGAATTGGGTTAGGGAGGAACTCTGCTTCACATGGATATGGAGCCTGTTCCATAGATGCGGTAGTCTCTGGGATACATATCTATCTCTCCAGCAGGTCCTATTTATATTACATGCAAGGTTTAAGTCCTTATAATGGGTAATTCTGATGCTGTTTGCTTTGTGGATATGCAGGAGGTCCATCATAGTGGGGTCTGACAATGCCCTGTATGCCAGGCATAGATCTCCCCTCAAAAGCCTGTAGGAGACAAATTACAGGGATATGGCCTTGAGGTGGTCTGCTTAGGACATATTAGTTACGCCCTGTATTCTTTTAATGAGGAACCACTGTGGATGTTCCAACTGTTGGATATGCCTGGTTAGGTACATACCAAATGGGGCATTATACTCAATGATAGGTCTGATGAATGCCAAATACAGTGGAACAATGACTTCCTTGGACTTAGACGCCATGCCTTTGCTTATAAGTTGCACAACACAGAATGATTTCCTCACCACTGTAGACACATGATGGTCAAAGGCTAGATTAATATCTATGTACATCACTAAGTCCCTCACGTCCAGATCAAGTCTAAGGGGTGTGTTGTCAATATGACAGTTACCAGGGATGGATGACTTCCCAAAAGACACTATTATGCATTTCTTGGCATTTCGTTTAATCCACGGCTCTGACACCAGTTGTTTGTCTATATCAGCCCCTCCTGGAGAACATTTGTATCAGTGTGAGACTCAATGACAGCTCGTAATTTGCATTCATCTGCAAATGTAGCTAGCCAGAGACCACTGACATTGGCCTTGACTTCTGAGAAGTAAATGCCAAAAAGCAGCAGTCCAAGTACTGATCCATGAGGGACTCCACTTCTGACTGGCCTCTTTGTAGAGGTGGATTCACCAATTCTAACTTCCTGGGTCCTGTTTATGAGCCAGCTGGCTATCCACCGAGTGACATACAGGTTTGTACCTAAACTTTTCAGTTTGTCAGCGATGCCTGAGTAGGGTATTGTGCCAAATGCCTTGGCCAGATCAAGGTAGGAAGTGTGAATGATTTAGCCCTCATCCATTGCTTCTCAAAGAAGTCCACCAGGTTGAGTAGACATGATCTGCCATTGATGAAACCAAAGTGGGTTGGGTCCAGTGTCTGGAGGTTTACTATATCTCTATTGATCATCTGCATGATAATTCTTTCCATGGGTTTACATATAAGACTACCGAGACTTATAGGTCTGTAGTTTCCAGGGTTTGAAGATGACCCATTTTTGTGCAGAGTGATGACTGTTGCCTTTCTACATTCATAATGCATGAAACCTGTTTTGAGGCTACAGTTAAACAGCAATTCCAGAGGCCCTGATAGGTCATGTTTCAAACTATTTAGAAGGCATCCTGGGATACTGTCTGGGCTGATTAATGCACTGTTCTTGGTCTTAGAGAGAGCATTAAAGACCTGTTCCCTAGTGATAGTAGGGGGAGTTATATTTGATGATATTTACTGAGGGAAGTTTGAGAGGGGGAGGGGTAAAGTTACAGCTGAATTTATCAGCCAGGACCCTTGCTATTTCTTCTGGCTCAGTATAGGTGGCTCTGTTTACACCTGTGTATTGCTTCTGTGGTTGCAGACATAGCTAAACTTTGGCTTTGGTAGACTTTATTTGTCCTCTGAGTTGTTGGTTTAGTTTGATGCGAGTGCTCTTATCCTGCTGGTGCTGCACTTCCTAATGTGTGCCTTGATTTTCTTCCTCCTGTTATACAGCCTATTGATTTTGTGATTCCACCAGGGTGCCTTGTTTTTGAGTTAGTTCTGTACTTCTTCCTGGTGGGTACAGCTGCCTCTATGCAGCTATTAACAAGCTTGTATAGGGTTTCTGTGAACAGTTATGCATAGGCAATAGCCAGGTTCTCACTAAATAGCAGGAGGTTCACCTTAGAATAGTTCCTGAATACTCCAGGTTTAGCTGGGGGTCCAGATTTTATTTTTACTTCAAAGGAGACCATTTTGTGGTCTGACCTTACCAAGGAAGCATTACAGTAGGAGGTGTGCATCACTCTCCCATATTAGTGAGGACTAGATCCAGTATGGTTGCACCCCTGGTTGGTGTATTGACTATCTGGTCCAGGGAGTTTGTGTTCAAAATCCAGGAATCTCTGTGCATGTACATTTGATGTTGTATAGGATTCCCAGTTAATAGTGGTGTAATTAAAGTCAGCCATGAATATGGTATTGGGTTGAATGGTTAGTGTTTCTAATAAGTTTAAATAAATGGTATGGGTATCCTGGGTCATAGAGGGGGACCTATGGCTTGCAAGGGTGTTGGATTTTGCCTATGGTGATTTAAACATGGAGCATCTCAAGTGCATTGTCCTGTTTGATCAGCCTTGAAGTATATTTATCTTTGATGTAAACAGAGACACCTCCACCTTTAGTCCCTGCCTGTGAAGTAGCTGACCTAAATGTGTGGATGGCATTATAACCTAGCACTGCTGGTGTGCTCTCTGTGGCTTTGAACCATGTCTTAGTGACCACATAGACATTAGCATTCTCTAGGGTAAAGAGAGCTTCTAGGGAGTGGAGTTTTTTGTTTAGACTCCTAGCACTGAGCAGTAGTACCTTTAGATTTTCTTGGTTTTGATTTTCTATGTTGGAAGTACTTTCAGTTTGGCATTGCCTAAACAAAGGCACTATGGGGGAAGACAATGTTTTAGCTAATACTGAAAAGACTAGAGGGGAGAGGTGCAGACCATCCCTGGCAAAGCAGCATGGTCTGTTGACCATCGCCTTCCATGCAGACAAATATTGCACCTCTTTAGAATGACACCAGAAACTAAGCCGATTATTAAAGTAGGTCATCCTTTGTTCATATGGTGGCATCATCCTTGGAGAAGGTAAAATGCTGCTCAATGCTAGGCTCATACCAGCCTGAGACACATATTATGTGAGCTCCATGAAGTCTCTCTTCATATAGTATAGGGAGGTTCCGTTCATTTACTGCCACATGGACTATTGGAAATTGTGGTCCAGTGACCTGAATGCCTGTCTAATATAATGGATCCTAGTTCCTGATAAGCAACTGACTGAGACTTTCTCCATACTCAGCCTGGTGAGAGGGACATCAGTGTGTCTCATGATGGAGTCTCCAGTGACTAGAATGTTGCATTGTGTGGTGGCTTGCCTTATGGGCTTAGAGGTAGAGGCTCCATGAGATGTAGCTCTATGTGTTGATGTGGGTATTGTTTTGAAGGAGTGCATTGGGGCTGCTGAGGGTATTTATGTATACTTTGTTTAGGAGGTTTTTGTGGTTTAGGAAGGTTTACTTTTAAGCACCTCAGCATATGTGGGGTGATATGTGTGCTTTGAATTGTGCGTGATGGGTGCAGCGTGTCTACTACTGACAACCTTACTGCCATTATGAGTACTTTTATGCGAGAGCTTTGCCTCCAGTGACATTGTGTAAATACATCTCTCACATACCATATCAGTTTGTTTTAGAATTAATTAGTTGTCAGTAAACATGAGGCAATTTCTACATTGCCTCAGGATGCCCATATCCACCAAGCAGGTAACAGAGACAGTAGGAAAGTTCATATCCATGGCAACAGAGCTTTTTTTATTGATCAGACAGTTGGAGTGAGAATTTCAATCACTGTCAGGAGTATCCATTTTTGCAACCATGGGGACAGTACTTCTCAATGCAAACTAGTTGTCCTATGTGTAAATAGGTATTGGAGAAATGTCAATTGTGCTTTTACAGGAAAAATGTCACTCAAGGTGTCTGGGTCTATACACAGCACTGCCAAACACTTGAGAGGAAACTAATACATAGACCCTGAAAATTTAAGGATGAAGTATTTAGGCAGATATTATGAAGTCAGAAACAAATCAAGCAGTACTTATTGAAAACAAAGAATTAGCTTGTCAAGAATGTGAAAAGTGGGGAGTCGCATGAATGGCTACTGCCTGGCTACTACTTAATGCTGGTCTTACCACAGATACTATGATCCTTTGCTTCTTCTCTCACCAGGACCAGAATATAAGCACAGATTACAAGCTGTTACCTATAAAGCATTATATAAGTGTTTGTGTGTGTGTGTGTGTGTGTGTGTGTGTGTATCTATACACACACACCCCCACATATATCTATATCCACACATGCGCACACACACACACATCGGATGCATGATGCATAAACTATTTTGAATGTGTATATTCTCTGTGAGAGAGTGGTTTGTGAAATGGGTTTAGTGATAATTGGTTTCACCATGAGTCATGAATAAGCACCCCAATCATACAACAGAGGATATTTAACATAATACATTAATCCACATATCAGATTTTTTTTTATTATTGTGTTCCACCCATTCACTTCAATGAGTTATATTAATTGCCTAAGTTTCTACTAAAACTTGAATTTTAGATAGTTTGCATGGGTATTTATGAACTGACAGTGTCATGAAGGGTTTTCTTCTGTTGTAGCTGAAATAAATATTAATGTAATCTTTTAGAGTGGCAATTCATTTATTTAGGGCATTTTGCTACTTTTGAAAGATCTGTATTAGGATTTCATTATTTATAGTTTAGCTATGTTTCACTTAATGCTTATTTATAGTGTAGATAGTTAGAATCAGGTACATTTTTGTTTGTAATGTTGTTTTCTGGCTTACTAGCTGCAGTCATTGTTTTTAATACATTTTATTCTATGAATAATGAATTTCCTTTCTATCGTATTGATTTACCAGGGCATTTTTTTGTAATTTGTATGTATGGATTTTGTGGGTACAGTGGCACAAAGTTATTTTTATACATAGACTGTATTGGCAATACAGTCTATATTTCATCTTTTTCTTAAATTCCAAATTTTGCAGTGAATTTAAATCAGAATTGTATTTAGGGAGGTTTTATTTTGCCCTATATTCAATGTGTTCAGCATTTTATGTAGCAAAAACAGAACAGCATTTAAAAACAAAACACATTTACAAACATAACTACGATATTTGGAGGTGTAATTTAGACATTGCTCTGTTTAGGCATTCAATATAATGCCCTGGCTTTGGAATTTTTTCCTTTATTTTAGAAAAAATCCATTACAACCCCAGAGTTGGAACTTGTGAGGAAAAAAATTGAGCTAAAAAGCTGTTATGACAGTTAAGGCTTGACGCAAATCACCTCGGGCATAAATGATTTTATTTCTTTAATCCCGATGTTAAATTAAAAAGCGTTAAAATTATAATAAGATGTGTACAACTGTCTAATTATGTGATATTATTCAACATTTAATATATTTAATATATTGAAAGATATTTTCTAAAACAATATATGTTTTAAGGTTTCATTAATTTATTAATTTTGTATGGTGGGCGGCCACGGCGGTGCAGCGGTTAGCATTGCCGCCTCACAGCAAGAGGTTCTCTGGTTCGATCCTCAGCTGGGGTGCCTTCTGTGCGGAGTCTGCATGCCCTCCCTCTGGTCACGTGGGTTTCCTCCGGGTGCTCTGGTTTCATCCCAAAGACATGCTGTAGGTGGCTTGGACACACTAAATTGGCCCTAGGTGTGAGTGTGTGCATGCATGTGCCTTCTGTGGAAGGTTGGGCGCAGAGCTGGCAACTCGACACTGTAAAAACTCCACTGCCAATCATGAGCAGACAGGTGATCCGCTGTGGTGACCCCTAACTGGGAAAAGCCGAAAGAAGAAGAAGATTCATCTTCTATGGTATGTACATAATTTACATTTAAGAGTTGTTTGTTTTTTAACTTTATGAGTTTTAGACAATTATTCAATTTTAATCACTTAAACTTATTTGATTGTGAATTTTTATTAGTTAACTATCCTAATTATTTCATTTTGGTCATTGGTATGATATTTATATAGTGCAACAGTTTGGAACAGAGTTTATTCTGATGAAGTCTGTTTTTGGTAGATGAAAATCTACTGCCAAATCTTTGAAGCTTAATAAACTGTTTGCTTTTTATACTTGAGTGTTTATCAATTGGTTTCCCTTCTGGAGTTGGCTGCCCACTTTCCTAAGGTGGATTCTTTTGCCTTGTGGTTTTGGTGTTAATTGTCTTGGTTATCCACCTTCAGTGTTGCAATTTTTTGGTTTAGGGAGATTCATAGGTAAGCTATGATGTTTCTTACCTTTTTGTGTGTGTGCAATGTGTATGCCTTTATTATACTGTTATGTGAAAATCCTAAATATGAAAACTCTTGTGGGATTTCGTTGGCCAAGGGTGTGCATAAGCTGATGTCATACAAGTGGTTTTGATATTTTCCAATGATAGGCTAAGAGAATATATATTTAAAACCATATTCATTGTGTACCACATATATGTTTGTATCACACCATTACCTGGGTTATGTATATATATTTATCTGAAACATTGCCTTAGAAAAAAGTATTATAAAAACAGATACCTCATATACTGTGAAAACATGTTTTAACTCAGCACTAGGGATGGCAACGGTAGATTATCCACATATTTTGCCCTAATTAAATATTTATCTATAACATAATAAGAAAGATATTTATTTTCATCCTTCAAACTGTGCATATGCTTTACTTATTACATCCTTAGAGGTTTTAAATTTGGATTTATGTGATGATGCCATGCAGCTATTATATGAGTTATGATGTTACAGACATTTGATGGAATTAGATGTGGTTTGAATCCTACCCTTGTCAATCAATGTGAAAGATGGCTTTGTTTTGTGGCAGATGGAACTGGAGTCCTGCCATTACCAGTTAATGCAAAAGTAAGAATGTGGAGAAGAGGCTATGATGCTGCTGAATCAATAATAAGAAGTAAGAATGTGAAGAAGAGGCTATGATGCTGCTGAATCAATAATAAGAAGTAAGAATGTGGAGAAGAGGCTATGATGCTGCTGAATCAATAATAAGAAGTAAGAATGTGGAGAAGAGGCTATGATGCTGCTGAATCAATAATAAGAAGTAAGAATGTGGAGAAGAGGCTATGATGCTGCTGATTCAATAATAAGAAGTAAGAATGTGGAGAAGAGGCTATGATGCTGCTGAATCAATAATAAGAAGTAAGAATGTGGAGAAGAGGCTATGATGCTGCTGAATCAATAATAAGAAGTAAGAATGTGAAGAAGAGGCTATGATGCTGCTGAATCAATAATAAGGCAGAGAGCAGGCAGCTGGGTATAAAGTGTTAGGGAACATGATTGGCAGATACTAGTTAGGTGGTACTGCAGTAACAGCATTAACAAATGAAAGCTAATGCTGCATTTCATGTCAGGGCTGAAGTGTCTCAGTGCTTTATGTGTTGTATGTGGTATTTAACTGTAGTGAGTTGTTTGCTACAGGTTTTAAAAGAAGAGCTTTTTTGGTCCTCAGGTCTGAAAGGACCTCTTTTTTGGGCCTGAAGCCTGACAGGAATATTTTTTGCTTTATTTTTTGATCTTCAACTCAAAGTTGAGGGGATGCCGGACTGGGAAACTACACAGGGAACCAGAATAACTAGCTACAGTTCTGGGCTATGGTTCTGTGATCATCACCAGTGTTTGGGAATAAATTAAAACCTTTTGACCATCATGGCTATGGTTTTATGAGTCACACTACTGGTACCAAACAGATTAAAATGCAAATAAGGCATGCAACTTTAAGCATCTAATCAATTCATTATGTGTAACTTGGCCCCAGGGATGAAGAAAATATGCATTCTTTCCTTGGGCAAGGACCTGTACCATCCATGGCCAATGAAAGGCTTCACACTGAGAACTCCACTTGGCATACCCCTAGACCTCCTTCTCACCACTCTGTGCATTTTGGTGCCTTCCTTTCTCATTTGCACAGAGTAACTGTATTATAAATAAACTTTTGCACTCAAGATTTCCAGGGAAAGCTGGCACTATTCTCCAACACCATAGCCTTTTGCTCTGGCTCAGTGAAATAAACTGCCACCACTCTAGATTATCATGCTGTAGGCATCCCCTGTTTCTATTTCATTCTTGTTAGTAAACCAAACAAGTATAAATACAAGGACAGTGTGTAGATATGTTTCCCCAGCAGAGGTGAATGAGCACCAATAAATACCCTTTTATCAATTAAAACATAGTTTACCAGCCACAAGCTTTGGAAAAGTCAATTAATAAAAAAGTAAGAAAGAATAAGATACGCAATACAGGAATCAGCTAAAATATATAGAAATACTGAATTACTACAAAACAGAAAATAATCCTTTTGAACAAATATTTTACAAAAAAGAATACATCTAACTCAAACTATCCTTTTTCCTTGCTATTCTTATATAAAATAATTATTGAACATTATGCCAACTTATCTGAATTTTCAGGCAGAGACACAAATGCTGAAGCAGCTCCCAAGTCACAGGGTACAGGATAACATTTATCTTCTTGTCTGTTTGGCTTATACTAGTTTTTCTGTACAGCTGCATCCAAGCAGATTTTCATATTTTTATACTAATGGTGTTGTTTAATAGCTCTTGCTCTGTTCTCTCTCTCTGAAAAATCTTTAAATTGCATTTTATAATGTCATAGCTTACATGGAAAAGTCACAACTTCTCTTAATTAATGGGAAAATAAAACACATTTCACACCCTGGATTTAATTGTTGTATTTTATAGCACAAGAGAGTGTACATTTATTTTCTATTTTTTTACATTCATAGAAGTTTACAAGGGCACAAATCTATCTATTCCACTGAAAAACACAGATAGTATACATTAAATCATTTCTAAGTTTATCTGCTGCAGCCTTTACAAGAATTAACTGTACCTCACTTATCTGTTACATTATGATAAGATAAAAAAAAATCGGGGCATATTTAATATAAACCTTACATCTCTCCCTCCTAGATCGCAAAATAGTTTTCTTCAGATTTCCTCAAAAAACAAAGCTTTTGTTGAGGGTACATTCTTTTGCTACACTCCCCAGCTCTTTGTCTTTAAAGGCTGTCTGTGTGTGCACCATGGATAATAGGCTGGGCTTTATCTGAATAATCGCCATCTTCACAGGTTTTGCTTGAATCTTATCACCATCTCCAAATGTCCAAATAAAAAACTCTTGGTGAACTGCCCAGATCTCCTGAACCTGGATAAGGGGTAGGCTGTGAAAGTTTCTCTCATCCATTGAGGTTTCAGACTGAGCAGTCATTGAAAAGGTATACGTACAGATCCCTCAATGATTGCTTCTGTAACCCAGTGTAGATCCTGAGTACCAGTGACTCTCTACCATGGTAAGGCTTCATTATTTTAATATGGTAGATTTTGTGTTTCTACTTACTGCCTGGCAACTCCATCATGTAGATAAAAAGAAGTTATGTCCTCCCATAATGTTCCATCTTTGTTATTGATCTTCACTAATCCTTGACTGTGGGCTCAGTTCCAAGCTTCTGAAACAACTTCGCTGTTGTTCCAGCTTGCAACTTCCAAAACTCTCAAGCTAAGCTCTACCTATAAAGCTCCTCCCCAAATCACCTCAGATCGAGTTTGCAAACAATAGAGACAGACAAGAATACTAGATCAGAGGCCTTATCTGAGATGTTGTACTGAAAGCCAATCTTTGGAGAGATTTGATCCACCAAGAGTTCTTAGGGCAGGGGGAAGGAGGTAGGTAATGTCAAGGATTAGCGAAGATCAACAACACAGATGGAACGTTATGGTAAGATATAACTTCTTTATGATGATGTCACTCTTCACATAATCCTTGACTGTATGACAGAGTCCCAAGCTACTTGAATCTTGGGAGGTCTCATGGAAGAATATTCCTGAGTACCATCGAGCCAAATGACACACGTCCATAGAGACAAGTCCAGTTTGTAATGCGTAATAAAGGTATGAGGAGATGTTCATATAGCTGCAGGACAAATATCATCTAAAGAAGCTCTGGCATGAAAAACTGCAGATACTGCTATTGCTTTAGTTGAAATGGGCTTTAACAGGTCCTGATGGGTTGATTCCCTTCCTGTTATAGACAAAGGTGATACAGCCTCTGAGTCATTTAGCCAGAGTAACTTTAGATACTGGACATCATAAATTGGCTGAAGAAAAGGAAAGAAATAAGTGGTCAGATTTTCTGATTTCCTTTGTTCTATGAAGATAAAAACACAATTGCCTGTGTACATCTAGCAAATGCAGACAGTACTCCCCTTTATTGGAAAAGCTAGGAAAGAAGACTGGGAGTTGTATAGTTTGAGTGATATCTGCCTCAGAAACAACCTTTGTTAAGAAGGAGGGGTTAGTCCAGAGGGAGACCCTGTCCTTATGAAAATTAAGGTAATGAGGTTTGCAGGATAATGCCTGTATTTCAGATATTCTTCTGGCAGAAGTAATAGCTACCAGAAATAAAGTTTTCCAGGATAAGAATTTTAAGTCACAACTTGCTGAAGACTCAAAGGGCTGAAAAACAAGTGATTGCAATACCAAATTCAAATCCCATGGTGCAGAGGGTTCCTTGAATGGAGGTCTGAACATTTCAGTTCCTTTTAAAAAGGCTTTGCACAGTTTATGTGACATAACGAATGAGATGTTTAAGCCAACATGAAAGTTAGATATCACAGCAAGGTGCACATGAATAGTGGAAGCTGAAGTGCCTGCCTCAAAGGGTGAAGCCAAAAAATTTATAACTTTATCAACAGGTGATGAATATGGGTCAAGACTGTAGTCCAGTGACCATTTAGTAGACTTTAGCCACTTGTTATGGTATAATTTTCTTGTTGAAGGTTTTTGATGGGCCAGAATGATGCGTTGGACCGGGGAAGGGAGAGACAGAGAGAGAGAGAGATGCCTAGCAATCATGGGAACTGGAGAAGCCATGCAGTGAGCTTGAGATGCTGCAGATTCAGATGAACCAGTCCATCTGGGTGGGACAATAGGTCTGGAGCTGGGTCCAGTATCCATAGTTTCCAAAGTAGAAGAGGCCAAACGAAGTGAAACCAGACCTGCTGAGGCCAGAATGGGGTGATGAGGATTATCCTGTACTTCAACCTGTTTAGAAACTGACATATTAGGTGAACCAGACGGAAGGCATACAATAGATCAGGGGGCCAATCCTACAGGAGAGCATCTCTGTGTGACTCCCCTAGTGGGGGGATAAAGGCAAAGTAACCGCTGCACTTGTTCAGAGTGGAGCCGAAGAGGTTGCAGCAATGCTGGCCCCAAAGACAAAATATCTCATCCATCACTACTGGATTGAAAGACCACTCATGAGGCATAAGGATGGATCTGCTCAGCTTGTCTGCAATCACATTGGAGCTCCCCAGAATGTGCATTGCCACTAGAAAGTGGTCAGAAGAAATTGCCCATTGCCAAACTCTAAGCACTTCTCAACAAAGAGGGTAAGATCTGGTTCCCTCTTGCTTGTTGATGTACCAGACTACCGACATATTGTCTGTTTGAATTGCAGTTGTTGCCAAGCGAAGGGAATCTTGAAATGCCTGCAGTGCTAAAAGCACTGCTCTCATCTCTAGAACATTGATATGCAAATTGGTCTTTAGCTGGGAGCAAGTGCCTTGGATTGCCTTTCCCAGACAATACCCCCACCCACTCTATCTGGGATGCATCCCTGGTCACTGTGGCTTGGGGTTGAGGAGGGAGAAAGAAACTGACTGACAATATTTCGTTGGAGTGAAGCCACCAATTTAGGTCTTCCTTGCACTGAGAGTTGATCACAATCAGATGGGGCAATGGTTGATTCAATAAGGACCATTGGGTGACCAGAAGCCATTGAAGAATTCGCATGTGATATCTGGCCAGGGGAACTAGAGTGATAGATAGAGGTTGCCACTGACCCTAGAGTCTGTAGAATGAATCTCGCTGTTACTTTCTTGCTGCAAATGATCTGACTGACTTGTGACTTGATCCTTTGCAATCTTTGTAGGGGAAGAGATGCGATTCCAATGAATGTGTCGAGCATAGCTCCAATGAATTCCAGTTGTTGGGAAGGTTTTAAATGGGATTTTTCATGGTTTATAGTGATTCCTAAGTCAGAGTAGAGGTGAAGGGTATAATTTTGTGCCTTTACAAGTTGACGCCTGGTGGGAGCGGTAAGTAGCCAGTCATCTAGATAAGCAAACACTCAGAATCCTAACAGTCTGAGGTGAGCTGCAACCATTGCTGTGCATTTGGTGAACATCCTTGGAGCTTTGGTAAGACCAAAGGGCAGGGCCCTGAACTGATAGTGACTAGCTCCCAGGCTGAAGTGCAGGTATCTTCTGGACTGTTTGTCCATTTTATATGGTGATACACATCCTGAAAATCTACTGAGCACGTCCAATCATCTTTCCAAGAACGGAAGTATAGACTGAACCAAAACCGTCTGGAATTTGGTTTGCTGAACAGATTTGTTCAATTGAGTGAGATCCAAACTTGATCTCCACTCCTCTGTTTTCTTTGCCAATAAAAGAACCTTGAGTAAACCCCGAATCCTCTCTGGTCTGGTGAGACTGCTTGGATGGCTCTTTTGTTGAGCAGTTTTTGAATTTCTAAGACTACTGCATCCCTGTGACTGGATGGAATGTCCAGAATAGTTTTTAGCTTTTTTGGTTCTTCTGAAAAGAGGACGTTGTAAACTCTGGTTATAATCCTCTGCACCCATTTGTTGGTTGTTATCCTTAGCCAGGCAGATTGGTGCAGGGATAATCTTCCCCTGACTGCCTAGAGAGGAAGGCAATCAGGCCTCCTTTCAGGAGCGCTGATAGGAGTTACCAGGGAAAGAGTCCCTGGGACCCTGATTCTGCAGGCCATTTCTGCCTCTTGAGTGGTTTCTTCCATTGCTTCCCTCTCTGCCCCGGGGGAAGTCATTGCCCATGAGTCCTGGAAAGGCCCTTGGGACTTTTTGAACCATAGCCTCCCACTTCTCTGGTTCTTGGAATAAGACCCTTGAGGAGTGGAAAAGCATATGCCCATGGCAGAAAGTGTCTTTCCATCTTTCTCACATCTGACTATATTCTCTTTAACCTTGGGATCAAATAGATTAGATTTGTGTTTATGAGCTTTTTTAGCTATCACAATATTGTTATTTTTGTTCATACAGTATGTATGTGTTTTTATACACGTTTTATCAAAGTGTTTTTTGTAACAAACAAGGTTTTGAACTATGTAAAAACATGCTTTTTTTGGAAGACTGTATTTTTAAATTGTACAGATGGGAGTGGTTTTAGTATCATGTGACTGTGATGTATCTATTTAAAATTTCACTGTTGTACGTTGGTGTTCTGAAGAAGCTGGAAACAGTTCTGATGAAAGCGCTAAACTTTTATTAAAGTGGAGTTCTACAGTTCATGGTCCACTCTGTTTTATTAATTCCAGAGGCCACCTCGCCCTGTTATTGTACAGCAACTGAAACAATAAAAATCCTCTGGATTCCTGGGTTATCTCTCTCTGTGCAAAGGGAACAAGTATCTACCTGTTCTGTCCTACTGAACATAATCTGAGAATGCTTTTAGAATGGTTTCTAGAGTATAGTTCACATTTCCAACAGACCACTGGGTCCAACATTAAACTTCCACCTTCAACTAAAAGTATTTTTCATGAGAAATCTATGCTGTTGTAATCATCTAACAACATTTGTTGCCTTCTCTGCATCAAGTGATGACAAAACACCTACTTGAAAGCATCTAGTAGTCATAGTCCATCACCCCCAGGATATACCTCTTACCATTACCACATAGGATAATAAGAGACATGATAATTTCTATACATTCAATCTGAAAATGGTCATCAATAACATGGAAAAGTGTCAAAATAAATTTAGGCTTATCTACTGGTTTGCAACCTGCTGCCACATGCCTTGCAGTACCCACCTTACATATTTTGCAAACCCTGTACAATAAAAAAATTTTGCATTGGTCTTTTTGTATGCATTAGTTCCATATGGCCTGAAAACTGAATATCATGGGTCATGGGTAAAATTGGTCACCAGTAGGCCCTCGGTACTAGCAACTGCTCTATCACTTCTCCCTTTCGTTCTCATTAAGGAGTTCATCCTCTTTACAAGAATTCCTTAACCCAGTATATGGACTTCCCATGCCCTGTAGGATCAACAGCCTTCTTGGGTATCTCCCTCAAATTCTGTAAAGTTGGGCTGGAGAGATGAGACTATCAAATCTTTCTTTGTGACCCTCATCAGCTCTCCACTGAAATAAAGTCTGGTACCTTCTGCCTGGGGTGCATCAAATTCACACCTGCTACTAGCAACTAATTTTTCCTTTTGAAGTAGCCCCTTCTAAGTTAACCCTTCATACCTTTAAATAGTTGTGGCTCAGATTCAGGCTCTCTGTTCCAAGCTATCCCCCCACCCCCACCCCTGGGAATAGCCACATTGCCAGCTTAAATTAAAACTTTTAAAGATCCAGTTATGTACTAAAAAAGTTGGCTGATATGTGAGATCTGGACACTAGCTGGGTGTCCCCCTGCTGCCTTCACCACATACATTCAGCCAGGCATAGGGGAAAACAATCACATGTACACAAGGTACTACCTTAGCAACTCCATTTCCCTCTACCAGTATAGGATACAGACTCTTGTGGTAATTTGTTGCAATGGTCATCTCTGAATAACCTATCACTGTTGTAGTGGTATCCCTGCTTGCTGCCTCTTATGACTTGTTCCCCAGATAATGTCATAGAACACTAGTACCATGCATGCCTCCTTTGGTTACACTTAAAACATTTACCTGCAAGACCCAGTTTTGTTATAAAACAGTTGTCATCTCCCCTCACTTGTGAAACCAGTTGTGAAGGCTTAGGCTATCTAAAACTAGTTTCCTTACACCCATATGTAATGCTGGGTGTCCCCTTCACTAAAGAAATTTCCTTCCTCCATGCCATCTCTTTAGTACTGTTATACTCCTGGTCTGCTAACCAAACTTTATACTCTCAGGAAGAGTACAGAGTGCTTTATCCTTAACTAAAAGGTCTGCTAACTCATCAAATGTAGTGATCCGACCATAGCTCAAACTATGAAGGTGTTTATTCCTGCAACATAATTGCTCACACTGTTATCTCCCTTTCTTTTAAATTCTCAGAATTTCTTTTTTTATGCTTCAGGAGTCAGTTTAAAACATGAAAATGAACATTGTTTAACTTAGTCATATTTCAAACAATTTATATTAGTAAATTTTGATAGGGCATACACTGATTTACCGATCAGTAGAAGAGTTAATAATTTCACTCACTGACTGAATCAATTTTGTGCTGATTTTACACTCTTACAAATGCCCAGATGAAGCTATTAAATTCATCCCTGTATACTGTGGAAATAATCTGGTACTGGCCTTGGCGTCTAGGCACTGGTTTTCCCTCTCATCAGTAGTCAATGTCCCTGGCAAAGGACCAAACATTCATTTTCTTTTCATGCTGTACTGTTTTCATTTCAGGTTGTAGTTCCTCTGTCTGCACCCAAAGCTACTACATTGTCTCAGCTGCCTCATGTTCCAGATTTTGAAGTCATGCTGGGATGGGTTGAACTGTCCTTTTTCTATATGCTGCACAAATGCAACACCTGTCGGAGTGTCTCCCAATTTAGTGGACAGGATTCCAACTTTCAAAGAAGGTTGTAATCATATTCTCTATACTGGCACATGATAATCTCTTAGTTTAACACTCAGTCAGCCATGACACTAATATACTAACATATTCATCCCATCTCATTTCTGCATGTTCCTAAACTTATTCTGACTAAAATAATATACCCTCAAAAATAAACCCTCAAAAATCTCCTCTACCTTGTATATATATATATATATATATATATATATATATATATATATATATATATATATATATGCTTCCGTCACTCCTGAACTGTAGAATTTGAAAACTACCCACCATGTAGATATTTGGTACTTTTACGCTTGGACTGCAGAATGTGAAAGTTACTTAAAATCATGTGTTCTCAGCTAACCCACTCAACATGAATTTCCTGCTAACTTTCTTTGTGATTAATATTAAGCTTTCTACTGTGTGAAATATTCTTTGTTTTATACTTGTAAATACTGTTATTCACTTGTAACAATGCAAACATATCTTGTATGCAGTTACGCATGTAAAATGTTTTTGTTAGTATATTGTTATAGGGTACCTTCTTGTATATTGTTATTGTCTACCTTCTTATAATCCATTAGTTTTTATGGTTGTTATTATTACTATTTCGTAATCCACTTAGCTGAATGGAGCTCATCTCCCCAGGCCTCTACTGAAAATGGACATGTATCCAGTTGGACTAGCCCGGTCAACAAATGTAAAATAAAATAAAATAAAATAAATGATAAAGCTGCTGTACAATCTATACCTTTCTGTTTTTACCTATTTTTGTGAAGGTACACACATCTTTGACACAAATGCACTCTACAGGATAAATAAGTCTAACTCAATACATACTTTGCTGCTCACTAATTTAAGCTTTCATTCACAGACAGATGGGGTATGAATGTTAATTCTCCCAACACTGTAAAGAAAATTTTTAATTGGCACTGGACAGATGAGTGTTTAAATTCCACCATTTCACATCAATATGAAAGAGGGACTGGTTGACAGACAGATAAGGTTTGAATCCCACGACATCCAACCAATGTGAAGGTAAGATAATAGGGTCTCTCAAGTCACACCACTGGCACCAAACAAATTAAGGTATAAACAAGGCACACAAAGACAGAACACTAAACAATTCACTAAATAGAGTCTGACCGCATAAAGCACACAACAAATATGTAATATTGACCTGAATATATCAGTGTGATATCCATACTCAAGAATAGTTTCACAATGAATACTCCACAAACAGAGTCTTTGACCTCTTCCATGTGATCCCCTTCTCAACACTCTCTCCAAGTTTCAGTACCTTACAGTACTCACGTGCCGACAGTGACAGCATTTTACTTGAATAATGTTTTCTGGTAAGCCGTGGCAGCTGTTTGCCTGAACTCATTCAGGTTTGAGTATGAGGCAAATGGCAGCCTACTCCAGCTACAAGGTGCTCAAGTTCTGTACTTCGATACAGTATTCTTTGAGCATCTGGGACTCGAGCACTTGTTGAACACCCAACATTTATAGTTCACATTTTATGTCCTGTGATTTTGTAAGCCTAAAGGATGGTGTATTGTAGCTCATATTCTGTGTACATCATATTCTTATTTGATTTGCACCATGACTGAAAGGTCCAGTAAGATACGACGTCTTACCCAACTACTAGACAGACAGACAGACAGACTAGACAAACAAACCAGTTTCTTGGCCTTTCAGGTGGATGCTGCAGTACTTCTGTAAAAGCAGCCTGTCTTTCTCTCTTTCTTGCTATGTGACAAAAAGGGTTTTGTGTTTGGCATACCTAAATCTTTAAGTTGATATACAAACTGTTATTTATTGCTCAGTGGAACCAAGAGTGCAATTTTGATTAAAAGTTGCTGCTGTGTGTGTGTCTCTGACCTGTTATGGTTGTCATTTGCTTCTGTGTTACAATAACCATGTGCTTTTACATGTCCAGTGACATTCGTCCTCTGTTCATAACTTCACTATAAACAATTCAGCAGGCAGTACACAGGCTGAGTAAAAAATAAAAAGGTTTTATCGTAAGCGCTTTTGCATTGTCACATACAATGCTTCTTCAGACATTAAAATATCCTAAACATTCACAAATTTAAAATAACATGTTACCAATCAGCACAAAGATTTTTTTTTTTTTATATTCTCGGCCTGTGTACTGCCTCCTGAATTGTTTATAGTGAGATTTGTTTTTCGTGGAGCCAGTTTAATCTAGGCAATGTTGTTCTTCTGTTTTGTTCATAGTTTCAGGTGAAATGCATAGCGAGCTAGTGAGCATGACATTTTTTTAACCTATTCTGGTGATATTGCATAATGTACAAATGTGACTATTGCATGGTGCATAGATTTTGCAGTTTCTGCATCTGTCAACAACTCTGCCATTGGTCTGCAGATTCTTGGATTGTGCTGTACTGCTGTCATACTTCATCTGGGTTAAGCTGTCTTAGACAGAGGTTCTCTACTGCTTTTCATGTAGTGGTGCTGCGGTAGCATTGTCATCGTACAGTAAGATGCTGTCCGGTTCGATTCTCAGCTAGAGCGTCATCTGCGTGGAGACATGCATGAATGGGCATACCTTCGTTGAAGGTTGTGCATCAGGGCTGGTAACTCGGCATGTAAAAATCAGCTACCAATCATTAGCGGACTGGAGTTCCGCTGTGGTAACCCCTAACCGGGAAAAGCCGAAAGACACAACAACAACAACATTTAAGATGTTTTCAGTGCTGACATTGCCTTTGAATGCAGAAGGTTATGACTGTCCTTGCAGCTTTCCTGTTCTCAGATACCCACTTCTCAGAACTGTGTCTGCTAGGTTATTACATCCAGCATTTTTAACTATCACAGTTGAGCAATAACGTTGGACATCTACTTTGTTTTGCTTAATGATACATGTTTGGATGCAACTGTAATGTAATTTATATGTAATTGTATTCATATATGACACCGTATATTTGTAACACATGATTGCTTACAGACATAATTGTGAAGAAGACAGCATTATACTGGTGTGAATGTGAACAAAAGATAACTTGTACACATCACAGTAAAACAAAATAACCCAAAATGATTAAGACAGAGTTTTAAACTGAAAAAGAAACACCTGATTTTCTATAGAGAAGTTCCCCAATGCTCTGGCAAAATTTTCCCTAGTAGTATAGACACCACCTTTGGTCTCCCCTGAAATGAGGCTACTAGTCTAGTGGGACTACACAGTAAAAAATGGATAAATAAATAAATTAAATAAAAAAAAATGTACATACTTCTTTGAAGTATTATTTATATGAATGAATCGACTGTAATACTGTCACTTAACTCAGTAAATGACTACATTAAACCAATATTTTTCTTATTCATAATTAAGCCAGTTCAATCCAGCCCACTAAAATAATCCAACCACTTGTTATTTGAATTAACTACTTGGGATGATAACCTCTTTTGCTGAGTGAACATTGACAGAAAAAATCATAATAATGTAAGCATATTATATAGGAGATATCAATATCATTCACACAAACCTGCAGTGACTTCTCACTATAGTAATCTGTTAGTCCAGGACCTGAAATAGCTGCACAAATAAATTAATGAACACATATGGAATGCCACTCCCTATCACTGATAGTTTATTTCCTTTCTAAAAAGAGTGGCAAAAAGTTATAGATTCTGTGTTTCCTCATCAGATGCGGACAAGTTCTCAGTACTCGAAAGGCTTTAACCTTACAGATAAGATTACCGAGTGCAGAAATGAGGGTACTGTCATGAAAGGCTTTCATCTCTTTATCACCATGTCTCTCATCTCACAAGTGCAAAAGAAAGACTCAGCCAGTAGTATATTTCACAGTGTAATCCAGTTTGGTACAAACAACATTTTTCTGGAGTATCCTCTTCCCCAGCACCACTTGTCTTTCTGCAAATAAAAAGATTAAGGAAAAATGTCTGTAGAAGAGTACAGGCAGAAAAGTGAGATGCTCCCATATCACTTTACTTTCTATAAGTAAATATAAAAGCTAAGGAATATGGCAGCAGAAAAACAGAGGCAAAAAAGTGAGCTGTTGCAGGTTTGAGGCCTTAATGCCTGTGTAATGTTTTGGAGCCCCTTTAAGGAGAAGGACATCTCAATTCTCATGTTGAAGCAAAACCTCAGAGGGATTGTGTGGCTTGAAAGTTGTGTGAATAAATTAAACTAGTAGATTAAAAAAACGAGTTATCCAAGACCATGCAAGTACAATGGTGTACCTTTAAAAACTGCCATTTCATAAAGGCATTAGTAGGCACATTCCTGTGTATTAAATCCTTTATTCCAGTTTTGTTTTTCCTCTTTTGTGTTCTTTTTATACCTTTTATACATTTTAAAGATTCAAAACTAGTGCATATTTAAGAATTTAAACCACTGTAAACCTAAAATGGTAACTTGTTAAAACTATAATCTAGGATGAATTCTGAATATTATTTTTTCATTATTTTGCTACTGTATTAGCTGATTTATCTGTGACAAAATACTTTTATCAGGCTGTTTCATTGTTTTATTCTCTGTAGTGTATTTTGCTTATTTTTCCTATTGAGGATATATTATAGAAACCTCTAAACCCCAACGGTACTTATGTGAGGTACTATATGAAAGATTATTTTAGAAATTGAGTTATTCATAGCTGTACAAGACATTAATTGTATTCAGGATACTGGATACTACAAAAGTCTTTTTTGCTAATGCCAAATATTTTGGAAAAAGAATTATAAAGAACACAATGATTGAAATGCATAAAAAGAATAATAAATATTTTCAACTTAGCACCAAAAGTGATAACATTGTTTTTCTCTCTAAATGAACAGTCAGTCTGAACAGCCCACTCTCTTTACTTTCTGTTTATGTGGTACTTACGTATTGTTAATTTTCCAAGCTTCCTCTTTATTTCATTACTTCCTGTCCTGTTCAGATTTATACTACCACACACTGGCCTCCTCAAATCAAATGCTGAAAATATTGCTGTGCATAATAATCATGTATACTATTGACTTGCCACATGGTAAATGTTATATACATACATATATGTATGTATATGTTTGCATATATATATATATACACAAACATATGTGTGTGGGTTTGTGTATATATATATATATATATATATATATATATATATATATATAATATATGTATACAAATCTATCTATCTCTCTCTCTCTCTCTATATATATATATATATGTGTGTGTGTGTGTGTGTATATATAGGTAGATATATAATATATATATATATATATATATATATATATATATATATATATGTGCTAATCTATCTATTTATCTATCTATCTATGTCTGTGTGTGTGTGTGTGTGTGTGTGTGTGTGTGTGTGTATGTGGGTTGACTTTGCGAGCTCAAAGTTTCAAAATGTCAAACTTTATATGGTTGAAACCATAAGATCGAAGTTTTAAAACTGAACAGTTTAAATATATATATATATACATATATATATATATATATATATATATATATATATATACACACACACACACACACACAAATCTATCTATCTATATGTGCTTGCGTGTGTGTGTGTGCATTTGTGTGTGCTTGTGTGTGTGTGTGTGTGTGTGTGTGTGTGTGTGTGTGTGTGTGTATGCGGGTCGACTTTGCGAGCTCAAAGTTTCAAAATGTCAAACTTTATATGGTTGAAACCATAAGATCGAACTTTTAAAACGGAACAGTTTAAATAGAGATTGCTATACAGATTGGAACATGAAATGTACTGTTCTTTTCACTGTTGTGTGATCTCGGAATTGCTATATTTATTTAGCAGGGGGGTGGAGTGCAGGGGGGCTTGCCCCTCTGCATAAACATAAAAAATTTGATTTGATTTTTTTCTTATTGAAGTTTTGAACTTTCAAAACGTTGATGTTATGGTCTTGACCATATGAAGTTTGATGTTTTGAATGTTTGAGCTTCCAAAGTATATATATATATATATATATATATATATATATATATATATATATATATATACAGATAATACCCTTCCAGTGGTGATAAAATAAAGGAATGAACAGGGAGCAAAACAGAAATTACTTACGTGTGAATAATCTTAGTGTTCACACACAAAAAAGAAGTAAAACAATTCTGAGATTAAACAGTGTTAAATATTCAAAGAAACAAAAAGATATGGAGTACTTTATCTACCAGTAGTCTCCAAACAAAATCAACGAGATGAAGGGAAACTATTTTAATACATACAGGATCACAGAAGTCTGAAATGGAGACGGCATTTGATAATAATGAGAATGGGGCTGGAATCTGACAAACTGATAGAAGCGACGGCTTTCTATATATTCTGTTTACGAGAAGAGAAAATAGCAATATTTGAAGACAGCACTCTGTCCATAGGGTAATCAATTCTGCACACGCAAGCAGCATTTTTGAGGAAGATCAGGCTCCTTAACTCAGTAGCTTTGCCAAGCATTTTGTGTGCATTCATGTTTTGGATGGGTAGCAGTTTGTTTATTCTAATGCATTTTTAAGTGACGTTTCCCACTGATATCCTTAAGCCTTGTTGTCAGAGCAGTAATGCAAGGGATTAAGGAATCATGAGATTAGAAGTCTAGTAGCTTCTGTTTGTTTTTGTTTACCAGGTAGGAACAGCATGTTAGACAATTTCAAGCATGATCTTGGAGACTGCCTTCTTAAATAGCAGCCTACAGTAGCAAAGATCACATCAGTAAATGAGAAGTCATTTAGCAGCATGAACAAATGCAAACAGATGTACAAAACAATAGAATGAGGGTGTGTATAATACTTACAAAACTGATGCTTAAATAATAAGACATAGCATGATATAGGAAGGAATATGAAAACAAGTTAACAACAAAATGGCTAAAACGTTAAAGAAAAGCAAACTCAAGAGGACACACATTAATGCACTCACCTATTAAATTAGAAAATCAGTTGATTCTCTAGAGCGCATTTCAATATTGCAAGAATAATGTTAGAATGCAAAAGTACTGTAAACTATGAGGTAGAACTCTGAATCGTAGAGACAGAGTGTCCTTCTGTACTGCCAGTGACCCAAATCTAGGAAGAAACCAGAGGTGTCAGCTATGTGGAATATAGGGTGCAGCAATCATTTGACAACTGTCTGATTCCAGGGTGAAGGACGCTGTGACAGTTCTCTCTTTGTTTGTATGAGCTGTGGTGCAAGATTGGGCCACAACAAATTAAGCTTCAGTTTCAGGAAGGGAGAGAGAGCTGTCCAATCTATGACATGTGAGAGTGCATCTCTTGCACGTCTGATGCCACTGCACTTTACTCCCTCTGATGATGAATGTGATTGGTTCTTGTAGTATAATGGCTTCTGGTCCCTGTCTGTACATCCACTGGAAAAACCTAATTCTCTGGCCCTAGACAGGACAGCCTCTAGACTTTGTCATCAGAGGAGTCAGGAGACCTGTCTGATGGATGGAAACCTACAACATCACTGGCCAAGACCTGATGTGTTGATGAAAAAGGAAGAAGTCTCCCCAAAAATGGAATCACTGATGGCATACACTTAGAAATTGCAACTGTAATTTCACATGGAAAACAGTGATCAGCATTATGTTCCTCATTTCTTGGGCTTCAAGTGTCATTTCAGCTTCACTACCTGCAAAGTTTTCGATATTTATATCATTCTTTGCTCTTGAGCTCCCTTGATTTATATTTGTTTTTAAATTGATGCAAGATATATGATGTTTTGTATTTTTATTTGCATTAATACATTTGATATTTGCATCAACAATGTGTATGATTTGTCTTTAGAATTTGATTAGAGCAACTGTGTTTTACGTGAATAATCCACTTTCTATTCTTGACATCAGTGATCTAGTTCTGTACATTAAAAAGGTACTAACGTTTGGAGACTTACATGTGCATTTATCCACTTTGCTTTTTTTATGGTTTATCCATTCATTTTATGTCACTAGTATTTGTATTGCCTGTGGTTTATATGCTTTTTATACACATTTTTGAATACCCATCACATTTATTTAAAAAAAAACAGCAATAAATCTATGATAGAAAAGTCAAAATGCTTGTCAGATCTGCATTTAAATCTTGCTTGCCACATATTCATATCTCTTATGTTTACATGTCATTACTCAACGATTTTGGTCTCTGTGTTTTTCCTAGGTAACAATAATAAGCTATTTTCTGAGGAGTCTTTCACTAGAACTCACTCTTCCAAATTAAAATAAATAAGTAAATAAATAAATAAGTTTGAACTCAAAGACTCAGACCATCAATAATAGAAACAGAATAAAAATATAATTTATTGGGGGTAAGCTCCCTTGCACACCCCACGCTCCAACAAAATTAAATATGCTACCCAGAGGTCACAAAATAATGAGAGTAAGGACATTACCCCAACTCCTGGCAATCTCACTGTTTAATATGGACAGTTTTTGACAAAACAGGAAACTGACTAAATGTAACATCCAATACCATTTCAATTAATAAACTACAAAGCAAATTAAAAAAAAAAGATGGAATAACAAAATAAAATAAACATAAAAATGGCAAGGATCAAAAATGGCAGGAACCAGAAGAGCATTTACTTAATTTATTAAAAAACAACCATATATACTAGTGCTTTTGTACCATAAACTTAACTGGGACTTCTTCAGCATATATATTCAATTAGCAACCTAATCTACATTTATATTTTAAACCACCAATGACAAACAAATAATGTATGTTTATTATGTATTCACAATCATTAAAGAAAAATATCCATCATATCACTGAAGGTGATTTTTTTAGCCAGAAAACAAGAGTGACAATGGGAGCAAAATGTGCCCCCTTTTTTTGCTAATGCGGTTTTAATTGAGTGGGAAAAGCAATATGTGTTTAATTCACCACTATTTAAACATGCATATGCATATTATACATTCTTATATGATATTCTTATTCTGTGGGGAGGAAATGAAGTAGACGAGAGAGTTTATTGATTATTTTAACAGTTCTATAGATTTTTTGAAATTTTCTTATGCATGGGCTTTTGATAAAAATGAATTATGTGGACATAACCTTATATAAAGGCTTGTGGAAAAAAGATGTTCTACTAATTTTTGTAAGGAAATCTTCTCAAGTTCTTATTTATATTGTAATAGTTGTTGCCCATATTTTCAGAAAAAGAATAGAGTGAAAGTGCAGATGGTGCATTTATCAAGATTAATTAGTCATGACTGTATGTTTAGTGTTGAAATAAAAATGTTAATTAAAATACTTATAGAAAGAGATTATCCAAAGGGTTTATTGCAGGATATGGAGAAGACTGTTTTTAATGGAAGGAAGATTAGATACTAATCTTAGATTAGATAATAATACATTAGGACAAATTAATGAAACAGATGGTTCTAAAACAGGGGCCATGGTGGTTAAATATAACAGGGAAGCCAATAAAATAGTGAACATTTAAAAAAAAACAACTGAGACTTGATTTTTACACAAGAGTTAACAATGAAATTGGGTGAGATACCTTGTTTTATGTTTAGTAGAGGAAATAATTTAAAATAATTTGTGGAAAATGGGAAAGATGAGAAAGGTAATAGATACAGGTCAAAAATATCCAAATGCAATGTTGTAAAGTATGTAGATATATTAATGATGACCTCTATGTTACTGCGATGAATTTCAATAAGACCATCACTAGTCAAGGTTTGGCTAATTGTAATGTAATAGGCCTTTTATGTGGGTAAAACAAAAAGAAGGCTGAGAGACAAAATACATAAACAATTATATGATATAAAGAAAAAGAAAACCACAAAAGCTTTATACAGACATTCTGTTGAATGTTTAGGTTTTAAAACATTTATTTTTTCTTACATATAAAGTGGTTCATGATTTAAGAGGTGTGGATGTTGAAAATTTGACTGAATACAAGGAATTTTGTCGGCATATTACATTAGGTGTCACTAACAAACCTAGTTTGAATAATCTATCTCTGAAGAGTGTGTTGAAAAAGAAGTCATGTGAATTAAAAACTGTGTTTTAAATTTATCTTTAAATGACTTTCAAATATTGCTATGTATACAAGGATTTTAAAATTTAAATTTTAGTTAAGATAGATATTCTTCTTTATTGAGTGTGAATACATAATGGATATGCATGATTTGTTTATTTGTCATTGGTGGATTAAAGTATAAATGTGCTTTAGGTTGCTAATTGAATGCATACTCTGAGGATCTCCCAATTAAGACCATTTCAATTAAACTCTAATTAACAAATTGTGTGACTCCCATAAAACAAAACCATATGATAATACATAAACAAATCATAATTGTTCTAGTGGGTATTTGTATTTTGTTCAATGGATACATGTGCTACACTTATTTGAATTTGTGCGTAAGATAGTTCTTTTTACTCCTCTAGCTTTGCGGTTGTAATTGCGGTCATTTATTTCACAAACCCTGACATATCCTTTTCTGGGTAATGGGTCACTGACTTCACTAAATAATGACAGCTATTTAAGTTTCGGACTTTATGTCCATCAGAAAAATGCACGGTAACACAATAACTTTTATTATAATAACTTTCTACATTTATAAGAGCAATGTTTAAAATCTGTGCCTATTTTCAGGCCTTTGTCCCCTTTTTATTTTTGACTTTGTCAGGGTTTTTTGTGCTAAGACACTGAAAGTTATGGCACCCAAACAATGGATGTCACTGAAACAACTACTAGCAACTTGCAATTTAAAGGATGGCCAGTTGTCTTAAATGCATGTTTTTGAGAGGTGGAAGGAAACAGGAGTCCTTCTCAAAAATTCATGCAGTCAGGGGTCAGACAGAAAAGGCATTCCCACCAGGAAATGAACTGTGTTGTCAGCATATGTGTGCCCATGTTTACATGTTTTCAATAGGTATTCTTTCTGTTCAGATCTTATTGCTTTCTATATACCACATAACTAGTTAATTTATAGGCAAGTAAAAATGTCCAACGGAGTGTGTTTTACTGTGGAATTAACATCCTCCCAGGGGTGTTGGGAAAAGTGATGGCACAGGCAAAGGGCTTCTACACCCCTGGAAGCATGTAATTTTCTCCAATAACACACACCCTTGAAGGCATTATTGTAATTAAAGAATGAGCTTTATTTTAAATTGTATTATATTTATTTTTATATTATTATTATTTTTTTTAATATTTTTATGTAAGATAGTTCCTATGCCAAACATTTCAAACGTGCCATAACATATGCAATTTTTGCTGTTGGAGGAAATGTTTTCCATCCAAAATAGAAGTTATACGAGTATTAAATAACTACACTCACACAAATGCACACATTCAGAAGGACAGGCAGAATCACACACACACACACACACACACACACACACACACACACACACATATATATATATATATATATATATATATATATATATATATATATATATATATATATATATATTTATAAATAGAAGCACACACACGCACTTTGCAACCACTTTGAGTGAATACTCCTATGAGATGTTTCATTCTGAGAAAATAAATTAAAGAAAACCACACAGACTTCCAAGTTATTGCAAATGTCACCTCCCACCCCCCCCCCCATTTAATTAGTGATCAGGATTTTGCCACATAGTGCTTCTCCATCCTATAGAATAGATAATTCACTGATAGACCACTCAGGATTAAGGGAACTCAATAATAAAAACATTAGAGATTCATACTTCTTATTTTTATGGGCATGCTGCTGACAGATGACCTATTATAATCCGAAGACGATGTCTCACTTTTCCTCATACTTACACTTTCTCACACACAAGCACACGTTTCTTTTCTTTTTTTTTTTTTAATTTGTCTACTGTTTTTAATTTTACACCCAGTAAATAGCAACATGATATTTAGTGATCACAAAAAATATGGTGGATGTTTGTTTTTTGTTATTTTATTTTTGTCTGAGCTTCACAGTAGCTAAATATGCTTCTGTGAAGCAGCAAAATTGCTTTTTAGTGGGCATTACCTGTACACTGACACCTTGCCGGAGAATGCTCATTCTCCAGAAAGAGTGGTGATGCACAGGTCATCACACTTGCCTCATAAAACTAATATAATCCATTGACAGGGCCGCCTTTTTTCTATTAACATCTTAAGGTTCTACTGTGTTCACCAGAATCATCCTGGAAGGAAATCATCTCCCTAACCCAACTTCCAATTGCGTTTGCTTTATGTTTAATGTTTCCATTTAAACCATTTTCCAGGCTGCCACTGTTTACCTTCACTATATACTAAACAGCCTTTACCTGCATCTACTAGTCTTATCAATCTATTTCATTCATGTGAACTTTGCAAGTATTATCTGATTTGCTGTGGTTTGTTTTCCATCTTACACAGCAAGACATGACTAAATGAAACAGATGGAAATGTATCACTGCTCTTAGCCAGGGAATTGTTATGGCTAGGCTTGTATAGGCCCTAGGGCTGATAGCCTAATACCAACCTATGAGAAACAACACTTGCAGCCATTTATGTTTCTCTGTGTCAGCATCCTAGAAGATATTAAAATATTTTCTCTTTAGAAAAGAGGCAAACTGCCTGTGAAAATTCAAATATTTATATTTCATATTTTCTTAATTGCTGAAATCTCTTACTGTTTAGAGCTATACCATACTGTGTTACATTTTTGCTTTCCCTGTCTCAGTATAGTTTTCATAAACAATCCTTTTCATGTAATTTATTTTTTAGAACCCTGATAACATCTATTTTTGTGTCATTTATTCCTGTTGTGGCATATCTACACATTGTTCTACTATCTGTTCTGTCTCTGTTTGCTGAAATTGAGTCTTCTTATCTCTTGTTGTATGTCCATCCTTACCAAACTATCACGAAGGAGCATGTACAAATCAGCATATCTTCCTTTCCTTTAGCTGACTCATGCTAGGTGTCACAGCTGATGATTAGACTGCATTTTGATGTAAGCTTTAAAAAGTGCTAGCTACTCTATTATAACTCATCCAACATCACCAAGTATGAAGATCACAAAATGACTTATAAACAGCAACATTTATCTATTTTAGAACAGGGAGGGGTGACTGTGGCGTTTTTGGGAAACAAAAGTCAAATGAACTAGTACAATTTCTTTATAGCCAACATATGGATATCTTGATTTCACAGGGAATATGGAAGATGTGAGGTGCCATCTTTTTCACAATGTATACCTGCTTGTATTTCAATAAGAAAATCACTGATAAACTGCAAAACTTTGCTTTTGAGTTAGGAGACACTGTATGAGGGACTCCATCTGTCTGCCTGCTCCCTTACTTATGCACGTATATAATTATGCATGTGTTTATGAATCTAAATCTTTGATAGCAAGTTATTTGGATTGTTCCAACAGGAGACTATTAGCTTTGGACTTCGCCATAGGCAACACAATGTCGTGATATTATTAAAGAATTAATAAATATGCACAATTATTAAAAGAAGAGTTCCATCAACAATGACAGCCCAATTAAAAATACAAAATAAAATGCTCCTAAACTTACACAATGACCAGCATAATGCCTACAAGAAATTTGCAAGTGCAATAAGAATAACTAATATAACACAATAAAGTAGTAAATCAGTTTGATTATTAACCTAGCCAAAACATCCCAATTATTAACAACTTCACTGAAGTAAGAGCAGGTATTCCATGACTATGACATGGAAACAAAGTCAGTGTACTAGGTCTCATGTCAGTCAATTAAGGACAGATACTGCATGACTGTGACATGTAAAGGCAATCAGTGCACTAGTTTGCATGTCAGTGTATTAAAGACGTGCTCCATGACTGTGACAAGTAAACAAAATCAGTACACGTAGTTCTCATGTCAGTATATTATGGACAAGTACTCCATGACTGTGGCAAATAAAGAAAAGTAGTACAGTAATTCCTATGTCAGTGTATTAAGAACATGTATTCCATGACTGTGACAAGTAAACAAAATCAGTGCACTAGTTCCCATACCAGTATATTAAGGACAAAAACTCCATGACTGTGACATGTAAACAAAATCAGTGCACTAGTTCCCATACCAGTATATTAAGGACAAAAACTCCATGACTGTGACATGTAAACAAAATCAGTGCACTAGTTCCCATGTCAGCATATTAAGGACATGTACTCCATGACATGTAAAAAAAAATTGGTGCAAATAGTTCTGATATCAGTATAGTAAGCACATGTACTCCATAATTGTGACATGTGATGAAAATCTGTGCACTGATTCGAATATTAGTGTTTTAAGGACATGTATTCCATGACTGTAGCATGTAAACAAAATCAGTGCACTGGTTTCCATGTCAGTGTATTAAGAACATGTGCTCCATGACTGTGACATGTAAACAAACTCAGTACACTAGTTCACATGTCAGTGTATTAAGGATATGTCCTCCATGACTATGACAGGTAAACAAAATCAGTGCACTAGCTTGCATGTCAATGTATTAAGGACATGTGCTCCATGACTGTGACAGGTAAACAAAATCAGTGCACTAGCTTGCATGTCAATGTATTAAGGACATGTGCTCCATGACTGTGACAGGTAAACAAAATCAGTGCACTAGCTTGCATGTCAATGTATTAAGGACATGTGCTTCATGACTGTGAAAGGTAAACAAAATCAGTACTAGTTTGCATGTCAGTGTATTAAGGACACGCACTCTATGACTTTGACATGTAAACAAAATTAGTGCACTAATTCGTATATCAGCGTAGGACATGCACTCCATGACTGTGAAAGGTAAACAAAATCAGTTCACTAGTTCACATGTCAGTGTAATAAGAACACATGCTCCATGACAGCGACAGGTAAACAAAATCAGTGCACTAATTCTCATGATAACCATTTGAAATGTTGTGACCTGTTATACTGAGTTCTTAAATGTTGATTCTGAATGGCCATTTCTCATCATATTCCCTTTTCTCCAAGATATGGCATTCTTGAATTTAGTATATATAAGTTTGGGTGGGTGGGGGCATGGAAAAAATTAAAGGTAAAGAGAGAGAGATATCTGAGATTCACTCTTCTCATGCATTTCTGATCTTTTTTTCAATGTGTTGGCACTCGATCATTTTTACTGGCAATGTTTCAAAAGGGAGTCATTTTAGTATATGTGTATTAAGGACAGGCACTCTAATGATTGTGTCACAAACAAAATCAGTGCAGCACTTCTCATACTAGTGTATTAAAGACAGATACTCCACGACTATGTGACATAAACCAAAGCAGTACACTGTTCCCAATCAGCCATTTTGTCAAATTAACTGAGATTAAACAACACGAAATATAGCTTAAAATAAATGTATTTAAATTTTTATGACAAACATGATAGTTCATTTGATCCTTCAAAAACAGTGTTTCATTGGTTAAAAAACTCATTTGATGTAAAGCACAAAACACTAAAAATCATTTCACTGAAAATGTTACATTTACTAAATTTATCTCCAAAATGTGTTTTTTTTTTTTTTTGTGGTGTGGGGCTGCATACCTGATAAGCCCCCATAACCCTCTGACATAATTATATGACCTCCACAGTCACATAGCCATGGTAAATCAATACTCCTGATACCCTGAATAACTGCTGGTGCACAAACTCACCAGTTTTCAGGTGGGCACTGAATCAAACAGCATGGCTGTCCTGATGACAGTATTCAGTTAAGGCTTCTTGCCACCACTGACAGAACAGTACCACCAAGTCACAATACTGATCTAAACAAATACCTGTGATGACAACGTCCCCCATATGGTCATGTTTGCTACCCTGTTTTCTTTTAAAGTGATGGCTGAAGTACAACAAGGCTTGGGGCTCAGTTCACCGCTATTTCTGGACCATACAAATGTTACGTGGATACTCTGAAGTACAAGAAGCTTAGGTCAGTATACAGGTGATGTGCGCTGTTCAGCAACAACTTCCACAACAACTTCCACAGAAGTCCAAGAAGTCCTCCAAGCTAGCTTTAAGCTGTTTGCAGCAAGATTAGCGGTTCCTTCTTATGTTTTAAGATAATCTAAAATACTCTATATACTTTCAGTCCCAGAAATTGGAGAAAGTAATCAAAGAATGAATTTAATTACATGAAACAACAATGTCAAATAAATAAAAATATATCTGGTGTCATGGAGGGCACCATTTGCCACTAAATATGATTAATTGGTGTAGGACCGGAGTGGTTTAGGTCCCACCACTGACACAAGTTGCAATGACTGCCACCAATTGGTACAAATGTGAAAATAAGACTGGCACTGGAAAGATCTGAATTCTGCTACATCCACCTAGTGATAGGTATGTGGAAGACAGGGACTGTGGTCCTTGCATCTGCTCCACTCACCTAAATAGGTCTGAGAGTTCTTAGAGGGACTGTTTCTTGAGTCACACCACTTGTATGTCACAGGGTAAGGTAGCAACAGAAAAGCGCACACAAATCTTATTCAGTAATCAATTACCTAATGCGAACTGGCTTCAAGAGCATTAAGGGAATAAACACTGTCCTGGATAAGGCCTGCCAACATTCCCACCAGCACTAGAACAACACAATGACCAATTATAGAGATAAGTCTTTGGCATGGCACCTGAGACCCCTATCTCATCAACTCTCTACATACGCACTCATGTATGAACCCACACAAACAACTCTTAGGTTGCCAGCATTTTCTAATTCTCCATAGCATTTGTCTAGGCAGGTTGCTACATCCACTCCAGATAATGCTAGAAACAGTCACATCAGTTATTTCCCATCCTTGACTTAGCAAAATTTAAATTTTAAACATGATATTTTACTGGTAGTATGCTAAAGTAATCTGGCTAATTACAGGCAGATACCCCAGGTTGTCAGCTTTCAGTTCTAAGTAATACCTTCTTATCAGACAATAAATAACAATGCATAAATAAATAAATACTAGCCTCAAGATTTCAAAAGTAAATCACAGAGATTTACTTAAAAAGTAAAGAAGTCAAGACAGTACTAATAAAAATTAGCTGTTCAGAGAGAAATAATGCACAAGAAAAGAAAAAAAAAAATCAGTTGCAAAAATAATCTTGCAAATATTAATTACATGACATCTGAAATAAATATTGTCTCTAAGTGTTTTAAGTTAGTAAAATATTTATCAGGCAAATGCAGATGTCACAGTAGTATACACAGACATGCCTGCCAGTCACCTAAGCATAACTGACTCTGGTCTGGTTTCACTAGTAAATATATATATATATTTTTTGCTCATCAGTTTTCCTCACACAGAAAACCAAGTGAGTTACATCAAATTACATGACTTATTTTATAAACAAAACAAGTTATTCTACCTTGAAAAACTAATGAAACACCATTCTGATGACTATTTTTCCAGGTTTGCCCAGCATCCAGTTTGAAGAACATTTTAATTACATTTGGCTTCCTGATTACAAATCTATTTTAAAACGTAATTATAAGCAATAAGATCCTACTTGTGAGATGGCAGAAACTGACATTTTACATTTCAGTCTTCATGTATTTCTTTCCTTTCTTCTTTTTTCTTTTTTTATTTTTTGACAGAAAAATGTCACAAAGTTACACACATTTCATGTCACAAGCAGCATATATAGCTTTACAAATCTTTCAACATTCTGAAATAAGAAAGAAAAATACATTGTATTTGTAGATTATTTTTCTATCCTGACACCATATCAAGTATAAAATATTCATCCTCACTTAAAACACAGAACAGAACTAATCAAAACGCAGACCAGGCAACAGAAGAAAAGTATCGATACAGCTGGATGGTATCTCAGTGCAGAAGCAGGACTCAAGCTGGCCAGCTTCCTTCTCTTATGCAAGTAAATGTTTGCTGGACTCTTTTTTTATAAACATTGCAAGCCGACAAGTGTCAAACCTAAAAGTCACTTATTAATGAGCAGCAAAATTTGTCACTGGGAACAAATATTATTAATTTATTGCATATTATTATAACACCAAGGATGGCTAGCATTAAACAATAAGTTTAAATATCAACATTGTTCTATTGTGTATAAGATGGTAAGCAGTTCAATATAATTAATTTTAATAACAAAAATGTAGACTCATTTATGAAATTAAGGCTGAATGACCTAAATTATTAGTACATTTAGGCCTAGTAAGTAGAATGAAAAAAGACATATTACAATACTTTCACAAATGACACCAAATTCTAATATCAATGAAGCTAGGAGCACAATGGTTCTCATACATTTACCTTTTATAGCCCAACTTTTTTAACAATTTAACTCGCATGTACTTAACATCATGAATGTTTTGTAAGAACAATACAAGACCGATCTACTTTAAGTTCTTATTTATCTAATTATTTTCACCAAGGATCTGCATTTGATTGCATAGTGATTATTTCCTGGCACAGTGTGAGTAAAGGTATTAGCAAAGATCACTGCATAAATTATATTGTATCTATTACAAAAGCAACATGACACAAGCTACATTTAATAACAAAATTATGTTAAAACAGTAACAGACAAATAAGATGGGTATGAATTCATAGACACCTATAAGGAGATTGTGCAGGAAAATATAAAAACAAATGGGCAAAGGTAATTTATAAAGCAGAGAGCAAGAGAGTCACCAATGACATGTTTCACCTGCATACAAAGCCAACACATGCAGTGCAGTATCTATGCAAATCTGTAACAATTACCTCTTCAGTTCACAGGCAGGTGTAGCAATAGCAGAATTTTCTCACAAATTCTGCAAGGTAACAATGTGTCATCTATGAACCAAGCCTAATTACACTAAAATGGCATAAAGCATAGCTCTCACCTGTATAGATTTTTGCAGAATGTCCAGATTTGTGCCTATTATTTTTGTTCTATTCCTCAAAATTTGTAGATTTCTGGCAAATCACTATGGACTGAAATCACCAAATAATGACACACATTTTAGTGACAGACTTTATATCCTTTACAAAATGCATGCTGACAGAAGACATGATGTTCTAGCAACTTTCTAGGTTTAAAAGAGCAATATTTAAAACGGGTTCCTATTTTGTGCCTTTGCCCCCCAATTATTTTAGGTTATGTCCAAATTTCTTATGCTAAGAGGTTGAGACATAGGTCTGAAATGGCACTGTCAAATGAGCTATAAAAAAGGCTAAAAGGCTGTAACAAGATATATAGTTAATCCTTCAGAGGTGCAGACATTACCTTAGAAGACCTAAACTTGTGTCTCTACATAGTTTCTATGAATACTCAACCAAACACAGTTATCACCACTGTTGCCAGAACACAGCAGTCACATAGAACAATTAGTGACTGGGCAGCACTTATGACATTACGGCCCAGTGCATAAATTTAGTTTTGCAGAAGCATGATGTCAGTCACTGAGTAGTGCATACATGATGCAAATGATGGTTAGTAGACAGGCTTTAGTGATGAGACAACAATGAACCATGGACTGTGCTGCCATCTGTGTAGTCTAACAATAATCATTATGACCTGCTAGACTGCAGTGACAGTCACTGAGAGGTGACCAGAAATGAGATGTACATCTGCACTTGCACATGGTCATGGGTGAAGTGGCAAATACAATACGGAATACTACTGAATTGTAGTCCTCATTCCACAGGGTAGCCCAAGTCTTGTGGATCACAGTGTACCCTGATGTGTACTCTGCTTGATTTCTCCCCAGACAACAGGTTCACACTCATGTGGCCACTCCACTGTTATGTATAGTACAGAAGATTTAGCTGCTGCTCTATGTTTCTCACATTATGGCTCACTGATCCACTATGGAAAGATGTTCACTGCATCTTCTCATACTACGTTAAAGGTACCCTCTGCCTTGTGACTGGTACACAGTGCAAAGGGTGGCATCTTATCATACTATGTTAAAGGTACCCTCTGCCTTGTGAATGGTACACAGTGCAAAGGGTGGCATCTTCTCATACTACATTAAAGGTACCCTCTGCCTTGTGACTGGTACACAGTGCAAATGGTGGCATCTTCTCATACTACGTTAAAGGTACCCTCTCCCTTGTGACTGGTACACAGTGCAAAGGGTGGCATTTTCTCATACTAAGTTAAAGGTACCCTCTGCCTTGTGACTGGTACACAGTGCAAAGGGTGGCATCTTCTCATACTATGTTAAAGGTACCCTCTGCCTTGTGATTGGTACACAATGCAAACGGTGAAGGTACCCTCTGCCTTGTGATTGGTACACAGTGCAAAGGGTGGCATCTTCTCATACTAAGTTAAAGGTACCCTCTGCCTTGTGATTGGTACACAGTGCAAAGGGTGGCATCTTCTCATACTAAGTTAAAGGTACCCTCTGCCTTGTGATTGGTACACAGTGCATAGGGTGGCATCTTCTCATACTACGTTAAAGGTACCCTCTGCCTTGTGACTGGTACACAGTGCAAAGGGTGAAGGTACCCTCTGCCTTGTGATTGGTACACAGTGCAAAGGGTGGCATCTTCTCATACTAAGTTAAAGGTACCCTCTGCCTTGTGATTGATACACAGTGCAAAGGGTGGCATCTTCTCATACTATGTTAAAGGTACCCTCTGCCTTGTGAATGGTACACGGTGCAAAGGGTGGCATCTTCTCATACTACGTTAAAGGTACCCTCTGCCTTGTGACTGGTACACAGTGCAAAGGGTGGCATATTCTCATACTGTTAAAGGTACCCTCTGCCTTGTGACTGGTACACAGTGCAAAGGGTGAAGGCACCCTCTGCCTTGTGATTGGTACACAGTGCAAAGGGTGGCATCTTCTCATACTAAGTTAAAGGTACCCTCTGCCTTGTGATTGGTACACAGTGCAAAGGGTGGCATCTTCTCATACTACGTTAAAGGTACCCTCTGCCTTGTGATTGGTACACAGTGCAAAGGGTGGCATCTTCTCATACTATGTTAAAGGTACCTCTGCCTTGTGATTGGTACACAGTGCAAAGGGTGTACAGGAAAGAAAACAATTATATGGCAGGGCTAGCAATACAAGGCTAAAACAATGAAAAATGTATGGACAAAATGTGATATTTAGAAATGCTAGTTGGTAATTGTGAAATTGCATACCAGCTATAGTTTAACATCTTGAATTAAGGGCAGATAAAGCAAATATGTGAAAACTAAAGTAATTAGAAAGTATTTAAGTAATGCCATTTATACTAGGCTTAAAATGATGCAAACTCTAGATATCAGAGAGGATGAAGTGATGCATGGTGCAATAATGGGGAATAAGTCATATGAAGTGGATAATACAATCTGATTTGGTGCATACATTTAAGTAACAGAATTGTAGGAAAATATGTCACTTACAGGTCTCAGACGGGAGAAGTGCCATAGTCCTGAAAGTAGAAAGGAAAATCTGGAAACAATGGCAGCCACTGGAAGCAAGAACACAGAGTTAAGTAAAAGGACTCGCTTTTAATGGTTTTAGAATTTTTGTTAAGCTAGCATGTACCATATTCTTTGAAAAACTAGAGTATAGCATTCAGCCAAAAAATAAAGAAGAACAGAAGGTTTCCTTCATAGATGGGCTGTCAGGTGTGGTAAACAAATGTCAGCAAAGTTAGATTAGGGTGTGGTGATTTATGTGGCTGTAAAGAAAAGTGCCTGGTGCACATTTCAATGTAATAATTATAACAATACAGAAATATTCAGCATTAAAAAAGATAAACAACATTAATGGAAGAGAGCAATTACTCAGTGGTACAACAAGTACATTTTACATGGATACCATACCTAACACGGACACTAAGTAGGATATAAACAACTATTGTTTTTTATTTCTAGGTATGTGTATTAAATGAACAAAACATCTAGCTATCTTAGTAATCAACAAGGGAAAATAAAATGTAAACAAGAAAGCCATCAATGTTGGACAATATATTTTATCAATGACATACAAAATAAAGTTCAGGTTGCAATATATAAAAGCAGAGTGGCAGTACTGAAATGTGTCATGCCATACAATTTTATTTTATTATTTCAAGAGCATACTTTTTTCATTTTATTTATGTTAAGATAAAAACAATTACTCTAGAAAGAAGCACATTTTCTCAGGTTGGTCTATGGATACTTCTATGTTACACAGTATAATCACTCTACATTTTATTTAACTGAAATCTAATATCATCAAAAGTGTGGGGTAGAAACAATCAAATCTCATTAGCAACATTAACTTATACTGCACTCAGCTTCTAATATAACTGTGCAAGTGTGCATCCATGGAAGCTCATCATGAAAGGTTATGGCATTTATCAACTTCCTAGTGATTATATATAAACTAAAGAACCTACAACAGATTATACTACACACTTGCATACACACACGTATATATATATATATATATATATATATATATATATATATATACATACACACACACACACACACACACACACACACACACACACACACACACACACATGTGTTTGAGTGTGTGTGAATGTGGGGGAGGGGGTTATGTGAGAAAGTTTTTGTGACTCTGTCTGTAGCACAATACCTTTTCTACCTTGTGTTCTAAGCAGAGACATTGCCTGACAAGAAGAAAAGCCCTGTCTGCTTTGGAGTTTGTTTTGGCACTCACTGTTTTGGTAGATAGCTCCTGCTGGGATTTCTCCTTTATCTGTCTCCTCAGCAATTAGCTTATCAGCTGTTGAAAGGCTGTATGTTTACCCTGCAGTGTTTCAGTAGCACTGTCAGCATTAACCTTTCACCCCTGAGTGTGGTGCCTGCCAGGTGTATTGCTTACCGAGAGCCAGTGGAAAGAAAAAAAATGTCTTCAGGTGACACAATGTGCACCAGGGAAGCAGTTGCCTATACAAGTGCAGAAAACAACTCTTGAAACAATTTATCACTGAGGAAATTATAAAATTATGTAAAACATCACAATTTTCCACTGTCTCATTGTACTAAAATATTCTGTAGTGCATAACTACAAACATTCTTATTTATTAAAAGAATCAAACCCTTTAAGATGAGGCCAGCTGGGTATGAAAAGTGCTGTTTTGCTTCATTCTCTGCATATTGCTATACTGCTGTGTTACATTTCTGACATGAGGTATTATTTTTGCTCAATGCAAAAATCCACAAGCCATAATTTATATACAGTCATTCCAGGTTATAAGAGTGATATTGTATTTCTCATTTCTCCCTCTGCCCACCCTTACTCATTTGTGATAACTTTAACCCTACCCCGATCCCTAATCCCAACCCTACACATTCCATTACTACGAAACCTACAATAATGGATCTGGGTAATCTAGCAGGAGTTTACTGATGTAAGGCTTTTTTAGTTGTAGAGAAGTAATTAGTGTTTTATGATTTGCTACGAGTGGTATTCAGCCTTTTGTGCACAATCATTTGAAATTCTCTCTTTTATGTATTTCCCCTTTTATGATATCGTCGTATAAAAGCATCCATTTATTTTTGACACTTTCTTGACTGCCATGCTGAAATTGTCAGACTGACCCTCTGTTTTTTTTCAATCACCTTTATTGAATTATCACTCATGACATAGACAAATTTACATTCATATAAAATTAATCACATTATAATTACTGTAACAAACATTTTCCTTCACATATATTGCTATGTATCATATAACCTAAGCAACATTAGTTAAATGATTCAATTCCTGCTTTTTCTAAAAAAGAAACATCTTTATTAAATCATCACTTACTACATAGGCAATCATACATTTATATAAATGAAAACAAACCACACTGACACAATCCTAGTTGCAAGCATTTTATATCACAAACCATAATAACACACTTCAAGTTGAAACATTATACATTACTTATAATCTACCCAATCCTTTTCAGTCAAACATTGCATAGCTCATTTATGTTTTGCCGCCTTGTAAACCTCATTCCTCCCTTGTATGTATTGTTCCCACAATTCCTCAGACTGACCCTCTTTTGGTAGTACACTGGTTCTTAGTAGAGCTCCAGTCAATGACAGACATTCATTTACAATAAATATTTTAACAAGTTATACAGTGAAAGAAAATATACACCAGTTTAGCAATGTTTACTGTAACAACAGTGGAAAACAAATAATGATGCATGTATACATTTTTACATGTGAAAATGCACAATAATAAAATTGTTGGATTGCCTGACATACCGACAAAAATCTAACAAGTTAATAAAAAAAATACTAAACAAAATAAAGAAAGCAAATACATGGAAGTTAAGCAAGACATCTAGTAAGGAAAAAATAAAGCAAAACAAATACAACTAAGTAAGCCGACTAAAAGCATTCATAGAAGCATTTACAAGTACTGTTTATATATGAACAGGTACTGAGAGTTGGCAGCTTTTGATGTAAGTGGACAAGTAAAACTGCAATAATATTTATGAGATCAATATTTCATCCATTATATTTAAAGCAGCAGTAAGTGTAACCCTTCCAAGTTTTTCTATTGATCAAGGAACAACACTTCCTCAAAGAGTAGTGTTGCCTTAATGATCAACCTTAGCCTACACAATGCAAAGGTCACTCTTTTAATTTTGTCACTAGCAGCGCAGTCTTGTCGAACCAACCCATTCCCTTCCCTTCCCTAATAATACATACAGTAAGAGCCTGCTATCATGGATGGGCAGTTTTCCATAATCTCTCTGGCCAGCCTGATAGACATGGGCATCCTGAGGCAAAATAGCAATTGTCTCATATATACTGACAACAACGGACTCCTGAAACAAATACTCTATATGAGAGATATAGTTACACTATGAAATTGGAGGCATGACTCTCACATAAAGACAAATTGAATGCTAAACAGGTTGTCAGCACATACACCTACACACACTTCCTACACCAAATAAGGGCATGACTCATAAACCCACATATGTGGAGGCACTCGCTAGTAACTTAGCAAAAGATCACTTTGGAATATGCTGATGTTTGTGCAGTTACTGAGACATGGTTCAAAGGTGTGGAAAGCACTCCAGCCATACTGTGCTAACATTGCCTTCATATGTTCAGACCATAAACTGAGCATGAAAGAACCAAAGGAGGAGGTGTATCCATCTTCATTAAGGATAAGGACACCTCAAGACTGGTCAAACAGTATAACTTTCTTGAGCTACTCAATGTCCAATTAACTATAGGCAAAGCACCTTACCATATCAAGCTAAGACTTATTGGAGACACTTGCCATGCAGCTCAAAACTTTACTCATGGGTGATTTTAATTATCCTACCATTGACTGGGAAACATACATGACCACAAACATGCTGGGTCAGAGATTTTTGGATTTTGTCAATGCAAATGCTCTGGAACAGCTGGTCAGCACACCCACAAGAGGCTCAAATGTCCTAGACATAGTACTCACTAACATAGAAGAGCATTGCACCCCCCCCCCCCCGTGTAATGTCCTCCCTGGTAAGATCAGACCATAAATCAGTCTCATTCGATGCAATTATAAGACCAGATACCACAATACCCAATCATGTTCAAAAACACTTTTTCAAAGATAAATTACTTCCTACTAAGTGATGGTATAAGAAGTTTCAAAGCCCCCTTGAATGTAGATAATACAGACTTCTATACAGAAGTGTACACCAATGCCCTGTATAACCACTTAAGTAGTTGTATAGAATCGACTGTACATGACCAGATTAAAAACAGGTCTTGCCGGAAAGAACAAGCCACCCTGGTGGATGGGGTATACAACAGGAAAAAGAAAGTAATGTCCAAAAACAAGAGGGAACTGACTCAGCAGAAAAAAAAATCCCTCTCTAGCACAAACAAACATAACAGAGATCTTGTCAAGTCCTCCAAAGCTAATTATGAAGCAAAAATAACCTCCATAGCTAAGGATAATCACAAGGAATTATTTCACTACATCCAAAATTTAAAAAGGAATACCCAGATATGCACTGAACTGGTTGTGGATGGCATCACCCATACTCAACTGGAGATAATAGCTAACCTGCTAGCTGACAGATTTTGAGCCAGCTTCACCCCCCCCGTCCCCTCCAGTCATCCCCCAAAGTATACCTGTCCACCATTCCTCAGCCTATTATCTCAAGATAGTAGGTCATCTTGGTGCTCTCCAAGGCAAAAAATGATATCAGTGGGACCAGACAACATCCCAGGTTGCCCTTTAAACAACTTAAAACATGACCTAGCAGACCTACTTGAATCCCTGTTTAACCACAGCCTGTGAACTGCCTATGTTCTGGCAGAATGGAGGACAGCAACAGTAATCCCTCTGCATAGAGGGGGACCATCAACTCTGGGAATTATAGGCCCATAAGCTTGACTAGCCTCATCTGCAAGGCCATGGAAAGAACCACTATGCACCTTATTAACAAGGACATAGGTAATCTCCAAACTCTATACCTAACCCAGTTTGGATTCATTACAGGTAGATCATGCCTGCTAAACATAATTGACATCTTTGAGAAAGTGGCATACTTATTTCTCATAAGTGCAGGCAAACTTGTACAGTCCGCTTATGACTGCAAATTGGGAGCAATCACTGAGTTCCTCAGTGATGTTGATATACTGCAGACAGGGTTAATGCAGACAAATGATTGGTGCCAAAGCCAAGGATTAAAGCTAAATACAAAAAAATAGCATTATTATTCCCTTTGGGAAAGCTGACATCCCTGCTAATTACATTATAGAAAACAGCCCCCTAAGTGTAGACCCAGTGGTACATGATCTGGGTACTCAGGTTGATAGCAATCTGAACTTTGACCACCACATATCCACAGTAGTAAGGAAATCCTTCTATGTGCCATATCTTATAAGTAAAGGCATCACATCTAGATATAAGAATGTTGTAATTCCATTTTACTCAGCCCTCATCAAACCAATAATTGAGTACAATGCTACTTTTTGATTGTACCTCACTAGACACCTGCTGCAACTGGAGAGACCACAGAGGTTTCTCATCAAGAAATTACAAGGTACACAAAACAAGTGTTATGTGGAAAGACTGAAAGCCCTGTCACTGTATTCTGTCTCCTACAGGTTGCTAATGGGTGACGTATGCCTGGCTTAGGCAGTGATTGAAAAGCATACTCAGTGATGATGCTAATTCCTGTTTTAACCCATGTAGAACACAACCCGGGATGTTGTCTGGTCCTACAGAGGCTGTGGTTTTTGCCTTGGAGAGACCATTTAAGACCTTCTCCTGGAAATACTAGGTGGGGACAGATGTTAGGGATGCTTTGGAGTATATGTGGCAGGGACAGGGGACTCAAGTTTTCACTGAACCTGTCAGCTAGCAAGTTTGCTATATCCACAGATTCTACACATGTAGTACCATTAACTACGAATTCAGCACAAACCTGGGCCTTACCTTTGGGGTTATGGATGTAACTAAAGAACACCTTCTGGTTATCCTTAGTTAGGGAAGCTAATTTGGATTTTCAATTAGCTTTGGAGGACTTTACTAGCAATCTTACTTGCTTTTTTAAGATGATGAGGGAGTGTTTCCAGTTTTGAGACCATTTCTTCCTACTCTTAGATGGCAATTTCTTTCTCTTATTGTATAGCCTATTTGTGGCAGTTGTCCATGAGGCAGGTTTGTATTTATTTGAAGATCTTGCTTTGGTTCTATCAGGTAAGGCAGTGTCAATAAAGTTGTACAGGTGCTTGTATAAAGCATTGATGTATAACTCAACATAGGCATCTGTTCCATTAGTGTGTGTGTGTGTGGGGGCTATGATACTATTAGTGCAATCATGTATGGGATTGTAACTGACATTGGAGAAGTTTTTAGTCTGGTTGCTGCTAAGGGGGCGAGACTGATTTGTGGTCAGATCTCACCAGGGATGGCCACACACTGGGGGTTGTACAGTGGTACCGCATGTTGGTGAGCACCAGGTCCACGATGTTTGAGCCCCCTTGTGAGTGTGTCAAACAGCTGGCCCAGAGCATTGGAATTAATGAAGTCCAGGAACCTTTGGGCAAGTGAGTTAGAACATATATAACATACCCAGTCTATAGATTGGTAATTAAAGTCACCCAAAACCAGGGTGTTTGATTGTATCTTGATTGACTTAAGTAGATCCAAGTAGGCTGAGTGGATGTCCTTATTAATGGAGGAGAGTCCTATAGCTGGCAATGACCTGAAGAGGGGACTTTTAATTACAGTCAATTGCACCAGAAGAAATTATACAGAATTGTGCTGTTTAACCAATCTAGAGGTGTGTTTATCTTTAATAAAAATTGATACACCACCTACTTTAGTTCTCATGCCTTCAGTTTGTGGTCTGAATGTGTGGAAAAAAATGTTACCTGGGGTGCTCTCCACAGCCTTAAACAAAGTCTCAGTGACTGCACAAATGTCAGTATCTTCCAGGGTGAGGACTGCTTCCAGTGAATGCAGTTTCTGGTTTAGACTACTACTGTTTAGCAGCGTAAACTTGAGATTATTTTTAGAAGGTATTTTTACATCTGGAATTTTGTTCTTGTGACCTTGCCTAAAAAGGCACTATGAGGATGGCAACAGCCTTAGCCAGTAACTGTAATCCCAGGGGTGATAGATGAAGACCATCTCTGGTAAAGTACTGAGGCCAGTTGACCATGTCATACCAGGTTGACAGATACTGGATCCCCTTTGAATGACACCACAAACTAAGCCAATTGTTAAACTCAATCATTTTTTGTTTGCATTGAGGTATCATTCATACAGTAGGTAAAATGTTGCTTAAGGCTAGGGACATATCTGCCTGAGATACAATCAGAGAGCTCAGTCATGTCTCTCTTCATTTAGACACTGGACTTTGACAGAGTTATAACAATACTTGTTGTTGAGAGACTTGAGTACATGTGTGATGTGGCAGATCCTGGCACCTGACATACAGCTGACCATGATTTTTTCCTTACTCAACCTGGTGAGAGGGATATCTGTGTGTCTCCCAACTAAGTAACCTATGACTAAAATGTTGTTTTTGTGTTATGCCTTAGGGGCTTGACTGGTGAGACTTAGGTAGGCTTCTTGTAAAGACCTCTGCATATGTAGGTTTATATGTTTTTGGTTTGGTAGGTGCAGGAGGTGAGGTGTGCAGGCCGACAATCAGCTTAGTATCAGATTAACTGATTGGTGAATGAGAGAACCTGGATTCTAGGTTCTTGATATAGATGCAGCTCTCACATAAAGAATCTGTGTGGACTAGAAGAAGTGAGTTGTCAGTCTACATGAGGCAATTGCTACACTGCCTCAGGATGCCCATGTTGAGTATGCTGGCTACAGAAACTGTAGGAAATTGTCTGTCCATAATGCTAGGTAAGTTGATATGGTCAGAAAATGGGTGAGGACAGGAAGAACCAGGTAAAGTACAGGACAAGAGAAGTGGACAAAAAATATGAAGGGCTAGTGGGTAGGGTCTGTGTTTGTACCTCAGGAGCTTCACTGAATGTATCACCTCTTAGTGAGGGACAATTATGAGAACTCAGCAATGGAGCACCAGCAGAGTACTAAGGGAAAATTTGCAGGCAAATGTATTTGCATCTATAACCACCAAGAGCGTCCACCGCTGTGTGGTAGTATGTAATGCTCAAACGCAGTGCTATATTGTAAATGAGTACAGACTGGTCTAAACACATTAACCAATAAAAAAGCACAAAACTGAGCCCTTTTCCAGCAACATTCAATCATATGAGAAATAACTGCACACCCCTGCCACTAGGGTGCAGAGGAACCCTCTCCAACAAAAGATGCCCTGGTTTAGTGCTCAAGTTATACAAACAGAACTAGATTCAGCAGGTCTGAATCTAGTCTATGGTACAGCAAACAAAGTGCAACAATTTAAGAAAAATTTCAAATAAGCAGTGATATGGTAAAAATGAAGTTCAAAGGTACAATATAGAGTGAAAAATTCTACTTATATTTTTCGGAGATCAGCAGATGGCTTGGATTTACTCATGTAGCAATTGAGAACAAACTTATTTAAACAAATTAACCAACAAAAAAGCTCAAAATTGAGATCTGTTCCAGCAACCATCAATCAGATGAGTTCTAACTGAACAATCCTGCCATCAGGGTGCAGGGGAATCCTCTCCAACAAAAGATGGCCTGGTTTAGTGCTCAAGTTATACAAACTGAGCTAGAGCAGCAGGTCTGAAACTAGTTTATGCTACAGCAAACAAAGCATACCAGTTTCAGAAAAAAACACAGTTCAAACAAGCAGGCACAATAAGCCATCAACCAGCAATTCCCAGCTTAGAAGGGCAGAAGCTACGCTCTCCTCCCACAAGAGTATAGACCACAAACCTTCTTAATGTAAAATAACTGACCTGAAGCCCAAGTGCTTAAATCAGAACTAAGACACTTTTAGAATAACAGACACACTAAACCTTCAACTAGCAATTCCCAACTAAGATGGATGCAAGCTAGCTCTCCTTCTACAAGAGTGTAGGCAACAAACCTTCTTAATGTAAAACAACTGGCCTGAACCCCAAGTGCTTAAATCAAAACCAAGAAGCTTAGAATAACAGTTACAATTTAATCAGGCTACTAACAAGCAGTAATAAATGCAATTGAACAATTTTAAGAACAAGCAGCAAAACAAAGTAAAGTAATAAAGTAGGAAGAAACACAAATACAGTAAAAGCAGCTGAAGAAAGTGCAATTTTTAAAGGCTAAGTGGAAAGGGAGGAAACAAATATAATTTAAAGTTGAGAAACTAAGGGAGTGGGCCTTCCCAAATGGTCTTTCTGTACTTAGTAGAATGAACTGATGAGATGGGACTGGGATGAGTGTTCAAAATCAGATTCATAGTAAGTGTGGACAACTCTAAAGCTACCAAGTTTAAGAATACAGCAACAACTGGGTGGATGGGAGGGAAAATAAAATGCAGCAAGAGATCAGCAATATTCAGTAAAAGTACAGCAAGCAGGCCAAAGTCTGACAATATAATGCAGTGAAGGAGAAAACAGCAAGGTTACAGTTGTAATTTTTTTCTAGACAGGATGGTTCTTTTCCATGAATGCCCCAAAATACAACAAGAGTTACCCACAAACGGCTCAAAATTACCGGTTACCATTTGTGAGAGACTGGGTATGTAGCAAGGCTATACCCAAGTACTACAGATTTTCCTATAATAGGAATGCAACAGGTGGTTGCTATTCAACTACTTTGCTGCCACATTAACTGGCAAAATAACTGTTTTGACTGTTTTATCTTAAACTCTGATAATATAATGAAATTCTTAAATTCCTCAGGGATAACTGTGAGTACTACCACTGGGTTTGCTAAAACAAGCATGCAGCCATGAGTGAATAAAATGCTTGTACATGCTTTTCCAAAGGTTTTCAGCCCTGCCATTCGGGATGCCTAGCCAGAAAGAAACAGGGAGGAAGGAGGAACCCGTGTGTAGCACTCTAGCTTTCAGTGAAGCATTTGTGAAAGATCAGAGTTAGACTGTACTCCATCAGCTTCTTAAACAGAGCTTGAACTGCTGCAATGTACTAGGAAATAGTAATGCTGAAAATGTTACCGTAGTTATTCTCATACAAAAGCCTTTCTAGTATCAGCAAAACACTAACTAAAGGGAAACATGCGTTTCAGACTCCTGAAAAAGTTATTAATCTTGTAAAATTATCTGTGCTTGGCTTTTCTGGGACACATCTTGTCTGGTTGTTTCCTAATAAATTCAGGAAGAAATTTCAAAGTATCTGGACCAAATTTTAGCAAAGATCTTGGCACTAATGTAGGTATTCAGCAGGTTACACAGCACAGTGGTTGTGGTGTCTGCTCCAGCTGCTATCCACCATTATGCATTTACAGGGAAGTTTTTCTTATCTGGAGTAGAAGCAATTTGTAAATCTCTAGTATAAGGCTACCACATTCTGATGTTTTTCAATTTGGCAGGCTTTTTTATTGCTAACTCCAACTCTTCTAGTCCTATTAATACCACATTAAACTATCCTCTTCTTTTGATAATTTAAGGAATGTCAAAATCTCAAGTAATGCTGAAATTCTGTTTTTCCAATCAATCAAGCCACAAGATGTATCTTTATTAAATAATAAACTATCTCAAAATTAAAGTCTGTATTAGAGTCACCAGGCACTGTAATAAAATACTCAGTCATTAATTATTACTAATACTCTCTCTGTTCATCCACTGTTTAAGATATATACTGAAAGTATGCCCACCTTTTGTTTTGACAGTCACAATTGAATAACCACTCTGTGGTGGTACAGGCCATTTCTAAGTTCATTCAACCAGGATGATTTTATTTATTTATTTATTTATTTTGTATAAATGAATTATGCATTTCTGAACTTCGTGTGTGTTCAACATATAACGTTCTGGCTGACTTCATGGTCTATGAGTTTGATGGTTCACAGGTTCATAGGTTCATACTAGGCTATCTGCCCTAGGGCATTTATAAGCCTAGCCAGAGTGTGTTTGGCTTTCGCCACCCATTTTAAATTAATTTTGCTATGCACTTTTTCGAGGTTAGTATACTGTGCCTCTGTCTAACAGTGACACAGAAGTGATACCCAGGGTAAACCTACGATCTCCCATCCACTCATCAAGATTCCTCTTGAAGAGAGTCAATGAGGGACTCTGCCTAACCTGGACTGGGATTTTATTCCAGAATGAAGGGAGCCTCTGGGTTATGAATCTGTCCCTCCAGCATGCCCTATTTATTTCAGTGCTGAGGTTCAAGTCTCTCAAGCGCGTGGCTCGATGGGATTTGGATTTTCTGAGGTGCAGCATGTCCATTAATTCCGGGTTGGACATGGCTTTATACATCAGGCACAGATCGCCTCTGAGCAGGTGGTATGCCACTGAGTAGAGCTGGAGTTTCTTTAACCGGGCAGCATATGACATCTGTTTGAGCAATTTGATCCTCTTGGTAAGGTACTTTTGTGGTCTTTCCAGTTGCTGCAGGTGTCTGGTAAGGTACATCCCAAAAGGGGCATTGTACTCAATTATGGGCCTGATGAGGGATGAGTAAAGAGGCACGATGACCTCCCCTGATCTAGATGTGAATCCCTTCATGATTAGGTGGGCTATATAAAATGTTTTTCTAACCACTTTGGCCATGTGGTTGTCAAATGAGAGATTGCTATCAACTTGGGTCCCCAGGTACCTAATTACTTCTTCTGTACTTAATGAATTACCACCTATGTGGTAATTTGTGGGCACTTTGTTTTTGCCAAAGGGGATGACTATACACTTTTTGGTGTTTAGCTTGAGGCCACAGCTCTGGCACCAGTTGTCTGTTTCTATGAGGCCCTTTTGGAGGATGCTTGTGTCGGCCGGAGAGTCAATTATGGCGCCCAGTTTGCAGTCATCTGCGAACTTGGTCAGCCACAGTCCTTCCATGTTGGCCTGTACCTCTGAGAAATATATACCGAACAAGAGAGGTCCCAGGACTGAGCCTTGTGGGACGCCACTTGTAACTGGTTTGGAGTCTGACATGGCTCCAGCAATTCTAACCATGTGGGTTTTGTCCTTGAGCCAGTTTGCAGCCCATCTAGTGACACAAGGGTTTATATTTAAGCTGGTGAGCTTATCTATAATGCCCGAGTGGGGTATTGTATTGAAGGCTTTTGCGAGGTCCAGGTAGGCTGTGTGGACCACCTTCCCCTCGTCAATGGCCTTGGTGACTGTTTCAAAGAAATTGACCAGGTTTAAGAGGCAGGATCTGCCCTTAACAAAGCTGAACTGGGTAGGATCCAGTGTCTGTAGGTCCCCAATATCTTTATTAATGAGGTCCATGATGATCCTTTCCATAGCTTTGCAGACCAAGCTAGTCAGGCTTATGGGGCAATAGTTTCCAGGATCCGTTGAGGCACCACCTTTGTGGAGAGGGACCACTGTTGCTGTACGCCACTCTTTGGGTACATATCCTGTAGTAAGGCTGAGATTGAACAGTAGCTTTATGTTTGGGTTTAGCTCTTCTTGGAGTTCATGTAGGATGCAGCCCGGGACACCGTCTGGTCCCATTGATGCTGTGTTTTTTGCTTTGGAGTGGGCGGCTCTTACCTGAGCATCTGAGATGTCAGGGAGCAGCACTCTGCTGGGATAGATATTTGCCCTTTTGGTGGGGAGGGGGGAGGAGTTTGCGCTGAACCTGTTAGCTAGCATGTTGGCAATGTCTGTGGGTTTGGTGTATTTTTTGTCATTTTGGACTAATTCTGAGCATATCTGGGAATTCCCACCCAGGTTACTAACATAACTAAAGAAAGCCTTGTGATTATCCTTAGTGTCCTGTGCAATTTTTCTCTCGAAGCTGGCCTTAGACGATTTTATGAGTGCCCATAGTTTTTTGCTAATATTGATCAGAGATGCCTTCCCTTTTTGGGATTTTGCTCCATCATGTAGTAGCTTCCGCCTTCTATTGTATAGTTTGTTTATGGCTGGGGTCCACCAGACAGGATGTCTGCCTTTGGAGGATTGGATCTTGGTTTTATTTGGGATTGCATGATCCATGCATTCCTGAAGGTGTTCATAGAATGCATTTATAAAGGATTCTGTGGACTGGGCTGTACTGTCCACAGGCCTGGGGGCTTTGAAGGATTCCACCTCGGTTTTGAGGAGTGTGAAATTTTCTTTAGAGAAGTTTTTCACTGTGGTTTTCTGGCAGGGGGTGGGGTCGGAATGTGAATATCCAGTGAGATTAGTTTAAGGTCTGATCTTACCAGTGAGGGATACACTTCTGGTCTGGAGCATAAAGTCCCCATGTTGGTGATAATCAGGTACAGTATGTTTTCCCCTCTTGTGGGAGTGGTAACAAGTTATTCCATAGCATTTGAGTTTATAAATTCTAGGAACCTTTGGGCTAGGGTGTTGGAGCTAGTGTAATGCTCCCAGTCTATGTTTGGGTAGTTGAAGTTGCCCAATATAATGGTGTTTGGAGAGACCTTCATATTTTCCAGTGTTCTCAGGAAGGCTGAGTGGGGTTCCTGGGTTTGGAGGGTGGTCTGTAGCAGGCTATAAACTGGAAGCCAGTTTTACCCACTGTTAGTTGCACATGGATAGTCTCTGATGCTTCGTGCTGTGCCACCAACCTGGAGGTGTGGGTATCTTTGACGAATATTGATACTCCCCCTCCTTTTGTGGTTCAGTCCAAGTTTTGGGGCCGAAAAGCATGGTATGAGGTATAACCTGGTAGTGCTGGGGTGCTCTTGGGAGCCTTGAACCAGGTTTCTGTTACTGCACAGATATCGATGTTCTCCATGCTAAGGAGAGTTTCGAGTACGTGCATCTTGAGGTTTAGACTTCTGGCATTGAGTAGCATTACTCTTAGTTTCTTATCCCTTGTGATACCTATGGAGGTGGGTTTGTCTTTTGAGCCTTGCCTAAAAAAGGCACTATGGGGGTAACAAGAGCCTTTGCCAATATCCAGAAGCCCAAGGGTGATAGGTGGAAGCCGTCCCTAGCGAAGCATCGTGGCTTGTCGAGCATGTCATCCCAGACTGACAGGCATTGGATCCCCTTTGAATGACACCAATATTTAAGCCAATTGTTGAAATTGATCATCTTGTCTTCATATTGTGGCATCATTCTTGGTAAGGGTAAGATGCTACTCAAGGTCAGGGTCATACCGGCCTGGGCTACATGCTCAGAGAGCTCCTCTATGTCTCTTTTCATGTAGTCCAGGGAGGTATGTCTCAGGTCATTCACACCAGCATGGACAATGACTGAGTCATATTTGTACTTGCCTTGGAGTGACCTGAGTGCTTGTGTTATGTGGCGGATCCTAGCACCCGACAGGCAGCTCACCGTGACCTTCTCCTTGTTCAGCCTGGTGAGCGGGACGTCAGTGTGCCTGACGATAGAGTCACCTATTACAAGTGTATCAGGTGTGTTGTTTAGCCTTAAGGGCTGTGACTGTTCAGCACACTGGCTTTGTGAGCTATGTGCTGCACGTGTTTTGTTTTGGGGTAGTGGTTGCTTGGGTGTCTGCTTTGGAGGTCTCTGCTGCTTAGCCAGATTTTTATTTAGAGCCTCCGAGTATGTTTTTGTGTGTTTATGTGTTTGGTTTGCTGTCGTGGTAGGTCTATGTGAGACTGGAATTGTAGTGAGTGTGGTTTCCTTCTTCTCCTGACTGGTTACGCCAGTACTGAGTTGAGAGAGCTTAGCCTCCAGTTTGGCTATATGGTTGCATCTCTCACATGTGTTGGAATTTGTTGGGAGGAGGAGAGGGTTGTCTGTGTACATGAGGCAGTTGTAACATTGCCTCAAGATTCCCAGATTCACCAGCTGGACCAGAGAGGAGATAGACAACTGACCTTTGGACATGCTAGAATAGTATTGAGAATTCCTTTATAATTGAAAAAAGGGCCAATGGGGAACAAGGTTCTCAAGGGGAGTTTGTGAGGGTGTAGTGCTTTTAATTTTTGTAGTGCTGACTTATATAATTGCTTTAGTGAGCAAGTGCCAGGTAACTTAAATGCAATGTGTTACAGGAAACTTAAATGCAAAAATGACAAACAGTAACTTTCTTTCAAGTGAAACAAGGAAATAAGTACAGTAAGCAATGCAGATATCACTAGGGATCCACAGAAGCTCTGAAAAGCCACATTTTAGGTGGAATTAGCTTTTCAGGGAAATAACAAGCAAACAAACAAGCATACAAACAAAGCTAGATTCAGCAGGCCAGGATCTAGTCTATGCTACAGCAAACAAGGTGTACCAATTACAGTAAGAAGCAGTTCAAATATGCAGGAACTATAAGCCTTTAACCAGAAATTCCCAGCTCAGAAGGGCAGAGTCCAGCCTCTCCTCCCACAAGAGTGCAGACCACGAACCCTCTTAATGTAAAATAACTGGCCTGAAGCCCAAGTGCTTAAACCAGAACTAATACACTTTTAGAATAACAGACACTGAGCCCTCAATCAGAAGTTCCCAACTTAGAAGGATGTAAGCTACCTGTCCTGCCACCACAGTGCAGGCCACAAACCTTCCTAATGTAAAACAAATGGTCTGAAGCCCAAGTGCTTAATCCAAAAGACTTAGAATGATAGCTACACTTTAATCAAGTTACTACCAAGCAGTAATAAATACAATTGAATACTTTAAAGAATGCCTGGATTAGTACTCAAGTTATACAAACAAAGCTAGATTCAGCAGGCCTGGATCTAGTCTATGCTACAGCAAACAAGGTGTACCAATTTCAGTAAGAAGCAGTTCAAATATGCAGGCACTATAAGCCTTTAACCAGAAATTCCCAGCTCAGAAGGGTAGAGTCCAGCCTCTCCTCCCACAAGAGTGCAGACCACGAACCCTCTTAATGTAAAATAACTGGCCTGAAGCCCAAGTGCTTAAGCCAGAATTAATACACTTTTAAGCTTTCTGTATGTTGTTATTTTTGTTGCCTTAAAGTACAATTGTAATTAAAGATTTAAAGACTCCTCCTATATAGTATACTTTGGTATGATACGTCCTCTGCTGCAGTCACTGTAGTTTGAAATAACCAAGATACACTATTAATTTTATTCTATATCTGTGAATATGAGGGGACTCATGTTTAGGAGTCTGAGGACTTAGACACAGCTACCCCAACCCCCTTCATGATATGCAGCAGTGACATCATCTAATTTTCATGTGATGGCAGCTGTGCAGGACCTGCTTCCACCTATGGGGTGAAGTATCTGCCACTATGTCTACCCAACTACAGTAGCACTGGTACATTGGCATAGACCCAGTAACATCACCTGGGCTTGCTCTGTTAACCAGTGCCCCCTCCCATACACACATTCCCACATCTGCACCCTGGAAGACATTAGCAGCAAAGCCTCATCATTCTCCTTCCTCCCATGTCAGTCCCAGGAGGAGCCCAACCCATTAATCAAGCTTGGGTTGCCTTGGTCTTAGTCATGGCTTTTTCCATCTAAGCCACTGGAGTTTGGTCAGTACCACATTCAGTTATATGTGCACATCTGTCATGGATTCTGTTTTGCTTCTACATTTTAAAAAATAATTTTGTTAACTATGCCATCATACAGTAAAGTTCAATTTATTAGTTCCATGGCAGATGACAGCAAACAGTAAAAGCTCCAATGGCTTATCAGATCTAGTCTCCTTAACCAATGGCTTATCAGACCTAGTCTCCTTAACTAATAGCTTATCAGATCTAGTCTCCTTAACCAGTGGAATGCTCTAAAGCTTATTCCTTGATCCTCTCCTTTTCATCATTGAAACAGAAAATTATATGAATATTTCAAGCTAAAATGTAATTGTCGGCTAGTAATAAGATGACTGACCACTCATCTGTTGAGTCTTATATATTCCCACAACCCAGTGCAGGCTCCTAAGCTAATTTAACTTTCGTCATACACAGCTCACAAGCTCCAAATATGGAAAGACGACAATGGAAAGTAATAATGTGTTTAATTCTCTCAGCCATATAAAATGAAAATAAAAATTAATTATAAAGCTAATAATCAAACTACTCTTGAAACTACTGGGTATACTCGTTGTAAAAGAAAGTCTGTCATTTATGTCCTTATCTCCTTAACATTAGTACATATCCAGCATCCCTTTACACAGACAAGGAGCTTCTAACAATGAAAGAAAAACACCATTTTAAGCAATCCTATTATGAGACCTTTATCAGTATGGGCTCCTATATTTTCACGTGCACTTCTTCAGCCATATTAAATAAAACTCAATATATATAACATAAAAGCAAAATTCACTAATAATTTGCCAGCAGCTCACGGCACTGAACTGTCCTTAAAACCCTTCAATAAGCAGGTTTCCCAACTAAGCTTAAACATGAAAACATTACTTTAGTATACAGACTAATTTATGACAACAGGTTTGATACTTAAATAATAAAACTTTTGTACTCTTACAGTTTGTGTGTGTAAAAGTAGAAAGGTGTGACAGTGCATGATGATGATACGAAACTGAGTAGCAAAATTTTTAAAATGATGTGGAAAATAGTATTAAATAAGACATCAGAGGTAGCTAAGCAAGTGCAAATATATGACTGCGATATTTGTTAAAACAAACAAATTTGATGAAGAATTACAAAACACACACCTCTATGGCCCTGCATGCATATTCAATAAGCTCTTTAGTTGCTATACATTATGGATAAGGGGAAACATTATTTTGCAATGATCTTTTTGAAGCAATTATATTTTGAGCAACTGGCAGGAAACTACAACTTGCAAATGCAATCAATGGCTATTTGATATATTCCTAATAAGATCTAGTACAGTTGTTTGGTGGACTAAATTCTCAAAACCAGTATGAAGAGGGAGCAGCCAGGTGACACTGATATAATGTCCCTTGTGGTTTAGCAACCTCAGAATTAGTGATATTGCTTAGAGATTGAAAAAAACAAGACCACCTTCATAATTTCTGGGAAGATTTTGCCAGCAAAAAAATGTTTCATACAGTTACTCATCCCACCTTCCAGGTGTTAAACAGGTAAGCTCACTGTAAACAAAGTCCCTTTACAGGATTAATCAGTGATTGATGTCTGCTTAAGAAACTTACACCAACTTCCAAAAACCACTTAAACATCCAACAAAAACAATCTTTCCAGTGACCAGGACCACAAATAGGCATACCCTGAAATTTAAGTTTACTATTTTGGAGCAGATTATGAGGCACTCAAGAAGTGGGATTAGGGAGGTATTATTAGAACATAAGGAATTATTGTGACAATTGAAATGTCGTGTCCATATCACCCCAGGGTTAAATTATAAAGTGTCTATTATTCCAGCCTTACAGTTAAGATCATCAAAACTGTAATTAATGTTTAACTGCTAATTATGAGTTTTAACTATGTACTTGTTAAAATGCAGGGTTGTTGCTGTAATGTTTTTTTTTTTTTTTTTTGAACAATGTTCTTTATGTGTGTACAACTTTAAGAAGAGGGTATTTAAACTTTACTTTTGGTAATTTTAGTTCTGAGGAAGTCCTGTTATATGGAGGGGACAATACTGCTTAACTGTCCTTGATTATTTTTTATGAAAACATGGAAAATTATTTCCGGGTGTGCTATTTGTGGTATGGTCACTGGAAGGATTGTTTTTGTTGGATGCTTAACAGATTTGCTCAGAGTCAAACAGTAGGCAAAAGGGTACTGTAGGAATCAAATTCAAGACTGCTGCATGGTCTATGGGAATTAAACCAAGACTGATATATGGTCTTTGAATAGCAGCACGTAGTTTTAAATGCCTGACTAAACTACCAAGTTTTACCTTATGACCTTTGCTAAAACAGATTTTGATTAAATAAACCATAACCAGCAAAATAACATATTCCATATATAAAGCTTTGCCTCACCATTGTGAAGTTTTGTATGTATTCTTTTCACCCTTTCTGTTATCTGGGCATCTTCCTTAACCTTTGGGTTCCAGATTGTGAAAGATGGTTGTAGTGTGAGCCAATGTGTTATACAGTGCACTTAGAATGTGCCAGTTTTTTTGACCAAAATGCTTTTTCATCTTACTCCAGACATTAAAGCCTTCATGTTTATGATTTCACCAGTCCTTCAAGTCAAGTTTGTGCTCAATTACCACTCCTGATTCCCATTTTTCTGTGACTCAGATCAGTCGATACTCTTAAATGTTGCTTTTGATAAGATTTAAATTACCAAAAGAGATTAGCTTTGTATTTGTTTTACTAGAGCTGAGCAGATAATATACCAGTTTTGAGATCACAGCAGTGTCTGCCATGCACTAACAATGCATACTCCATTAAAGGATGTACAGTCTGGAGTGTCCAACCTGTTACCTTAGTGCTAACAACAACACTTCAGGTCTTTTCTGGAAAAAAATAAGATATTTGTGTTTCAATAAGCTAAATGTAGCTACAATGCCTCAGTCACAAATTACATATTATTATTATTATACATACTGATATAATTCATGGGACAATACAACTACATTCCAAAATAAGGGGAACAGACACACACACACACACACACACACACACACACACACACACACACACACACACACACACACACACACACAAAGTGTTTGTCTATGAGGTCTATATGTCATATTAACATACAAGCTGCATAATTTTATTTTTCACAATGGCATTTTTCAAATGTCTATTTTAGCCAATAGAAAATAAATCGTGTAATCCTCTTTCTCAGTACAACTGGATAGCGAAGCACTGTGTATAACATCAGTAACATAACTTCTGAAAAAAGGCCTCCTGCTAGCCTAAAAGCTTGAGTAACTGCAAAGTCTATGTCGATCAAATGAAAATATATTACATCACTTCTGTGTTCCAGTGTCTTTGTGCTTTATGACTCAATACAAGTGAGACCCTCATGGTAAGACTTCTTCTGACCACATACATTTTACATCAGAAATTACCTCTTGCTGACGGAGTGTGTACACCAGTTGTTCAATATACTAGGCTTCAGACACTGTCAGAACAATTACTAAATATCCTTTTCATGTATGATAGTCTTGTTGACACAATGGTTGCATTACACGTCATGTAATATGTTAATTTTATGTAATACAGAAATGTGGATTTTAATAGCACATCACTGTTTTCCTTTCTTCTCAACCCCTTTCCTTAGTTATTATAATAAGTTCCAGGTATTAATCAGTTTACGACCTAAGTTTGTATAATTCCACAAGTATTACCATGAAACTAATGTATTTCAAAAGGTTAACCCCATTTGGAATACAGCAATGCAGCTGGGCTAAGGAAGATTTTTTTTTCCCCCGGGTATTAGCCATTTGTTCTGTGAAGGCAAAAAACAAACACTGCTTTGTCCACCCCAACTCACACATATAAACAAGGTTGCCTTCTTGAATACATTTTACTGATTTTTTTCTTTGCCATTCTCATTTTGCCATATGCATTACTTATCTGTAATTTTGCTTTGTTTATAGAAACGCCTTTCCTTCAGATATACTATGAGCTATCATCCAAGAAAATTATGTGGAAGCATGATAGCTAGATAGCCAGTGAGAGATAATAGTGACAGAGTGGTCAGCATTTAGATACTAGATACACTGACAATGAGAGATAATAGTGAAGAGTGGTCAGCATTTAGATACTAGATCTATAGACAATGAGAGATAACAGTAACAGGATGTTCAGAATTTAGATACTAGGTAGATAGCCAATGACTGATAACAGTGACAGGCTGGTCAGAATTTAAATACTAGGTAGATAGCTAGTGAGATATAATAGTGACAGGGTGATCAAAGTTTAGATACTAGAGAGATGAAATGATAAGACAGTGAGGAACTACAAAATTCCATGGGTTGGCAGGGCAAAATATGGACTATATATTAAGGTTTGAATAAAACACACAACATAAGAAAACAATTAGGTTTAGGACATGTGCATACAATCAAGCTTACTGAAAAGACAGAGTAAACAGAAATGTGGACAAATGTTCTTTAGGGTAACATTTAAAAAATACTATAAGGCTACCAAACATAGTGAGACAGAAACTAGAACTGTTTGTGTCTTTCAGCTTTTTCCCGGTTAGGGGTCGCCACAGCGGAGCTCCGGTCCGCTAATGATTGGTAGTGGATTTTTACATACTGGGTTACCAGCCCTGACGCACAACCTTCAACGAAGGCACGCCCCATTCACGTATGCCTCCACACAGAAGACACTCTAGCTGAGAATTGAATGGGATAACATCTTGCTATGAAGCGACAACGCTACTGCAGAAACTAGAACTAAATAACAGAAACAACTATGTTTCACCAACAGTTAAGGCTACTTAAAGGAACCTCACTTTTATCAATACTGTTTTCACTATGCAAAGTGCTATATTAACCTCCAAGGTGAAGACATTTTCTGAAATGAGTCATTTGCCACTCTTGTTGTCTTCTTATCTTGTTTGCTTGTGTCTTTTTACTTTGTGTTTTGTAAGAATTAATTCGCATAAACCATTATAAACGCAATACAGCCATAAAGAATCCTGTGACAAGTTATACTTTGCCCACAATTAAAACTGGAAACATTTGGTCCCCCAGGGAGCAAAAGCAAAGAGGAATTGAATGTTAATGTATCTGACCTGAATAATAAATAATCAGAACATGAAGTACAAAGCTAGCTGGTAGCTAAAGCGAATGTGTCCAAATATGCCTTTCAAAGTTCTTCTCAAGGATCTGTGGCTATATCATTGTTTAGTCTAAAAAATCAGCTTGATTTTTTTTTATTGCAAAACATTTTGATTCTGCTTCTGCTGTGTTTTAGAATAGTCCTCCCTAATTTCATCAGTAATAGATGTATGCATTTTGCTTGGTTACACAAGACACCTGTTGCAGTTGATTCCCTATTAAAATGTTGGCAATTGAAATGTGAGTGCCGACAAGCCAAAAAAAAAAGACTCAAAACGCTGGAAAAGTGTGAATTTTGAAAATCTCCTTCCTCCTTAAAACGTCTTTTACAAGGGGAGCAATCCCCCCCACACCCACTGAACTTATATATACCACTTGTAGCAAATGCTAGTATCTTATGACATCATAAGAGGTTGAAAACATACACATAAAACATGCACTAATATCACTGAAGTTGACATGTGCTGAGTGATGTCAAATTTCCTGGCACTTCTGAGCGAAATTAGTATCCCCAGTAGGAGCTGAGTAAATTAAGAAAAGCAGTAAGAGACCTGTGAGTGAGGAGTGTGATGGGAGCTAATAGATCTCTATACTCCCTATGGCAGAAAAGGGATGAAAAGAGAATTCAGAGCAGAGAAAAGTTCAATGAAAGTAATTACGACTGTGACTTACTCCAGATCTTAACATCACTCGGAGGGGGGTGGTACCAAGGAAACCCTGAGCTCTGAACATTGTATACATATTTTTTAACATATCCTTGTATCTGCAAATATGTTTTGTTCACTTCTTATGTTAGCCTATTCACCTGGGATGTACGTGCAAATGGCTAATGGAGAACAGTGTACTACACTGGTTAACAAATAAAAATAAATAAACACAAATCCATTCACACTAATGATCCATCAAAAATTCCAGGAGAAGAGCTAAAATCCCACTAGTCATTGTTTATAGTGAACTCTAAGTAGGTATGTTAGTAACATGTTTCTTAGCATTAATCAGTGCAAACTTACTATAATTGGTGTGAGGGGCTAAAATGGACTAAAAATGCTATATTTACACTTATCGCTGCAAAGGTTTGCTATCCTATAATTATTTAATTATACTTGTGAGGTTAAATGGCAAGATCAAACCTGAAGACTTCAGCAGTAATGTCAAACACATTTTTAAGTGAATAATTAAGCAAGCATGTCTGTTACCCTCGCTGATATTCCTTCTTCATTTCGCTTATCAGATACTGACTTGAAATTCACGGGGTCACTAAATAGTGAAGTAAGGTGCATATGCTTCTTTTTTACATTTTATGTAATACATTTAGATGAGCAATTAGTGGGTAGGACAGTTATGTGGAGACTGGATTCATTTCAGACATTGTGGAAAACTAAATTATTAAAATCTTCTTAGGTCCACCACTCAAATTTTTCTCTTAAAAAGGAATGTGAACAGACTGAGATATTATATGTAAAATGATGTACAATGAATGAAGATTCATTGTCTAATAATTTCTTGGGAGTTGAACAGTACATGAAGTTGGTTATGATGTTGCAATAACATCAGAAAATTGATTTAATCCTAAAAAAATGCAACTCTTTACATTAGGATTTAAAGGTTATCAACCCTTAATGCAACATAACTGAAGATGAAAGTTCAATTTATGCAAAAGAGGATATTACTTCATCTCTTGCATGTAAATACCTTACAGATTCTCAGAGTAAGTACTCCTATAAAGCAGCCAAACTGAGTTAAAGTCGGGTCCTATATGAGCCCAAATCTGAGTACAGGTGATGAGTATGTATTCATTAGGGAACTTCATTCATTAATAATTTTCTGTTATTCCTGGACACTTGAATGTTAATAGCATTTGCCTGGACACCTTAATATCACATAAAACCATAGGTAGAGAATATCTGTAAATTTCTGTCCAACGTGAATACAATCAGACTGTTATAACAAATACAAGACAACATAACCTCCTGGATATAAGTCTGGCTGATTAATAACACCTTGTTGGAACCTGCACCATTCTTCCAAAATAAGGCAACCCTGATCACTTTCGCCTAAGTTAGGAAATATCTGCTCAAACAAATAGAAAACTACAAAGAAACATGGGGCAATAAATTCTATCACTATGACTACAAAGCTATAGTTCAAGAACTGCAAAATTTAGAGTTGGGTGAAGAAATGGGTAAAACATCCAGCACAGCTGAGAATGCTTTTGTCAGGCAGTTGAGAATGCTTTTACCAGAAACTATGAGTAATTACTGAAATCTATAATCCAGTGAGTAATATACTATTCCTGGTAGTACAAATCAATGCAACAATTGGCAAAAAAACATATTATACAGATTGTATCCCACCAACTGAAGCACAAACATACATCAAATTAAAGGATATCTAAGGAACAAAATAAGAAAAGCTAAAGGAGGGTACGAGCAGAACTTAACAACAAATACTTCTAGGCAACAAAAAGACCTTTTAAAAACATCTTATGTCAGATTCAAGGAACACTCCATGTGATGTGATACTCAAATGTAATGCTAAATGACAGTAGTAGCATTGTGGAGAATTTTAGCATATAAAACCTTCTTGAGTTGGCCCTTGAGCTTGGAATGTGGAACATGGATATTTGCCAAAAATCTGGAAATTAGCCATAGTAGTTCTAATGTCTCTGAAAACGATTTAGGATCATAGCAGGTTACTAGACTACTGATCCTAGGACCCTTACAAGCCTAGCCAAGTTTTACCCTTATGCCCACAATCTGCACTTATCATCCCTGTCCAAGAGTGACATAGGTGCCCTGTGGTGAATTTACGGTGACCCAGCCAATCATCCAGATTGCATTTGAAGATGGCCAGTGAGGTGCTCTGCTTGACATGAAGTGGGATTCTGTTCCAAAGGTGTGGCAACCTCTGGGAAACAAATTTGTCCCTCCAGTGGGTTCGATTAATATCACAAACCAGGTTAAGGCCATTAGAGCAAGTAACCCGCGTACCATTTGATTTATGGATATGCAGCATTTCCAATAAAGCAGGGTCATAGATTGCCTTATATGCAAAGCAGAAATTACCTCTGAGTAGTCTGTATGAAACAGAATAAAGTTGCAATGATTTCAGCTGATTATCATAGGACAGATGTTGAAGACCTTAAATTTTCCTTGTGAGGAACCTTTGTGGTCTCTCCAATTGGTACAGGTGCTTGGAAAGGTACATGGCAATAGGGACATTGTACTCAATTATTGGCCTGATGAGGGAAGAGTACAGGGTGGCTATAACTTTTTTTTCTCTGGAGGCAATGCCCTTATGTATGAGACAAGCACTATAGAATACCCTTCTTACAACTATGGAAACATGGTAATCAAAAGTAAAGTTACTGTCAACTTGTGTGCCCAGGTGTCTCACCAATGAGTGTGTATTTAGGGTGTTGTTATTGATATGGTAGTTAGTAGGAACATCACTCTTACTGTAAGGGATGATAATACATTTTTTTTGCATTGAGTTAAGGCCATGACTTTGGCACCAGTCATGTGCTTGTGTAAGACCCTCTTGTAGAATGTTGACATCGTTTGGAGATTCTATGACTGCTCCCAGTTTGCAGTCATCAGCAAACTTAGTCAGCCACTGACCTTTAGTTTTAGCTTGCACTTTGGAGAAACAGATTCCAGTCAGTAAGGATCCCAGGGCTGATCCCTGTGGAACACCACTGGTTGCAGGTCTGCTGTTGGAGGTGTACTCCCCTATTTTGACTAGATGGGTTCTACCAGCAAGTCATCTAATGATATACAGGCTGATACCTAGCTGGGTGAGTTTGTCAGTTATGCCTGAGGGAGGGATAGTGTCAAAAGCCCTGGTTAAGTCTAGGTCAGCTGTATGCACATATTTTCCCCTCATCAAGTGCATTGGTGACTTTCTCAAAGAATTCCTCCAGGTTAAACAGGCAAGATCTCCCTCTAACAAATCCAAATTGAGTAGGGTCAGGTGTTTGGAGGTTATCAATGTCTTTGTTTTTTAAGGTCCATGATGATTCTCTCCATTGACTTGCAAATAAAGCTAGTCAGGCTAAGAGGTCTATAGTTCTCGAGGTCAGTGGAAACACCGACTTTGTACAAGGGGATAAAAGTGGCCTTTTTCCATTCAGTTATGATGAAGCCAGTGCTTACACTATGATTAAAAAGAGTACCCAGTGGTGTTGCTAATTCTTGTTTCAGACCATGTAGGACACAGCCTGGGATGTTATCAGGTCTCAAGGCTGCTGTGTTTTTGACCTTAGAGAGGGCATTCACAACCTGCTCTTTAGAGATACAGGATAGAGGACAGGAGGTGGGATGTCTTGGGGTAAGTGTGGTATGCAAAGGGAAGTGAAGTTTTCACAGAATCTGTCAGCTAACAGGTTAGCAATGTCCACAGGCTCAGTATATATGGCATCATTAACTATCACTTCAGCACAGATCTGAGCCTTTCCTTTTAGGTTACGGATGTAACTAAACAATGCCTTATGGTTGTCCTTAGTTGACAAAGCTAATTTGGATTCATAGTTAGCTTTTGAAGACTTCAGAAAAAGTCTTATTTGTTTGTTTAAGCTGAGGAGGGAGTACTTCCAGTTTGGGGCTTGCTCCCACTTACTCTTGGACAGTAATGTCTTCCTCTTAATGTAAAGCCTGTTAATGGCACAGTTGTCCATCAGACAGGTTTGCTCTTCTTTGAGGTGATTGTTTTGGTCCTATCAGGTACAGTTGAATCAGTGCAGTTGTCCAGGTGTTTGTATAAATCATCTGTGTAGAACTTGGCATAGTTGCCAGTTCCATCTGAGGGAGGAGGTGAAGTGAATCTATTAATACCATGGGAGGAGGAGGGGTCAGGTGAGAAAGTAACTTTGAATTAGACTGATTTATGGTCAGATCTCACCAGGAAAGAACTCAAAATAGGAGTGCTACAGCGGCCCCCCCATATTGGTAAGCACCAGATCTGGGATGCTGGCACCCCTTGTGGGGGTGTCAACTAGCTGTTCCAGGGCACTGGAGTAAATGAAGTTGAGGAACCTTTGGGCAAGTGAGTTTCTGCATGAGTAATTTTCCCAGTCAATTTTCCCAGATGGATAGTTAACGTCGCCCAAAATCATGGTGTTCGGATGCATCTTGACAGACTCAAGTAGATCCAAATAGGAAGACTGGGTGTGCTGATGATCAGAATCAGGCACTTATAGTTAGTTGGAAGCAATGGATGCCTCAGATCTTTCAGTATCTCAGTGAAGTGCTGGTTTTAGTGATCAAGTGATACAAGGCAGTCTGGATTCCATAAGACTGAATCTAGCCTATTCTAAGTGCAGAGGTATTTGAAATTTAAGGGGCTTAAAATCACAGTCATGACAGCAAAAGAAAAAAAAAAACAGTATAAAGCAGAAATTTGGTAGAACAATGTTCTCAATGTAATCTGGCTACTAACAAGCAATAATAAATGAGGCAGTATAAATGGAATTGAACACTTTTAGGAACAGCAGCAAAAGCAAAATAAATTATTAAATTAGGAAAAGGCACAGTATAAATACAGTAAAATACAATAAAAGGCACAGTATAAATAAAGTAAAATACAGCAAAAGCAGCTGAAGAGAGTGTAAAAATGCATTTTTTTGTCAAGTAGAAAGGGAGGAAAGAGAAGGTAATTCAAGGTTAAGAGCTAAGGTTGTGGGCCTTCCCAAATAGTTTCACCATATTCAATAGAAAGAGCTGATGTGATGGGACTGGAAGGATTGTCCAACAACAAATTTATAACAACAGGTGGGTAAATCAAAAGCTACCAAGTTATATGAACACCACAACAACAGGGCAGGTGGAAAGGAAAATAAAATGGAACCGGCCAGATTAAGTATTCAGAAGTAAGCAGAAACCAGTTTAATGCAAAACTAAGCACATAATTATTAAATGTCACTGAAACACAGAGTAATTATAAACCAATACATTGGATAGAGTAATTATAAACCAATAAGTTGGATAAGTAATATTGGGAAGAGCTTTAAGAAAACAGTATTGACTTTAATGCCATCATACTTTATACTATAAACAGATTTAAATCAGCATAAATGTTTATGTAGTCAACTTAGTTTAGCAAATCTAATATACTTTCATAGTAATGCACTTGAAGCTTTAGGTAGAAGGCTACATATGGGTGTGATACAAGTTGATTTAGAAAATGAATTCAGCACTGGTCATCATCTTTTTGTTATCCACTCTGTAAGTGAATACATTAATACTCAGATAAATAAGCAATTAGTTATTCAATTGTGCTGAAGGAGTACAGGTAAAAAAACATGCTGACAGAAAGACTAGCAAAAAAAGTTTACCACAGTAGGAGGTCTGTCTTGTGGCCTTTATAGTATATTTTATGTCTACCATCTATCAAAAAAAGATGGGGGTACATTTATACTGGTTCACTCTGAAAGACCAAAAACCCACAAGACTGACGCCCATAATCCCGAGACCAAATAACCGAAAGACAAAAAGACCAATGGACTACAAGCGCGAAATTCAAAATCGCGAATGATCAACACACATACAGTACACACATACACACAGTGTCTCCCCAAACCCAAACAAATAATCCTACACTATAGTTAAGCAGGGAGCAAACCCCCCTGCACCCCATACTTTAATATTCTAACTCTGAGATCGCACAAACACACACACAAGACAAACTCACACCCACACATTACAGTCCCTCACACACATACACACACACACACACACACACACACACACACACACACACACACACACACACACACACACACACACACACACACACACACACTAAAGCCCCTCACAAGCACACTTACGCACAGATACTTACTTGAACCGCAAGACCAGAAGTGCTAACTCAATATTCCTTAACATCGGGATTTTGAATTTCGCGCTTCTGGTCTTTCGGTAATGTGGGGTATTGGGCTTCTGGTCTCGATAATTTGGGCATCGGGATTCTGAGCATTCGGTATTTCATAGGGGACCCGTTTATACACAATACGAAGTTGGGAGCTATGGTAACATATTTAGGTGATTAGGGAAAGTAACAAGGTTTGTTGGCCCTAATATTTACTTGTGCAATGACAAATCCCATCTCTTTTAATAAAAAGGCACCCTTCATTCTATGTTTTGGATTCAACAAATTGGAACAACCCTACTCTATTGACATTCATTTAATGCACACTATGGAGCATGTAAGAAACCTGTGTACTACTGCAGACAACTCTGAATTTTGTGGTAGAGAAGATGTATTATTAAAAAGAAATATATCTTACAGAGTATTTCATCCAGACAGACACATGTAATGGTAATGCTCTTTAAATCATTAACTAGATTGTATTTAGAATATGTAGCAATTGTTTTATTTTTCTAGTAGCAGAACTTTAAAAAATGGAAATTCCTGGAATTTGTTTACCAAAACAATAAGTGATACAGCATCTTTGTTATAATAACCAGGTTGTCAATTATATACTACAAACCAAAGACAACCTTTCTGCATAAAGAATTTTATATTGCACTGGAAATCAGAAAGCAAAAGTTAAAAGGTACTTGTGTGGCTTAGCTGAAATACAGAATGAAACATTTTGAGGTTGGTGACCTATATGATATATAGCAGATAAAATTGTGTGTGATATTAAAATTAATAAAATCAGAGGCAGGCTATTAAGAAAAGTAGACTTGCTAAATAACTAGATAGGTGAGAACAACTGAACTTTTGAATACTGAAGAGCTATAAAAATATAAAATAAAACCGGTGAGTGAAAATGAGAGTAAACCAAAATTTAATATGAATAAAATAAAAACAATGCCAGTTTTCAAAATACTATGTTGTTATCTAAGATATCAGTTTTAATAAATGATCAGAAAGATACTAGTGCAAGTACTATGGCAAAAGGCTCTAGAAAGTATGTTTAAAAGACATTAATTTTACATTTGTAAGATGTGTAAAGCTTAGAATTAATTATCCAATATATGTGCATGTTGAAATAAATCTATACAATAAGATGTCAATGGTCTAGGCAGAAAAATAAAATTCTTATGTACACATTTGAAAGGTACAAAAGGACTGCAGTACAGATAAAATATGGTAAGAGAAGTTTTTGTTTAAAGGCAAATATATGAGATTTAAGTTTGATACTAGTGTGAAATGCAGTTCTGTGGAAAAGTACTTCAAATGATGGAATCTGCCTAATACTGCTCACGTATCTGTCCACGTTTCTGACAAACGTATGACATAAACTAAAGCCAATACATTTTACTTGACTGTCAGTAAACATGAAAAAATTCCAAGCCAACTTACCAGACAATATCCTTGGAAGAACAGTTAAAGCAGGCAAGTACAATGAGTAATAATGCTTGTGAGAGACATGAAATGATTATGATTTGCACAATGCAGACACAAAATGATTCATGGATTTGTTCAGGGAACAGCATAAATATTTTATGTAAACTTAATAGCACTAATTTTATTTGAAATGATAAAAAGAGTAATGCCTAGAAAGACAGACCAAATGGTTATGACATCCTCTGTGAACTTGTACACGCACATATCAGTGTCACAGTCAATAGTAGCAATGCATGTGTTTCCTAGGAAATTTCTATATTCTTGCTGTTCTGTTAAAGCATTAGTACTGTTACAAAGTGCAGATGTTATGTGATCCTATCTCGCCTACATTCTGTACGGATGGGTTCGGAGCCGATCCTCGGCTCCGACTCGGCACGCTATACTATAGAGTGAAGTCTCTAATTGGCTGAGCTATTCTACATCCCAGGATGCACCACTACTACTTCCCCAGATCTTGTTTGCCGCTTCATAGCAATAGACGTGGTCTCGACTTGGCTGGGCTAAGTACTATTTACTGACTAATTTTCTGTCAGAAAATTTCTAATTTTTCACCCAAAACCTGTTTTAACAGCTACTTGTCATTTCTAAGTGATTTTTTGTGAAAGTCTGTGTAAATTTTGTTAGCGCTAGGTTCACGCTTTATTTAGTGAGGGGTTTCCTCGCGCTCTACTTCTAGTGTGCTATACCTTGTGTTACTTAACTTTTGTGTAGTGATTTTTATTTTTTTCTAGCGTCAAGGTCCCGTTTTAGTTAGAGGGGCCTTGCCCTCGTGCTCTGCTAGAGCTGTGTTGTAGTTTCTACCTGTGGGCCTATCCTGTTTAAATTAGAGGGATTTGGTACCTTTGTGGTAGTTTTCTTGTTCTAGACTGTTTTTTTTGAGTGTGTCTTGTAGAGATGTCAAAGGAGCATAGGCCTTTGGGCTTTAAAAAATGTACCAAGTGTGGGTACAAGATGTCAATCATGGATGACCATTCTCTATGTGTTTATTGCCTAGGTCCTAAACACCTTCAAGAGTCGTGTAGTGTATGTCACGCCTTTTCTTCTCGTGTCCTCCAAGAGAGGAAAAACAAATTGATATTGAAGGGGTTCATCACCCCTTCTTTTGAGGAGGCTTTATCTTCTTCCCCCTCTCCTTCCAGGAAGAAGAAGTCTTCGGCTCCGACCAGTCCGTCGGAGCCGACAGCTAAGAAATCAAGGCAGGCTTCTCCGTCGGCTCCACGGACTTCAGAGCCGAGGTTGGAACGGTCTGCCTCGATGCCTCCAGCCTCGACTCCTCTGTCTTCGGAGCCGAGCGCTCGAGCATCGAGAGGCGGGTCACCTTCTTCAGCTCCATTGGTTTTGGAGCCGAGAAAGGTCGCTCGCTCAGACTCTTCTACCTCGGCGCCAAAGTCCCCGTCGGCTCCGAGGGAAATTACTGTGCTGGTGGAATCTCCCTCGGCGCCGATACTGCTTGAGACTATTCAGAGCCGGTCCCCTAGTCTTTCAGAACCGGTGGAGAAGTCAACTCGGGCCCGATCGGTCTCTTCTCGGTCTTCGAGGATGTCCGATTTGGATATAGACAGGGTGCTTCAAAGGCTGTTCCAGTCTCCAGTTTTCTAAAAGTTAGTCTCGGCTCCAGCCCAGTCGGCTCCGGAGCCGATTGTCCACCCTGTTGTATTCGTTCCTCCTCCAACAGCCTCGGCACCATTGGAGTCAGTGCTGGTGGAGCCAGTGGAGGTTCTCGGGTCGGCTCCGACCCTTACTCCAACCCCGACCTTCGGGTCGGAGTTCGGTACACGGACCTCCTCTGTCGGCCCTGGGGGTGATGCTTCAGGTCCGATGCTTTCGGTTCCGAGCCTCCCTCTCGGTGCGTCGGCTGCAGGAGTGCCATCTACTGTTGTGGCCTCGGGGGTCGGACCTTCCCAGGACTCGGGAGGTCCGGCCTTCATGGCCATGAGGAGTGCTTTGGCCAAATCTTCCTTGGCTACCTCCACCATCTCTCTGGCACCTTCCCTTGGCATGGAGACTTGTTCCTTTGTTGTACCCCTGTCTCAAGACAGTGGAGCCCTGGGGCCTGAGGTCACCCCCATTGGGGATTCCTCCCTTCCTGGGGGTCCTTCCGAGGCTTCTTCAGAGGAACCTCCCAGGAAGAGACAGTGTAAGAGGAAGCACGTCGACTCGCCTGATGAGTCTCTCACCTCAGACACCGACCTCGATGATGCGGAGTGGTCCCCCAAGTCGTCCTCGGATGATGTCTCCTTTGTGGACATCTTAGAAATCCTCAAGCAATGAGGCGACTGGCAGTCCAAACCCCCTTCCGCTGAGGAGTCGGTATTCCTCAAGGCCTTCGGGGCTCAGCCTTCCACCTCCTGGGTGTCTCCGCCCTTCGATGAGCTCCTGGATTTGATCTCTCGAAGGGTGTGGGAGCACCCAGATTCTGTGGAACCGGTGCCAGCTCGCCGGAATAAATTTCTGTCAGCCCCCCCGAAAAGGAATTCTTATCTAAAGATGTGGCCGTAGATGCCCTGGTGGTGGCATCTGCTACCCAGCAAGATGTGGCAGAGGCTTCGACGTCTGTCCATCCTCCTAATAAAGAGTCCAGGAGTATGGATCGGTACGGGAAGCGCACCCTTACTTCAGCAGCCTTTACCTTAAGGTCTCTGAATTACCTTACGCACTTCACCAGACTTCAGAGGGATCTGGTCAAGGAACTTTCAGATACCCTCTCTGGTAATCTACCTGAGCAGTTGGCCCAGACGGTTAGCTCTCAGTTGGCTACTCTATCATCAATATCGAACTCGTCCATGAGGCTCATTTCATATGCGGCCGAAGGGGTGAGTAGAGCGGCGGGTACAGGTGTTGCTCTACGGAGACAAGCCTGGCTCCGCCTGTGTCATTTTGCGGAGGCCTTTAAGTCTTCCTTTGCCAACGCTCCCTTTGATGGGTCCTCCTTGTTTGGACCCAAGGTAAAGGACACCTTGACCCGCTGTGAACAAGAGGGTAAGACTTTGACTGCCATAGGGGCACGGTTTTCCACTCCCTTCCGGCCTTATCCCAAGGCTAGAAGAGGGGGGAAAATGTGGTTCCGCAAATCTCAGAAGACTTACCCCTCACAGCAGGATGATCCCCCTTCTAGAGGCAGAGGAGGGGGAAATTTTTCAGGAAGACGCCGTCCCAGAGGCGGCAGAGGCCCCCGCATCACTGGAGACCGCAAGTCCTTTCGTGGCTCCTCAACCTTCCAGCATCCCTGAAGGATTGCCCGACTGTGCCGCTCCGGAGCCAGTCGGGGGTCATTTTTCGAGGCACCTAAAGGCCTGGGAGAACATCACTCAGGACCGATGGGTGCTCCGAATCATTGCCGGAGGTTACAACATCCCCTTCTCTCAGCCCCCCCCCCACCATCCCGGAAAATCCCGGACCCACCACCCAGTCAACGGGATCTCACAGCCATCGAAATTTCAAAGCTGCTTCAAAAAGGAGTCATCCAACCGGTCCCCGAAGACCAGACCGGATTAGGGACTTACTCAAGATTCTTTTTGATGCCAAAAAAGACCGGGGACATGAGGCCCATCTTGGATCTCAGCAAACTCAACCATTCTGTCAAGAAGTCCAAGTTCCGGATGGTCACCTTACAATCCATTCTTCCGCTGCTGGAGGAAGGTGTTTGGATGTGCTCCATAGATCTCAAGGACGCCTATTATCATATCCTGATAGATCAGGCATCCAGGAGACACTTGCGCTTCAGCCTGGGAGACAGTCATTTCCAGTTCTGCGCACTGCCCTTTGGTCTCACCACAGCCCCCAGGGTGTTCACCAAATGTTTGGCGGTGGTGACTGCTCACCTGAGAAGTCTAGGATTCCAGGTGTTTCCATACCTAGACGACTGGCTCCTAACTGCCACTTCCAGGCGTCTACTCTTACAGAACCTAGCAGCCACTATATCTCTAGGCAACTCCCTAGGAATCACCTTCAATTGGGAAAAGTCTGTGTTGCTGCCATCTCAGCACATACGATTTATCAGAGTAGAGATAGCCTCAAAGCAAATGCGGGTCTATCTTCCTACAGAGAGGATAGAAATATTACAATCTCAAGTCCGAGCATTGCTTCTCAAACGCCGAGCCCCAGCCAGGATGGTCCTACAACTGTTGGGTTCCATGTTGGCTACCGTTCTCCTAGTTCCCTTAGCAAGATTGCATGAGGATTCTCCAGTGGCTCCTGTCAGTCCAGTGGTCATATCAGGATCTCCCTCTCAGTCACCTCATTATGATCACGGAGACGTGCAAACAGGACCTCCGTTGGTGGCTTCTTTCCTCCAACCTGAATCAGGGGCGACCCTTCGTTCCTACACCTCCACTGGCCACTTTGACTACAGATGCCTCCCAGACGGGGTGGGGGGACATTACCTGGGCAGGTCAGTCCAAGGCAAGTGGCACCCCGACGAGAGTTCCCTCCACATCAACATACTGGAAATGAGGGCAGTGCTTCTATCGCTACAAGCACTACACAGTTACCTCCCCCAGGGCATGATTGCCATTCAGTCCGACAACATGTCAGTAGTCTGGTACCTGAACAAGCAGGGAGGGACCAGGTCCTACCCCCTTTGCAGAGAGGCCATGAAAGTATGGGATTGGGCGATTGCAACCAACCGTTTCTTGGTAGCAACACACATTCCGGGGAGATCCAATGTGATAGCCGACAGACTGAGCAGAACTATTCTCTCCCCGCACGAGTGGTCTCTGAATGACAGAGTGGCAACTCAGATCTTCAGAAGATGGGGAACTCCTTGTTGCGACCTCTTTGCAACTCCTCTCAACACGAAATGTCTACAGTTCTTCTCTCTCACCCCAGTTCCGGGAGGGTTTCCCAAGGACGCCCTAGTCCAAGCTTGGCCCACCGGCCTACTGTACACCTTTCCACCGGTTCCCCTTCTTCCCAGGGTGATCCAGAAGGTGATTCACTTGCAGTGCAAGATGATTTTAGTTGCCCCATACTAGCCTCGTCAAGTCTGGCTGCCCTTTCTTCGGAAATACTCACTGGACGGTCCATGGTTCCTGGACCAGGTTCCAGACCTCTTGATCCACCAGTCGGGACAGCTTCATCAGTCCCTTCACTCATTGAGGTTAACAGCTTGGCTCCTCCACTTCCGACCTTAGTCAGGAACCAGGTTTTGGACTCAGAAGTCATACATATCTTGCCCTCGGCCCACAAGAATTCGACTAAAAAAATGTATAACAGCAAATGGAAGAGATTCGCCATTTGGGCCCAACTCCGGGGATTAGATCCCATTTCTGCCCCGGTGTCAGAAGATTTGAAATTTTTAGCTTCTTTATTCAATCAAGGTTCTTCGGTCTCTACCATCAAGGTTCAATTGGCAGCTATTTCTAATTTTCATGAAAGTATAGACCCTCCTTTGATGAGCAATAAGTTGTGTAAAGCCTTCATGAAAGGTGCTGGGCTGCTACGACCTCCGATTTCTCATCCTGCTCCACCATGGGATCTTAATTTCGTATTAGATGCTTTGACCTCTTCCCCCTTCGAACCGGCAGCAACTTGTGACTTGAAATTTCTTTCTTGGAAGACTGCCTTTTTGGTGGCAATTACATCAGCCAGAAGAGTTTCAGAACTTCAAGCCTTATGTGTCAAACCACTGTACCTGGTTTTTCACAAGGATAGAGAATCCCTCAGGCCTAATCCATTCTTTGTTCCCAAAGTTTGTTCTAGTTTTTGTCTTCAACAGTCATTGGAACTCCCAGTTTTCTTCCCAAACTACTCAGACAGAGCGGACTACATCTTCCATTCATTGGATGTTCACAGGCAGTTGCGTTTCTACTTAGATAGGATGCACCAAACACGGAAAACAGATCAGTTGTTTGTGTCCTTTTCAGACAATAAATTGGGCAAAGCCATCACGAAGGTCACCATTGCCAAGTGGATCAGAGACTGTATCAGTCATACTTACCTTCTTTCTAATAGAGAGCTTACAACCACTGTGAAAGCTCATTCTACAAGGGCTATGGCTACTTCGACATCCTTTCATTCCTAGCTTGCCATTAGTGACATTTGTGCTGTGGCTACCTGGTCTTCTCCTCACACCTTCATTTCTCATTACAAATTGGATGTGGCATCTCGGGGGCAAGCTTCCTTCAGTTTTACAGTTCTCAGGAGTGTTTTCCAGTGAGCCACCCAGGAATCAGGTGCTAGGGACGCTGTCCCATCAGTACAGAATGCAGGCGAGATAGGATCACATAACATATTTTAGTTATTTACTTAACATAACTTTAGATGTTTGGGATCCATCTCGCCGACATTCCTAATAACCCACCCTCCTTCCCCCTGCCTTGGAGATCAGAAGAGACCGGATGGTTCAGTTTAGCCGTTTCATCTTGAAACACCTGGCAATGTTATTTCAACTGTCTATGAATGTGTGCATGTGTGCGGACAAACAAGATCTGGGGAAGTAGTAGTGGTGCATCCTGGGATGTAGAATAGCTCAGCCAATTAGAGACTTCGCTCTATAGTATAGCGTGCCGAGTCGGAGCCGAGGATCGGCTCCAAACCCATCAGTACAGAATGTAGGCGAGATGGATCCCAAACATCTAAAGTTATGGTAAGTACATAACTAAAAGTTATGACTACTTCATAGATACTCATGAAATAGAATGTGTAAAGAGCTGTCGATGTTATTCTGATTTATTTACTGGCTGAGAAGGAATAGGCAATATAACTGAAGATATTCTAGTGTTCTATCCACCAAGCAATGGTATAAATTCTTATTTATCAAGCTACAGAGCAGACTGAGGCAAAAAAGCTTCAAAATGAACATAGGTTCATAGGTTCATACTAGGCTATCTGCCCTAGGGCATTTATAAGCCTAGCCAGAGTGTGTTTGGCTTTCGCCACCCATTTTAAATTAATTTTGCTATGCCCTTTTTCGAGGTTAGTATACTGTGCCTCTGTCTAACAGTGACACAGAAGTGATACCCGGGGTAAACCTACAATCTCCCATCCACTCATCAAGATTCCTCTTGAAGAGAGTCAATGAGGGACTCTGCCTAACCTGGACTGGGATTTTATTCCAGAGTGAAGGGAGCCTCTGGGTTATGAATCTGTCCCTCCAGCATGTCCTATTTATTTCAGTGCTGAGGTTCAAGTCTCTTGAGCACGTAGCTCGATGGGATTTGGATTTTCTGAGGTGCAGCATGTCCATTAATTCCGGGTTGGATATGGCTTTATACGTCAGGCACAGATCGCCTCTGAGCAGGTGGTATGCCACTGAGTAGAGCTGGAGTTTCTTTAACCGGGCAGCATATGACATCTGTTTGAGCCCTTTGATCCTCTTGGTGAGGTACTTTTGGGGTCTTTCCAGTTGCTGCAGGTGTCTGGTAAGGTACATCCCGAAAGGAGCATTGTACTCAATTATGGGCCTGATGAGGGATGAGTAAAGAGGCATGATGACCTCCCCTGATCTAGATGTGAATCCCTTCATGATTAGGTGGGCTATATAAAATGTTTTTCTAACCACATTGGCCACGTGGTTGTCAAATGAGAGATTGCTATCAACTTGGGTCCCCAGGTCCCTAATTACTTCTTCTGTACTTAATGGATTACCACCTATGTGGTAATTTGTGGGCACTTTGTTTTTGTCAAAGGGGATGACTATACACTTTTTGGCATTTAGCTTGAGGCCATGGCTCTGGCACCAGTTGTCTGTTTCTATGAGGCCCTTTTGGAGGATGCTTGTTTCAGCTGGAGAGTCGATTATGGCGCCCAGTTTGCAGTCATCTGCGAACTTAGTCAGCCACAGTCCTTCCGTGTTGGCCTGTACCTCCAAGAAATATATACGGAACAAGAGAGGTCCCAGGACTGAGCTTTGGGGGACGCCACTTGTAACTGGTTTGGAGTCTGACATGGCTCCAGCAATTCTAACCATGTGGGTTCTGTCCTTCAGCCAGTTTGCAACCCATCTAGTGACATAGGGGTTTATATTTAAGCTGGTGAGCTTATCTATAATGCCCAAGTGGGGTATTGTATCGAAGGCTTTTGCGAGGTCCAGGTAGGCTGTGTGGACCACCTTCCCCTCATCAATGGCCTTGTTGACTGTTTCAAAGAAATCAACCAGATTTAAGAGGCAGGATCTGCCCTTAACAAAGCCGAACTGGGTAGGATCCAGTGTCTGTAGGTCCTCAATATCTTTATTTATGAGGTCCATGATGATCCTTTCCATAGCTTTGCAGACCAAGCTAGGCAGGCTTATGGGGCGATAGTTTCCAGGATCCGTTGAGGCACCACCTTTGTGGAGAGGGACCACTGTTGCTGTACGCCACTCTTTGGGTACATATCCTGTAGTAAGGCTGAGATTGAACAGTAGTTTTATGTTTGGGTTTAGCTCTTTTTGGAGTTCATGTAGGACGCAGCTCGGGACACCGTCTGGTCCCATTGATGCTGTGTCTTTTGCTTTGGAAAGGGCAGCTCTTACCTGAGCATCTGAGATGTCAGGGGGGCAGCACTCTGCTGGGATAAATATTTGCCCTTTTGATGGGGAGGGGGGGGAGAAGTTTGCGCTGAACCTGTCAGCTAGGATGTTGGCAATGTCTGTGGGTTTGGTGTATTTTTTGTCATTTTGGACTAATTCTGAGCATATCTGGGAATTCCCAGCCAGGTTCCTAACATAACTAAAGAAAACCTTGTGGTTATCCTTAGTGTCCTGTGCAATTTTTCTCTCGAAGCTGGCCTTAGATGATTTTATGAGTGCCCGTAGTTTTTTGCTAATACTGATCAGAGATGCCTTCCCTTTTTGGGATTTTGCTCTATCATGTAGTTGCTTCCTCCTTCTATTGTGTAGTTTGTTTATGGCTGGGGTCCACCAGACAGGACGTCTGCCTTTGGAGGATTGGGTCTTAGTTTTATTTGGGATTGCATGATTCATGCATTCCTGAAAGTGCTCATAGAATGCGTTTATAAAGGATTCTGCGGTCTGGGCCATATTTTTCACAGGCCCAGGGGCTTTGAAGGATTCCACCTCGGTTTTGAGGAGTGTGAAATTTGCTTTAGAGAAGTTTTTCACTGTGGTTTTCAGGGCAGGGGGTGGAGTCTGGATGTGAATATCCAGTGATATTAGTTTATGGTCTGATCTTACCAGTGAGGGATACACTTCTGGTCTGGAGCATAGTGTCCCCATGTTGGTGATGATCAGGTCCAGTATGTTTTCCCCTCTTGTGGGAGTGGTAACAAGTTGTTCCATAGCATTTGAGTTTATAAATTGTAGGAACCTTTGGGCTAGGGTGTTGGAGCTAGAGTAATGCTCCCAGTCTATGTTTGGGTAGTTGAAGTCGCCCAATATAATGGTGTTTGGAGAGACCTTCATATTTTCCAGTGTTCTCAGGAAGGCCGAGTGGGGTTCCTGGGTTTGGGAGGGTTGTCTGTAGCAGGCTATAAACTGGAAGGCAGTTTTACCCACTGTTAGTTGCACATGGATAGTCTCTGATGCTTCGTGCTGTGCCACCAACCTGGAGGTGTGGGTATCTTTGACGAATATTGATACTCCCCCTCCTTTTGTAGTACGGTCCAAGTTTTGGGGCCGAAAAGCATGGTATGAGGTATAACCTGGTAGTGCTGGGGTGCTCTCGGGAGCCTTGAACCAGGTTTCTGTTACTGCACAGATATCGATGTTCTCCATGCTAAGGAGAGTTTCGAGTGCGTGCATCTTGAGGTTTAGACTTCTGGCGTTGAGTAGCATTACTCTTAGTTTCTCATCCCTTGTGACACCTATGGAGGTGGGTTTGTCTTTTGTGCCTTGCCTAAAAAAGGGACTATGGGGGTAGCAAGAGCCTTTTCCAATATCCGAAAGCCCAGGGGTGACAGGTGCAACCCGTCCCTAGCAAAGCATCGTGGCTTTTCGAGCATGTCATCCCAGACTGACAGGCATTGGATCCCCTTTGAATGACACCAATACTTAAGCCAATTGTTGAAATTGATCATCTTGTCTTCATATTGTGGCATCATTCTTGGTGAGGGTAAGATGCTATAGGTCAGGGTCATACCGGCCTGGGCTACATGCTCAGAGAGCTCCTCTATGTCTCTTTTCATGTAGTACAGGGAGGTAGGTCTCAGGTCATTCACACCAGCATGGACAATGACTGAGTCATATTTGTACTTGCCTTGGAGTGACCTGAGTGCTTGTGTTATGTGACGGATCCTAGCGCCCGACAGGCAGCTCACCATGACCTTCTCCTTGTTCAGCCTGGTGAGCGGGACGTCAGTGTGCCTAACAATAGAGTCACCTATTACAAGTGTATCAGGTGTGTTGTTTAGCCTTAAGGGCTGTGACTGTTCGGCACACTGGCTTTGTGAGCTATGTGTTGCACGAGTTTTGTTTTGGGGTAGCGGTTGCTTGGGTGTCTGCTTAGCAGTACTATTCTTAAGTATGTGGATCATGTCTTGACTTCTGATGTTCTCTGAAATAAAATCAAACAGAGAATTTGAAAAAATGGCAAATTATCTCCTACATGATCACTTGGTATAGTGCAGTATCTTTCAAAGTTGATTCCAAACTAGTCAAATATAAAGCTGCTAATAGATTATGATATTGAATTATTCTTGCCAGAGAACAAGATAAACATTTCAAAATACCACATTACTCATTACTGAGGCTTTTAATCTGAATTTCCATGGTATTTTGCAACTTGTTAAACTTCAAGTGGATCCCTGAAGAACTATTACTGCAGGAAGTTAGACTAGCAATAAATGGGTTAAGGACCTCACTAATGCTCAGAAATGATATGGCAAAGGTAGATATAGATGACAGAAAAATCAGATGATAGGCAACTGCGCAACGTTTTCAAAAAGAAAACCTCTTTATTAAGATATCAGTGAAATTTCAGTGAATGTTATTGAGTTTGTAGAAATATAACATATATGCCTACTATAAACCAGGTTAATACATACATGCTGCTGACATTTCAAACAGAGGTTTCTAGTATGAGCATGAAGAGCAATTGCTAGACAAAGATTTGGAAGTTATGTGGATTACTGCACAGTTGCCTTTATCAGCTAAGAAGCTATATAAGCTGACAGATAAATGCAGTAGTTATGGAAATAATTATTTATATTTATTATTTATTTTAATAAATAATAAATAATAAATAATTATTTCTATTAATTAATTATGTCAACAATTGTTTTCTAGATAAGATTAAAAATACAATGAAGTTAAATTGTAATTATCATTTTTATGTACAAGGCTTAATATTCAGAGGTGACAAGATTATCATTCTTATTACATTACTTAAAGCTGTGTAGCATGACTCATGAGTCACACCTTTGAATTACTAAGGGTAATGAATGAGCATGCAGTGTTCATTACTGGCATAACATGTCAGAGCAGACTGACTGAACAAGTGATGCAGAAATATGGAATTTTCATCACTTCCAGAAAATAGAATCAGAGACTATGGAATCTTCCTTGTTAAGTTTGGAGTAGATTTGTTTATTTATGAAGATGACTGTTATCTTCTTTGTGTTGCCTGTTAAACACTGTACACAGTAGTATTAAAACTGTATGAAACTACCAGACCTAGTATCATATGAAAATGTATATATGCAGAAAACTACATATTACACAAGATAATATCAGATAATGGCCCATATTTTTCATGCAAACATGTTATTTTGTAAAACAGATGATATTTAAGCATACTCTCTTAAGGCCGAGCCATCCACAAAATCATACGAAAGTACTAGACATATTCCAAAGAAAAAAATATCTTATTAAAAACTGTGATGGTTCTAAAAACTGCTGCTATGTTTTGATTTTAGAGAGAAGAAACTCATCTTTGCAGACTGTAAGACTTTCACTGGTGCAGGCACTTATGGGAACATGACTCCTTGTCTAGCATCTGTTTTAATATTTTTATACCTTGCTTCCATTTCACAAATGAATTATTGCATGGTTATCAAATAAGCACATCTCTTGCTCACTCATACAATTGCCTAAGTGCAAGTATACATGCAAATAATCATTGCCATATGCAAATTATGTCGTAATCCGAAAAACAAAAGACTTTTCAATTCAGTTTTACTAAAATGAATCAACAGAACCACAGACTGTAGACAGTTTTCAAAATAATGTTTCTGTTGGCTCTGGTTGCATATAGTAAATGCCATCATAAATGATGACATTGAATGCCATATGTCAAATCACAGACTGAAACTGTGGCAATTTCCAAAATTGTTTTTTTTTTCTCCTTACAATTGACATATTTAGCCCAAGTTTGTCTGAGTAGTAATAATTTTATGGGAAGAGATTTTGTTAAGTTAAGATGCACGTTAGGTTTATGGCTAAGAGCAGGGGAAGGGTTAGGTTCAGCCCGCATTACTAAGCTGGAGCAGCGATAACTCTGCCCTTGTTCCAAATATGCATCTTAATTTTAAAAAAGCACATCCCATAACACTACCACTACACTAAACAGCTCAGACACTAACCACTCTCGGACGCATGACACACACATACACACACACACTGAATCTATCCCCTAACCTAACTATGACCCTAACCCTAAATGCTCACAGTTGCACACACACACAGTCTCTTGATCCATCCCCTTACTTAACCCTTACTCTAATTCTAACGCAAACACAATCACACAATCAGACACACACAAACACCCCCCCTGTGTATATCCCTCTTGCCTGTTTCAGTAAAGCCAACATTCGAAGAAATGTCTGTTAGATAAATCAGGTGTTCAAACAACCCTGCATTTTCACATAGCACTCAGACAGAGGTGTGTGTGTGTGTGTGTGTGTGTGTGTGCGTGCGTGTGTGTGTGTGTGTGTGTGTGTGTGTGTGTGTGTGTGTGTGTGTGTGCGCGCGCGTGTGTGTGTGTGCGCGCGTGTGTGTGTAAAATAAACTTAACTGAAATACCCAAATGTGGGTTATACCAGAGAATGCTGTCTTTGCAAATCTTGACATGCTACTATTTGTGATTGCACAATGTTGGAGAAAGGGCATATTTCCCAACTCTGAGAATAGTACAATCTCTCTACTACTAAGATGTTGACCAAAATATATACAAGGTCAAATAAGAAAAAGAAAAAAGCAAAGGACAAGTACAAAGTATAAACATTCATAACATTAAACACACCAAAGCAAAAACTACAAAATACTAAAAGATGCCCCCAAAAACTGCACATAATGCCTTTATAGCAGTCCCCCTAAGGAGGGTAAGGCCAACACCTCTATATATGCCAACTTTACAATCGCACCAGCTCGAAGAAGGATGAAATCTCCCTACAAACAGAAATCACTGCCAACACAAACTTACGAACTGCACCGGCAGTGACTCTCAGAGAAAAACTCACTAAACATAACAATACTTCTTCATCAATAATCCAATGAAAACAAAGCACTACTGGTACTCCCAGCCCAAACTTCTGTCTCTAAATTTTCCATTTGCACAAATGATCAGTCAAACATAAGTGCATTCATTCTTTTCTACAGCTTGCAAACTCAACCGACTTTTTATGCATTCAACCTTTATATACGTATGTTTGTGTGTGTTTGTGTGATTATATCATGAATGGACAAAAAACACAAACAGTGACCATCAAATAATTGAAAACAAAAGCTAGGAAACACAAAACAATGAACACAACTAATTGCAAAAACACTGAACAAAAGCAAAAGAAAGCAGAACGCATTGTCACAAAAACGTAACTGTAAGCAAAAACACAAAAGCCAACTTTTTTGGCTGGGGGCAAGATTCTCCCACACCCTTCTATATAACACATGTGACACTGCTGTACAGTAGGAAAAGGGCACATTCATAATCCCTGCTGTACCATGGTTTTGCATAGGAAAAGGATTGGTAATTTGTCATCTTTATACATTTGATATTTTTGCCATTTTTCTCACCATTTGAACAGTTCATAGTGTGAACACATGAAAGGCCCCCATGCATATAATTATATAATTACATCATAAATACTACATTTTAAAATGTCAGCACATAAGTGGTCAATGAAAACATATCAAACATTCAATTTACCAGTGACAGAAATAGTAAAAATCAAAGATTACAAAAATAAATTCATTTGTCTGGAAACTGTAACTCTACTATGTCATTCAGGCCAAATTTAAATAGTGTTTGTGGTACAGAAAGGGTATTTCTAAGGGAAGGTGTATGGTTAGGTTTAGAGGCAGAGATAGAGGCATGGTGATGGTTAGCATGCATTACTAAGGTAGAGCTGGGGGTTGTACCTTAACTATACACCTTACCTCAGAAAAACCCTTTTTATAACAATGCCATTAAACAATCCAAAACGAAGCAAAAAAAAAAGCAGCAAACAAATACGCCAAAGGGCTACCAAAATAGACAGACTACAATTGAAGCTTGAAAAAGCAACTCGATGTAATGTAAAAGCACCAGTGAACAGTTCACAATGTATTAGCAGAGGTGTGTGAACTTGATATTCGTAATATGTATTCTAAACAAGGAAGGTCAGCTAGCTATAATGTGAACATATCTGAAAATACCATTTTGAATGAAGTTAAACAAAAACTTACTGATGTCAGAATTATGAAACCTAATTGGGGGGGGGTTGTCTTAATGAATAATTCAGATTATTCTAGCAAGATGAAAGAGATTTTAGGGAGTAAATCATATTCAAAATCATCTATTAATGAGTTGAATGGAGCTTATAGGAGAATAAGGAATGAACTTCAGGATTTGGTTATCAAATGTTCAATTACTATAGATGAATTTAACTATTTGTCTGTCCTTCACCCAAAGATTTCGGTCATGTTTGGGCTCCCTAAGCTACCTAAGGATCTTCTCCACCCTCCAATGCGACCAACAGTGGACACAAAAGGATCCATCACATACCTTATTGCTAAGTTGTTGGATATAAAGTTAAAAGATTTTGTTTTTAGTGAAACACACATATGTAAGGATTCCTGGATTTTTTAAAAAACAATTAACAGAACACCCTTTAAGGATGCATACATTTTGTTTCCATTAGCATTAAAGATCTTTACTCAGTTATTCTAAATGATATTGGTGTTGAATGGTTTAATGAATATCTACATGTAAAAGATGTTGAACATAAAGATGTCATGGTTTTTAGTCAGTTGATGAAATATGTATCAAAGAACAACTTTATATTATTTGACAATGAGATTTACTTACAACAAGAGGATGTGGCTATGAGATCAGCATGCGGTGGCTTATATGCCAATATAGTGGTTTTGCAATGGGAGAAGTATGTTTTTGGGTCTGCATATTTCCCTTTTTGTAAAATTTACACTCATTTTTTAGATGATTTATTTATTCTAAGGGATGGACCAAGGGCAAAAATAGATTAATTTGTATCTTTTATCAACACCACTACTAATTTTTAAAATTCACCCACAATATTGATGTTTGCAATATAGCTTTTTTGGATGTGTGGCTTATTAAAAATAATGAAAATAGAAGATTTTTATCAAAAACATTCAGAAAAGAAACATACTCCCAACAGTTTTCTACATTTTTCTAATGCACATCTGTTAAAACAAAAGAAGGCTATTGTTAAAGGGCAGTATGTACGAGCAGCTCATATGGTGTCTACCATGAATTCATTTTTAAATGAGTGTGAAAACCTTAAACTTATGTTTTTAAGCAGAGGATATCCCACAGATTTTGTTAATAGTGTTATGTTGGAGGTCATCAATAAAACGGAAAAGGGGACATTTTGTACCACTATTGAGAGATAAAGAAAATGAGATTCATTGTCCCAGTGAAAGTGAGTTGCCCGCTACTTCCAGTAGTAAGGATGATTTTAGAAGTTCCCTTGTAACAACATATAATATGGATAGTCATCAACTTCACAGCATTTTACAGAAAAATTGGGAAATTTTAAGAAACAACACGAACATTAGATTGTATGAGGGTGAATGTCCACTAGTGGTTTATAAAAAGGGTAGGAATCTTAAAAATATATTCGAGAGGAGATATGGGCTTTCTAAAATGGATGGTGTTATGAGAAAATGTGGGGTATGCAATTTTTGTAAGTGTGTTTATGAATGTAGTACTGTGCGTATAAATAATAAGGATGCAACTGTGTGTAAATATAATCGTAGTTCTGAAAAAAGTTATATATTGTACTCTTTGCTGTAAATGCCAAAGTTTTTATGTAGGGAAAACTGATTGGAAACTAAAAAACAGAGTCTATGAGCATTTGTATGACATCAGGACAAGAAAGGAAACAAATGCTTTGAATAAAGATTATATTGAAGAGAATGATCATACTTTTAAATTTGTGATCATTAACAGTGTTAGTTTGGATCAGTGAGGTAGTGCTTGGTCATTATCATTGGAAAAATGTGAGCTTTACTGGCAGTTTCATTTAAATGCAGGTAACTAGCCAGGCTTGAAAGACCAAGTTTCCATTAGTTCACTGTTAAGATTAAAAGCATTGGAGAGGTAAAGATGGAACTTTTGTTTAGTAGTTTAAATGAATACAAATATTAAGATGTAATTAAGTTCATTTCCTTTTATTTATTTAATTATTTAGATTTCTCTCATGATATACATATTATATATATATATATATATATATATATATATATATATATATATATATATATATATAGGGTCTATAGTATACCAGCGAAGACTAGAAATTGTGAATGCTGTATAATCGACACAAACACTTAGAATATCCAAAATGCCGAACACATGAATCAGCGATTTCTTTTTCCTGATCCGTAAAAAAAAAAAAAAAACAGAAAACAAAGTGGGGGGCTGTGCCCCCCACATTCCCCCCCTATTTAAATATAACAACTCCAAGATCACACCACAGTGGAGGAAATGGCAAAGTCCCAAAAACGGCCCAGTGATTTTTTTTCCCCTGGGAAAAAAATCACTGTTCTGTGCTTTTGGAATGTCACCATTTCGGGTAAACACTTTGATTAAACAGCGTTCACAGCTTTATAAGCATTCGCTTACATAATAGGAACTATATATATATATATATATATATATATATATATATATATATATATATTTTTTTTTTCCTCTGTATAGGTTAAAAAAATTAATTAGAAGTTCATTAATTTTTTAAATGTGATTGGTTAAGTAGAGGTGTGTGTTTAATGATGTGTGCTGTTTTGGTTTGGATTTGTATTGTTTTTATCTGATGAAGTTCTTATTAGTAAGAACAAAAGCACTTATCTACTAAATCATTCTGTTTGTGATTGGACTCGTCTTTGGACTCTGCTAATACATTGTGAACTGTTAGCTGGTGCTTTTACATTACACTGAGTTTCTTTTTCAAACTGCCATTAAACAAGACATCTCAGACACTCACCGTGCACACAAACAAATTAAATCTAACAATTTACCTAACCCCTGTTATAACCGTAACCCACAAAAACTCACATATACAGTAAACCAATCCACTTACTTAACCTTTTCTGTAATCCTGACCCTCATGCACCCAAAAACACTCACCAGAAACAATATTTGCTCACTCTGCAATTTACACATGCACCAACTCTGTTGACCAGTCTATTGTTCGACAAAAACAGTGAACTGTGTGTGTGTGTGTGTGTGTGTGTGTGTGTGTGTGTGTGTGTGTGTGTGTGTGTGTGTGTGTGTGTGTGTGTGTCTATATGTGGGCATGCGCATGCCCATTTGTATTTATCTAATACAAAAGTAAAATCTTACATTTTACAATCAGATAAATCATTTACAGCTACTCAATTTAAATGCAAATAAGAAATTCTAAGATTTTAAATACATGCTTAAGGGAATACTAGTATAACTTTTAAATAATGGGTTCACAGCAGGTTCAGAGCTTTAGCTTTAACTGAACGATACAGTAATAGAAATGAGTATTGATGGCACATTTCTGCTTCTTTGTTTATAACCTTTCTGAAATTTAAAGGACTGTGGAATGCACTTGACATGTAAATAACAAGCTCCATATGAGTCGCATTAAAATAGTCAGAGAACTACTTACTATGAGTGCATGTCACCCTGGCTACAGCCATCATTAGCCTAACATATACCTAGATGAAAAGTGGAGGCCCTGGTTCCTGCTGTGTGATTTACATATGTACTTCTCTCAGAGAAACTGAAACAGAAATAGAGTGACTGGGCGAGACTGATCATTAGGCACTGCAAATGGCACTGTTATAGTTCATTAATAAACTAGGCAGAAAATCTCTAGTGTCACATTTATTGTCTGAACTCACTGTAAACACTAGTAAGTTTTATTACTCAAAGTATTCAAAGCTCTCACCACAGTCTGATTGCACAAAACTCTGAAATCTCTAAGTCCTGTTTATTGTTATTTAGTCTGAAATTTGTCATTCATCTTTGAATCAAATTGCTTTGTGATTATCTAACTGGATTTTTAAACAACAGTCTACGTGGCCTAATATTAAGGACATATTTTTGAAACTTGCTAGACATCAGATGCTACATGATTTGTAAGTTTTAAAGTGTGTAAGCATACAATGAGAAATAAACAGTTAAAAAAATGAAGGCCACTGTGTAACACAACCTAAGGAAGAAAATTAATCACCACTGAGAGATCTGAATGGGGCACTACAGAAAATAAAGGAAGATGAATGCCCAAAGTAATTTGGAAATGCATGGGTTTTACACCCACAACTGTTTAAGGGCAAAATAAAAGCTATTTGTTTTCTTGTCATGTTTACCTCTGTTCAATATAAAATTAAATGTTCACTTCTTGGATGCAAACAAGTATTTGACTCCACTTTATATGTCACCTTTGTACACCATCTACCACATAAGGCAATACATTAGAATAATGCTAATTACATTTCACCTAACTCAGTCTCAATTTATTTTATTGAAACCCTCCCCCCAGTAGCTGCAGTTAATGGCAAGGATAATGAGGATATTATTAGCTTTTGTGTATGAATTACAGACCCCATTAGCTGCTAATGTCACATGGCACCTTCAGCACTAACAGCACATTAATCACAATGAAACCAATAGCTTATTTCTATCCTTACGTACTGGTGGTGGTGGGTTAGATCTCTAATAGAAATGCTGGGTACAACAGAGTTGCTGCCTTTAAATAAGATGTGTTTAAGCCAATACCAGTGCTATGCACCAGATCATTTACATGAAATGGGCACCATACATATTTTGGCATTAATAGATAAAGAATTAAACTGTTAACATTTCTAAGGGACTTTCTCTATAACAGCAAAGCTGTTTTTAAACTGAATACCCTGATAAAGCAGAGATAGACAGATCCTTAATTCCAAACACATGTTTTTCAGTTCATAATGTTTGATATCAGAGAGGCTGAAAGCAGAACATGTGTCTATGTGCCCTAATATGAGTACACATGACAGAATAAGTTGTACAAACAAGTGAGTCTGACATTTAAGATATTTATCGGTCATACTAGTTTCTCATAATGAGGGCTTTTAATGGAGAATAGCGCATCAGATATCAAATGTAAAGAAATACATCATTTTGATGAATGTTATTTTAAGCAGCAGTGATTTTTATCTCAAGTTTTGACATTTTAAACTTTGCACGCACAAGACTGTTTCCCAGTTTTATACTAGTTTTTCAGTGTAATCATATTTTGTCACAAGCATGTTGACAGAGAGAGCATTATAATTCAAACATATATTCATGAAACATATAATAGTTTCATAGATTTCACTGTGCTTACCATGCATAGTCTGTCTCTTAACAATAATCAGCTTGTGAATATTCATCTCACAGAGAATCTCCTGTCTCCAGAAGGCCAGAAAAGTCATGCCTGTAATAGTGTGTTTATAAGAAAGCAAGGAAATCATTCTGTGTTCTCTGTAAAAGATTATTCTTGGGGAGGGCACTGAGTAATACACCTGTTCCCCCAGAGCGTCTTGTTTATTTGTTTGTGAGGTTCATTCTTTATTTGGAGTTTGCATGGAACTACTTGTTTTAAGAAGGTGTTGGAGATCAAGAAAGCACAGAATGCTATATACAAATCACCATGTAAGAGTCTGGTAGAGACAAATTGTTTTAATAAGGAGCCTCTGAGGGCGTTCTAGATGGGTGATGTGCTTAGACAGAGATACTAAAAGGAGAATAATACTCTATAAATGGTCTGATCATGGCAGAGTAAAGAGTTTTTTATTGGGCTAGACAGAAAGATTCCATGACCACCGTTGCTGCATGGTAAACAAAGCATAGGGAACTGTCTTTCAAATCAATGAAATCTCTGAAGTCTATATCAATCTGGAGTGGGATGTTGTCTGTACTTTAAGCTGGTGTTGAGATTTGTTTGCCAAATGTGACAATGCTACACTTCCTTGCATTTAATTTAAGCCCATTTGTAATATACAACCAATGCAAATGGTTTAGTACATTGCTGTACTAGCATGGCATTAGATGATGAAATAAAGACGTGTAATTTGTAGTCATCAGCAAACTTAGTTAGCCATATGTCTAGGTAAAAATTGATTTGGAAATGCAGGTAGTAGATGTTAAACAGAAGAGGTTCCAAGACTGAAGCTTGATGAATGTATTTTTTTCACCATTTTGCTTTCTGGACTGGTAACTACTACTTTAACTATGTGGGCTTTATCTGCCACAAAGCTTGTTATCCATCTTACAACTAGGGGCCTACATTTAGGCCTTTAAGCTTGTTTATAATTTCTGCATGAGGAGTGTAGTCAAAGGCCTTGGCCAGATCCATGTACCTAGCATGAAATCCATGGCCGCCATCTACAACTTAAGTGACTTTCTTAAAAAAGGTTACTAATGTAGGCATGATCTCCTTTGACAGCATCATGCTACAGCTGGTCTAGAGCAATTGTTTTATATCAGAGCTTATTAAAATAGATATTTCTGCCACATGTTTGTAAATTAGTCTTGTTAAGCTTATGGGTCTTTAGATGTCTCAGAAATAAAATTTAAAAGTTAATAATGCAAGAAGTAAATATTTTTTTCTATAGTTTCATAGACCCACCAGCCATGAAATCTCCAGTCAGTCATTTACAGATGCTAATGGACATTTTTATTTTGCCATCTTGTCTATATGAAAGTTAGTAACCATGCAGCCATCATGTTTGTTTAGGCCAAGCATTCTGTTATGTTCTAACTTAGTCCCTGCAACAGCCAGTTGGCTTTTTGCAAAAACTTGGCTTGCAATACATGGACATCTGGGATATGGTTCCAAATGCTGAACCTCAAATATAATGTCATACATCACTTGGCATGCCTGGCAAATCACTAACACATAGCCATCACCAAATGATACCCATGTACAGGGCTTAGCCACATTCTTTCCACATGCTAAATATGTTCACACTGGCTGCATATACTCAATATTTTGGACTGAACAGTCTTAGAAATAAAGAGATGGACACAAGGAGATGACCTGCCAGCTCTTTTGTTGGTTTACTTCCAATTACACAGCCTGCATGCCTAATATTACTAATGCAAAGAATCATACCACAACACCAGTCTTTAAAAGTAGTTGTACAGAAGTACAAATGCAGGACTTTCACGAGGCAGAATTTTGCAGTACCATTGCTTTATATGACATGAGCTCTGATTAACCAAGTTTGTGGATGACTGTATGTCATGAAACAGATTTATTATTTCCATGCTGCTTTTTTTAATTATTTTGGGTCCCCTGCCATCAGCTGACCAAAACCTAATTACAGGGCTTCTTCTTGATCTCCTAGTTTTTGAATTTAGCTTCTCACCCCAAGATCAAATCTAATATACAACGCCAAAGATAGGATAGAGAAATTCAAGCATAAAATCATACGGCTGCCGTTTATACCCATCCAGTAGTTCCACTCATTTTATGGTAATGTCTATTGATGCCAACTGCATAACCAGCAAACTGCCAATGTAATTCCAGATATACATTTGTTTTTGGTACAGATCCATACAATTTACCAGTCCATCACCACCTCCCGGACAGGTGAGTTGGTAAAATGATAATAATTTCCTATCCCTCCAGCCAACTCCTCAAAAGTCTGTGCTGCTACTTATAATTGAGTCTACGAGGATCCAATTAGGGCCTCACATCTTTGCACCATGGAGCAGACCTCAAGTAGGGGTCTATATTAGATAATCAAACTTTCAAAAGTTCAAGTGTCATATGGTCAACACCATATGGTCGAACTTTTAAAAGTTCGAAAATCTAATAAAAAAAATAAACTACACAAATAATCCACCTGAACGTTTTAAGCAGGGGGCAAGCCCCCTGCACCCCTACACCCCCACTCTTTAAATATACCAACTCAGAGATTGCACTACAGTGCAGACAAGGGAAATCTTCCCATTCCGCTCTGTACAGAGATCTCCATTAAAATGTTCGAACTTTCAAAAATTCAATTACATGGTGTCGACCATATGACAGTCAAACTTTTGAAAGTTCGATCATCCAATATAGACCCTCATGTATTGTATTTGATCTAAAAAGTATCTTGCTTTAAAACTTTTCTTTAACAGCATTACATTAAAAAATGGAAGAGCACTTTACATAGAATACATTAGAATTTCACAATGACATACTACATTTCAAGTCATGAACTGTCGCAACATCTGTCTATCTGTCTTCCATATCTCAAACACTTATGGGTGGTGAACAAACTCTTCAGTGGTTTTGATAGCTGATTCTGTTTTGCAAGTTCATCATTATGTACCTTTAGTGATACTTCTAGTCATTGTTGTCTTCACTTTGGAACATTTCCTCAGACATCTCAGTAGAAATTTCTGTGGACATCACTCAGGACACCTCTATGAACTTTGAAGTGTGACAAAGTCTCTTGTGTCTCACAGGCACTTTGAGAAACATTCATTTTGAGCAGATATGCCTTTCACCTCCTAGCATTTTGACATAAGATGTTTTCTGGACAATCAACCTCATCTCCTCACATTTCCTTTATTAACTACCTCTATTCATTTTTCATAGCATCTCTGATGAATTCTCACCATATCTCCTTTCTTCACTTGAAAACAAGTCTTAAGATGATTACTCATATTCTTGTCAGCCTGATTTTCATTTTCAGTATGCAATAAAAAATAAAAGAATCCTTCTATTAATCTATGGGCCTATAAGTAATGCATTTCTACTATAAATCTTAAGTCCCAGCCAAATATAAATAAAATGGGAAGCTTAAGAGCAAGCCATCTTGAAGGTTCAGCAACACGAAGTACACAAGAAAGGAAAAACAATAATTTTAAACTTTACAGCAGAAAAACATTTCCCTCAACTCAATGTTAATATCAAGTAATGATCAGAGAAAAATACCTTTAGGAATACCAAGACATCCCATGAACTTAGGCTGGCATCAGGAGCTAAGGATAATTACAAATCCTTCTTTATCTACATCAGGAAACAAAGAAATACCATGCAACATTACTCAAAACATATTAAAAATGGCATTACCTGCTATGGATACAACAAACATTCAATTAAAATTTCATTCCAGAGATAACTATCCAAAGTCCACTAAATCCATAAAGATCTCAGTCCCTCTCTTCACCACTAAAGTATATACTGAAGGTGCTATCCTAGACTAAAACTACATCTACCATGGGACCTAATAATACACTTACCTGCTTAATAAATGGTACTGAATAGTATGAACAGAGCTGCTCCTTAAACTATTCAATCTGATCCTAGTCACTGGCTTACTCTCTGATGTCCGTTGCACAGCAGATGTGATGCCTTTTCACAAGGATGGCCCCTAGCACCAATCCCTGAATTTATACATCCATCATTTTGGCAACTTTCATCTGCAAAGCTATGGAAAATATCATGACTGACCTTATTAACTATGTTATTAAAAATCTTAGGCTAGATACAGAGAAGTTTGGCTTTGGCAAGGGTACTTCCTGTCTGTTTAACTTATTTGGGAAAAAGTAGGAAGTAAATCTTTATGGTCATCTAGTAAAGATGGCACAAAAATATATTTATAAAGCATAAACATCATTATTTTCATTGAAACTTTCTCCCGCTTGGAGAAAAATTGTTGATTATCTAGTTTTTTTTTTTTTACTTAACTTAAGGTAATACTGTTACATATCCCCCTCCCTCTATGACACTTTGATGCATTAAATACTTTTAAATGCTTCATCAGTGACAAAGAAATGGGGTACACTGTGCCTTCCCAGCTTTTCAGATATTCTGCAAATTGTCAGGAATAACTTAAATTTTAATGCTTCAATTTCCAGCTTTTTGAGAAACTGCCCCAAAAATAGATTTCCTACAGGTTGCAGTTTTGCCATGTCTCATATGATCAAATGTTTAAAAGTTTGAAAATCTAATTAAAAAAATAAATAAACTACACAAATAACCTACCTGTACTTTATTTCTGACCCCATTTAACATTTGACTTCAGAGTATTCCAAATAAGATGGATATAAGGCAATGTATTGCTGTGTCTTCTCTTCCGTCTGTATCTACAGATTGCAGAATATGACTAAGGAAACTGAACGGCATAACAAAGTTGTACTCCTTTGTATGCATTTTATCCTGTGTGCTGTTTGATCACAAATAAAGAAAGATTGTTTTCCTTTTTCAGCAGATTTTGATGCTTTTTATTTTCCCTAGTGAGTTAGTGCGTATGTGTGTACATATATGGTTTACTATGGTAAGGTCGAAGTCCGGAGGCTGAACAGCGACAATGTCGAACCCGACATTGTCAAAGTACGAATCTCATCCCTATCTCAACCCATGTTAAGAGGTCGAAGACAAGGCATATTTTGACAATGTAATTCGTCATTGTCGTTTTCGCATACGTGGGTCGAAGATCCCATCATTCGATGGGGTCTGGTTCAACCATACCATAGTAAACCTATATACATATATATATTTATATGGATAACCTTCTGAAGCTCAAAATCTCATATAATCCAAACTCATTTTTGTGAGACAGGAATACCAAAACCTTGGATTCCTGAATGGCAAATGTTTTCCCGGGGTAAGTAAACACTTGCTCAGCATGCCCTTTTCTTCACTGTACTGCGATCCCAGAGTTGGTATATATAGTTGGAGGGGGGTGGTTATTTACCACAGTGTGTTTTTTGTTTAATTATGGGCAAGTGTTTACTTACCTTAGGAAATTTCACCATTTGGGATTTTGAGGTTCAGAACTATATATATATATATATATATATATATATATATATATATATATATATATATATATATAGATATAGATATAGATATATGTGTGTGTGTGTGTGCGTATATATATATATATATATATATATATATATATATATATATATATATATATATATATGTATATATATATATATATACACACACACACACACACACACACATACATACATAGATTGGTATATATACACACCACACACACACGCGCGCACGCACCCACATGCCACAGATAACACCAAATGCTCAAAAGAGCATTCAATAATTCAGTATAAGGTCAATACAATGAAAACAGTGTTTTTGCTGAAGGCAACCCACTGCACCTCTCACACCACCTGCTAATTATATGTACCAATGCTGAGATTGCACTACAGTTGGTAAAGGGCAAATCCCCAGACCCTGCTGTGCTGTACCACAGTCTGGTAATAAGAGTTGCCTGCAGGCAGTAAAACAGCACAAATGAGTGTTCACTCTTCTGTTTGTTAGGTCATAATGACTACATTTACATGTATACTTGTGTGTGTGTGTGTGTGTGTGTGTGTGTGTGTGTGTGTGTGTGTGTGTGTGTGTATACATATATATATATATATATATATATATATATATATATATATATATATATATAGTTTTGTTGACCGGGAGTTTGGTTGACATCTGTTCATCTGTTTAATTGACTGCATTTGGTTGACTACACGGCTAGCTGAGCGGTGTGCGAGATTGACAATCTCCAGGTAGGGGAATATTCCTTTTCGCCAGGGACTGTACTGTCTCGAAGTTAGTATAAATAATTAGTGTGGGGGGTGAATCCCCCACATAAGGGGAATTCTTTTGTTTTTTTAATTAACTTTTACATGCACCAAGAAGCACCAAGAAACTACTTCAACACATGGTGTGCATAGGAGGAAGGTGATGTTTCCATTTCAATCTATAATAATTTACCTGTAAGTGGTAAGAAACAAGCACACAGTATCCCACTGACTATCCCCCTTCATGCCAGTTTCTTATATCCATTCAGTTTTATAACTATTTTGTATCCTTCAGATACTAAGCCAAGAAGTTATATCACTCCCCACATGTACGAGTTTGATATCAGCATACCTTATGTAATATGGAGGTTCCAGCAGGAAGCTTACTATGATATGAGAATCTACTTAGTAGAACTGTTTTCAGTTAGATGTTATAATGTAGTATTTTCCTTTCACCCAGCCCAAACCAGCAATGAGTGCCCTTTTCCAGAAAAAAAAGGATACCATACTAAAGAACCTTGCTCATACCATATTAGTTATACATTTACACTGTATACGGCAATGTTCCAGTTTTAGAGACTTATACCTTCATCAGACATGACAGACAGCTAAGAATGTTGTAGCCGTCAGCTGGCATTCATGAGTAAATAGAGTCCATAAGTGGTCTAAGTTTATTGACCCTTACTGCAATTTCCTAGCAGGTACTTAATAAATGCAATATCTACCTGAGCAAAAAATGGCTGATAATGTCTTTTGCACCATGTGTAAGAGAACAAACATTTTTTTAGAGGTTGATCAGTATCCTTACCTACACCATTCCTTTTACATCCAGGGCAGAAGCTTCTTTGTTTCCACCACAATTGATCACTTATTTGATTAGCAAACCTCATTATTTTTTCACTGATTCAGCAGTCTGACTCAGTCTCACAATCTAGTGATGAAGCAGCATGTTAAGCTTATGACTTCACCCTGCTAGCAACTCTTTCTGGGCAGCCCAGGCCCCTAGAACATTTGATAAATGGTAAAGCAATGACCTGTTTATAGGTGTTACGTGAATGCAGAAAGGGAAAGTTACCTCGCTTTTTCCATGTGTGCTAAGATTTTAAGGAAATCTTCCATCATTCTACTCAAGATACTTATTCTAGTTGGAGCTAGTTGAGTAAAGTTGCTACATAAGCACATGGTATGCCAAAAAGACAAGAATGAAGCGTTTGCCCTCACTGTAATCTGAGTGAAAAATCTGCGATATTACTATCAAGGCCAAGAGCAGTTATCCCTAATGCCGCTGCTCAAATAGGATATTCTTCTAGAGACTTGGGGCTGTATTACTCCAGATAAGTTTCAAGGTACTTCTCTGAAAATTCAGAATGCATGTGAAACTGTAGAAGACTAGCATGTGTGACATTACCCTAAAACATGTATGCATGACATCATCAGGATGGCTAAATTCTATTGGTGAATGCTAAACACAAGCTTCCTCTAACCTCTATTAACTTGCTTATTCTTTGTACAAGATCACACTGAAGTTGTTCAATAGGGGTTCGACTTGAAATTTTGCTAATCTTGGTCTCACTGAATGGCTCTTTTGGAAACTAAGGAACTTACACTGATTACTAGACATCCACCAGACTACAGAGGAGGAAGACAGACTTCTGCAAACATAATGACATACAAAGGAATGTGCACAGCACAGATGTGAATTACAGCAATGCTGTGTTCCCTGGAGAGTGGTCAAAGTGGAGATGGACTGACTGCATTGCCAAGTTTTAGGGGCTGGAGTATAGCCATGCAAAATTAAGCTTAACTAATATGTTATAGGCATGCAAATATATGTTGTTTCATGATATAATTTGGAGTCTGGATACCTGGTAGGACTGTCCAAAATGTTTTGACATAGATGCATCATAGAGGCTTAAACGACTATAGTATACAATATGTTGGCTGAGGTAAATGCTGAGACAATAACAACAGAGACTATTTCACAGAGATGGAGAGCTGAGCTCCAGTAAAACTAGACAGCTGTCAGGTGAGTTTTGCTTCTGCTTTGTATGTGGAAAGGTAAGACAATGGTTCCATTAAATACGTGTGTGAAGATTGGGTGATGATAGATGAAGGCTGCCAGCCTAGCCAGATAGAATTTTGGAGATAATTCTGTCATCTGTACATATTAATGCAAATCACAGGCTTGTTGTCTTAAATGGTAAAAACAGTGTTACATGTGGAACTGGAAAAAATGTAACAACAGTGCACTCTGCTGACCAAGTAAAGCATGTTGTAACCCTTTGATGTAAACACAGCTCCAGCCGGTCTAGATGAAGGAATTCTTGCTATTGTTTTAAGGACAGAGTTAATGGTCAGACTTTGCATGCATACATGTCCTTAATGGCATTGCTTCCTGACATGGTGTGAGCTTACTAAAGAATGTAGCCTGTTAGCCTGGGAACCCCAAGGAAGTGTGAAGAATGACGTAATGTGAACCGGGAGTGTGATTTTAAAAACAGAGAGAATCAGAGAGCATTATACATTTTTGTCTTGACCATCCAACTCATCAGCACTGTCCTGTCTTGCTCTATATGTAAGTTTATCTTAGACTTGTGTTTTCTCTTAGAAATAGCTAGAAACTAGAAAGATTAGACTGAGTGTTTTTTTCTGTGATGTCAGAACTGTACTACTGAATTATTTTAAGTATCTCTCCGTAATCTCTGAACTCTTGACTAGCACTGTGTAGTAAAACGTATTGTCTTGTGTTTTGACTATTTGTTATTAAATATTTTTAATCCCTTTCAACTGTGGCTGTTTTTGTAGAGATAATTTAAGCTCTTTAGAGTACTTGCATGCCTTTGGTAAAATTGTACAAAGCCACTTCAATAGCTTTAGCCCTGGGCTATACTATCAATTGGATAATAATATTGCACAGTAATAACTGGACACCCTTTTAAGGGCCTTTGAGTAGCTGATAAATATTAGTGGATGGTGGCAGCTGGTACTTCCGTATAGTCTGGGAAAAAGGGGCACAGCTGGAAAACCTGTGGCAGCCTTCCCCAGGAATGTCTGTGTGAATGTATAAACTCTTCTTAAAGTGTGTGTGTGTGTGTGTGTGTGTGTGTGTGTGTGTGTGTGTGTGTGTGTGTGTGTGTGTGTGTGTGTGTGTGTGTGTGTGTGTGTGTGTGTGTGTGTGTGTGTGTGTGTGTGTGTGTGTGTGTGTGTGTGTGTGTCTGTGTGCGTGTATGTGTGTGTCAGCTACTTGGGCAGGGACACGAAGCACTGGGTGGACAGAGAGGGTGCTGAAGGTTTTAGCTTGCCCACTAGGATGAAATATGGATCCTATAGCTGGCCAGTGGGGAATCTTATTGTGGACCTGAAGTGCAAGGGAGTGAACAGCCCTGGACTGACTCTGATCTCTGTGTGCTCTTAAGGAAAATTGTACTTTACTGTGTGTATTTGTTATTCTTTCCTGCTATATGAGATGCCTCTCACTGGTGTTAGTGGTGAGGATTGAGGCTCCTTGATTGCTGGGCCAGGGAATGGGCATCAGATATTAATTGTTTGGCAGTGGTGGGATATCCACACCACATATTAACTGGTTGGGAAATACTAATTGGCTTGTAGTGGTGTGGGTAGAGTAAATTCCTGTAGCTTGTGTACAGTGAGCTCTGAAGGTGTTTTGTACTCTAAATCAGCCACGCAGTGAATAGTTAGAGTTCAGATCACAATTGTTTTATTTCTTTTGTTAGCTTAGTTAGTGAGGGTGAGCAGGCAGCATGTCAGCAGAGGAGTACAGAATGCTGACAAGGAGCCAGCTGGCGGAGATGTGCCAGGCTAAGGTACTGGTGAATGGAAACCTGACTAATCTGACTAAGGCAGACCTGATTGCAGCCTTTATTACAGCTGCATCAGAAAAACAACCAGGAGGACAATCAGACTGGCAGTGGAGATATAATACCCTCGGAGAATGGACAGCTCAACCTTTCTGCAGAGGACTTAAAAATCCATCTGGAGCTAAAGAGACTTGAGTTTGAGGCCAGGTGTCTGAGATAGAAGCAGCTGAGGGACTGAGGAGAATGAGAAACCACTATGCCTGGAAGCTGAGGAAAAAGAGTAGCAGAGGCAGCATGAGAGGGAAATGCTGACTCTTCCCCAGTGTCATGGAGGTAATGGAGAAGGGAGTAACTGGACCCCAGAAGCACAAAAGATCAGTAAATTTCTTCCACAGTTTAGAGGGTGACAATTTTGATAGTTTCGTTCATATGTTTGAGAGGGTATGCAAACAGTATGATGTTGACCAAAGGCTCTGGGTACGGTTCCTGACCCCCTTACTCCATGGTCAAGCTGTAACTGTTTTGTCAAAAACGTCTGATGTTGCATGTTTTGAGTATACTGCTGTTAAAAATCACTTGTTAGAATTGTTTAAGCTAACACCTGTAATGTATAGGAAAAAGTTTTGTGAGCATAGATGCAAGGCAGATGAAAGTGTGTGTGAATATGTTGCTGAACTGAACACTTATTTCCATGGGTGGGTGGGTGGGTGTCAGGTAACCACTTTTGAAGGGCTGGCAAACCTTTTGGTGAGGGAACAAGCCCTTAGCACTTTACCTGAGGACATGAGGATCTGGTAAGCTGATAGACAATGTGCCACTTCAGATGACTTGGGGAAGAAGGGAGACATATACCTGGCAAGCAGGGCAGCCCTGCACAGGAAAGGAACCCCCAGTACTGCTCATTGGTCTAAAGGAATCCATGGTGGGCAGCACAGACTGCCCCAACAGAATCTGGCAGTAGCAGGGGAAGCCACTAGTCCAGGTACACCTCCAGGAGCTAGGGTTAAATATTCTGAAAGCAACCATTGGGGCCATGTAGCATACAGGTGTCCACGGAGGCAGGGTGGAGAACAAAAGGTGAGGGAGCCAGTAAGTGGGAAAGACAGGATGCCAATAGAAGGTTGTCTTGGGACAACAAGGGTATCAAACTACCACCAGAGGTTATATCCTATTGTAGTGAATGGCAAGAGGCCATTGCCAAGAGATACACAGCCTATGATATAACCATTGTAAAGTCTGCAATGGTTACAAAGGAGCACTACTTGCCTGGGCAGTCTACTCCAGTCAGCGCTTTAGGAGGGATCCCATTCCAAATACCTTTGGCTAGGGTTCACCTTGACTGGGAGGGTGGAAAAGGAAGCCAGCAAGTAGGTGTGTTTGAGGATATACCTGCAGATGTCCTGATAGGGAATGATTTTGATAGTGCAGTACCCTGTGCTTGTGCAGTTACATGCAGTCAGGCTTGGAGACAAGCAGGTAAGTCTAGTAGCCTGGGTGAGACCCAGACAGACTGCATACTTGCAGCCAGGACTGGTGAGGTGGTTACCTCAGGGAGGGAGCTACCCTGTAGCAGTGAGACTGAAGGTGAGCCACAGCTGCTTGTGGGTACTGATGGTCCCTTGGACAGAGTGACTGCAAAGGTAGAGGTGAGTAGTAGTACCCAGGATGACAGTGAGGCGACACTGTCAGAGGATGCCAGACATCCTGTGGAAGGGGAGCTGGGAAGGGTTACAAGGACAGAGTTGAGACAGGCTCAGCTCTCAGGCCCTACACTGCAAGGCCTGAGGCAAGTAGTTAGGGAGGCACCTGATTCTCAAGGAAAGGGGGAATCTGTATACTGAGACAAAGGGTTACTATACAGAGAGTGGACCCCTGAGGGTGGGCTAGAAGGTGAGAGAGTACAGCAGTTGGTAGTGCCTAGAGCCTACCATCTGCTGCTTCTAGCCATAGCCCATGATATTCCCTTTGCAGGTCATAAAGGGCATAAAATGTACCAAGAGACATATTATGCAGAACTTCTATTGTCCTGGAATTTCCAGAGATGTAACAGGGTACTGCAGGACTTGTGAGCAGTGCCAAAAGGTAGGCAAGGCAGGAAACAAGATGAGAGCTCCTTAGATGCATTTGCCTGTGATTTAGGAGCCATTTCAGAGGGTAGCTATGGGTATTGTGGGTCCTCTGAGTACCCCAAGTTCCACAGGAAAAAGTATATCTTAGTGGTAGTGGATTATGCTACATGATACCCTGAGGTGGTGGCTTTGTCCTCCATTGAGGCAGAGAAGGTGGCAAATGTGTTGTTAGAGATTTTCAGCAGGGTAGGTTTCTCAAAAAAAATACTGACTGACAGAGGTGCCAATTTCATGTCAGACCTGCTGGCTTGTCTGTGGAAGTCCTGTGGGGTGAAGCACATGAAGATCACCCCCTACCATCCCCAGACTAATGGTCTTGTTGAGAGGTTAAACTCTGCAATGAAGTCCATGTTACGGGCATTTGCAGATCAGTTTAAGAGGGAATGGGACAAATATTTGCCCCATCTGTTGTTTGCTTACAGAAAGGTTCTGCAGGAATCCACAGGTTTTTCACCCTTTGAGTTGCTGTATGGACATAGGGTGAGGAGACCTCTAGATTTAATTTGAGATGAGTGGGAAGGTGAGTACGAGTCTCACAAGGAGTCTGTTGTGGCATACGTCCTAAACCTCAAGACAAGGCTCAGGGAACTCATTGGCTTGGCCCAGGAGAACGTGGCAGAATCCCAACAACAGAAAAAGGTGTGGTATGACAGAAATGATCAAGCTAGAGAATATGCTGTGGGGCAGCAGGTAATGATTCTCATTCCTGTCAGACACAACAAGCTGCCAGCAGCCTGGGAGGGACCCTACAAGGTGATAAGAAAGGTAAGTGATGTTAACTACATGGTGGAACTCCTAGGCAGAAGGCAGGGGAACAAATTGTACCATGTTAACATGATGAAACCTTATCATGATAGGGAGGCCCTTGTGCTGAGCATTTGCAGTGGATTGTAGGTAGCGTCTGAGGGAGATCTGGGGACTGATTGCCTCAGTGAGGCTCAGGCTGACACCTCAGTGGAAGGGCTAGCAATGTCCCAGCAGCTATCTCCTACCCCGGTTCAAGAAATCTGAGCAGTGTTGCAGGAATTTGTGGACATGTTCACTCAGAAACCAGGGTGCACCCACCTTGGGCATCACCAGGTGTATACAGGACCTCAAAGGCCTATTAGGCAGGCCCCTTATAGAGTACATGAGAGAGTCAAACAGACTCTGAGGGAGGATTTATAGGAGATGTTGAAACTAGGGGTGATTCAAGGGTCCAAGAGTCCCTGGGCCTCCCCAGTGGTGCTGGTGCCAAAGAAGGATGGCAGCACCAGGTTCTGTGCGCACTAGAGGAAATTAAATAGTCATACAGAGTCAGATGCTTACCCCATGCCTAGGACAGATGAGGCCCTAGAGCAGCTGGGTGGGGCTAAGTATCTTACAACCATTGATCTTACCTAGGGTTATTGGCAGGTGCCCTTGACTCCCAGTGCTAGAGAGAAGTCAGCCTTTGTGACTCCTTTTGGCTTGTATGAATTCACAAAGATGCTCTTTGGATGAAGAATGCCCCAACAACTTTCCAGAGGCTGGTTGATCATATCCTAGCAGGAGCAGGAGGGTTTGCCCTTGCTTACCTAGATGATATTGCCATCTACAACCATTCCTGGCAAGAGCACCTTCAACATGTCAGGGAGGTGCTGGGCAGACTACAGAGGGCAGGGTTGACCATTAAGCCAAGCAAATGTCAGGTGGGTATGGCAGAGGTCTCCTACATAGGACATAGAGTGGGTAGTGATAAGATAAGGCCAGAACCTGCCAAAGTGGAAGCCATTCAGGCATGGCCTGCACCTGTTACTAAAAAGCAGGTAAGGGCATTTTTAGGGACAGCAGGGCACTACAGAAAGTTCATTCCAAGTTATAGTACCATAGCTGCTCCCCTCACAGACCTGACAAGGAAGAACAGGCCAGATAAGGTAGTGTGGACCCCAGCATGTGAGCAGACATTCCAGAAGCTTAAGGAAACTTTGGGAGGACCCTCTTTGTTAGCCAGTCCAGATTACAGCAAAAAATTTGTTGTGCAGGTGGATGCTTTGAACCATGGGGTGGGGGATGTACTTAACCAGATTTCTTCACAGGGGTAAAAGCACCCAGTAGTTTATCTCAGTCATAAGCTCCAACCCAGGGAGGAATGCTATGCAGCTGTAGAAAAGGAATGTCTAGCCATAGTGTGGGTACTGCAGAAACTTCAGCCTTATCTGTATGGAAGGAAATTCACTGTTATGACAGATCACAATCCCCTAACATGGTTAAACAGAGCCAGCCAGCAAAATGCCAAGTTGCTAAGATGGAGCCTGGGGTTGCAAACATATATGTCCATGCAGCACCACAGTGGGATTAGCAATGCCAATGCAGATGGGCTGTCAAGACAGGGAATGGGGTAAGGTTCACTCAGAGAGACCTAACTCCCTCAAGCAGCGTTTCTCAATGGTCACTTGAAAAACTAGCATGAGTTCTCTGGGGGGGGGGGGGTATGTGAAGATTGGGTAAATATAGATGAAGGCTGCCAGCCTAGCCATATAGAATTTTGGAGATAATTCTGTCATCTGTACATATCAATGTAAACCAGTAGACTTGTGTTTTCTCTTAGAAATAGCTAGAAACTAGAACGTTTAGATTAAGTGTTTTTCTGTGATATCAGAACTGTAGTACTGAATTATTTTAAGTATTTCTCTGTGATCTCTGAACTCTTGACTAGCACTGTGTAGTAAAAATTATTGTCTTGTGTTTTGACTATTTGTTATTAAATATTTTTAAACCCTTTCAACTGTGGCTGTTTTTGTAGAGATAATTTAAGCTCTTTAGAGTACTTGCATGCCTTTGGTAAAATTGTACAAAGCCACTTCAATAGCTTTAGCCCTGGGCTATACTACCAATTGGATAATAATATTGCACAGTAATAACTGGACACCCTTTTAAGGGCCTTTAAGTAGCTGATAAATATTAGTGGGTGGTGGCAGCTGGTAATACCGTATAGTCTGGGAAAAAAGGGCATAGCTGGAGAGCCTGTGTCAGCCTTTCCCAGGAGTGCCTCTGTGGTTGCATAAACTCTTCTCAAAGTGTGTGTGTGTGTGTGTGTATGTGTGTATGTGTGTGTCAGCTACCTGGGCAGGGACATGAACACTGGTTGGACAGAGAGGGTGCTGGAGGTTTTAGCTTGCCCACTAGGCTGATATCTGGACCCAATAGCTGTGCCAGTGGGGAGTCTTATTGGGGACTTGGAGAGCAAGGGAGTGACCAGCCGCAGACTGACTGTGATCTCTGTGTGCTCTTAAGGGAAATTGCACTTTACTGTGTGTATTTGTTATCCTTTCCTCCTATATGAGATGCCCCTCACTGGTGTTAGTGGTGAAGATTGAGGCTCCTTGATTGCTGGGCCAGGGCACGGGTGTCATGCACAAATAAACAAGTAAATGGTAGGAAAAACGGAATCAGGACAGAAAATAATGTGTGAGGGACAAAACCCTGGAGACATGCAGAGATGCCAGCATTAGAACTGTCTGTAACCTGCAGCCTAGGAAAATGTGTCCCTGATCTGAAGTTAACACTGACTTCTGAAAGTTGACAGTGAACCCCAGGCTATGCAACAGAAGCCGGGTTAAATTAAGATCCTGCACCATCTTGGAATGGGATAGAGCCTGCAGGAAGAGCTCAGATAAATAACAAAATATCTCAATACTCTAAAGCTTGCAAAAGGTGAGTACAGGAGCTAGACATTTGGACTGTGGAAAGCCCAAAGGTCAAAGCAGAGAATGGAAACTAAGAGGAGAAAGCTTAGAAACACAAATATCTCCTGAATAGAGGGTGGATGAGAATGTGAAGGTAAGTGTCCTTCAGATCCAAAGAAACCAGAAAGACTTGTGGTAGCAACAGGGGAAACAAAGTCTGAAGAGATAGCATTTGCAAGGAAGGCACAATAAGAAAAGTGTTCAGAAAGGAAACATCCAGGACAGGTCTCCAAGACCTCTTTCTTGGGGACTAAAAATATCCTGAAGTAAAAGCCCAGGCTATTCTCTTTCTCTGTGGAACCAGGTGTATGGTACCCTGGTCCAGCCGACCATACAACACCCCTGGAAAAGGAAGAAGCTGTTCTGCCAGGGTTTGAGAAATTCTATAAAAGGAGGGAAGGGACTTCCAGACTCAGCAAGATAATGAAGAGAACCCAGATGTCCGTTGTGACTAGCTGACAAACTGGGAGAAAAATAAAATGACTTAGGGACAGGGGATCTAGGCCAAGAGGAAAGGAGGGCAGACAGCTGTAGCTTTTTCAGGAAAACACTGCTTCTGGGGCCTAGGTATTTGAGCAGCTTATCAGAGATAGTTTGGCTAGGAACTTTCTAACCTTTTGAAGACTGTCTAGGTAGCCTACACAAAAAAGGGGTCTATATCACATTATCAAAATTCCAAAATATCAAACATCATAAGCTCGACCTTGGAGTCTCGAAATGTGATATACTCGAATGCTCAGAACAGCGAATTTTTTCCAAGGGAAAAAATTCGCTGTTCCGAGAAAAAGTACAGTTTTGTACCTACCATAAATGTAGATGTTCGAAGATCCACATTGCTGCAGTCATAACCTGTGGGTAGTCCGCTGTCCTCGGTCGGCCCGAATACCAAAGTGTTAGGCTGGCATCGGTCATGGTCGCTCAGATCTGACGTCAGTACACCGTGGTACTAAAGCGCATGACCGACGCCAGATCCTCAGTCTTTCTTGCCCCAGATGTCAGAAGGCCCTAAAAAGAAAGGCCATAGCCAAAAAATGGAAAAAAAAAAACACCCAATCACCCATGTAGAAACAATATTTACACCACAAACCACACAACCACCCCAAACTACAGAGGGGAAGGAGGGAGGGTTGACTGCAGCAATGTGGATCTTCGAACATCTACATTTATGGTAGGTACAAAACTGTACTATGTTCTTCATCTCACATTGCTGCAGTCATAACCTGTGGGTAGAATCCCAAAGCAAAGGTAAAGGGAGGTTGGCAAAATCATAAAGCATTGGGAGCTGCTAACATGCCCTGTAAAACTGCAGTGGCAAACCCAGCCCTAGATTTGGAATAAAGAGGAAGATGGTAATGTTTAGAAAGTGTGCACTGAACTCCAAGTAGCTGCCTCCAAAATATCTTTAGTAGCTACTCCCTTAAAAAGCAGTAGAAGTGGCAGTCGCCCTAGTGGAATGAGGTCTGATTCCAGCCGGAACCTCCTTACCATGATGAGAATAACAAAAAGCAATACAATGGCCAATCCACTTAGAAATAGTTTGTTTAGAAACAGGTTTCCCCTGAGAACCCAAAGCAAAAGAAATAAACAACTGCTGAGACTGCCTGAACCCTTTGGTTCTGCTCAAATAATAACGTAACTGCCTGTGAATATCCAAAGAGTGCAAAATCTTTTCCCCTTTATTTTGGGGATCAGCATAAAATGTAGGCAAATGAACAGATTGGTTTAATGCCACATTAGAAACAACCTTAGGCATAAAAGTAGGGTTAGTACGCAGGGAGACCCTATCCTTATGAAATATCAAGAAGGGTTCAACTGCCATTAGAGCCTGTAATTCAGATACCCTTCTAGCAGACGTAATGGCCAACAAAAAAGCAGTCTTCCAAGACAAAAACTTCAACTCGGTAGTAGCTGCAGGTTCAAAAGGAGGTAAAGTGAGCTTTTCCAACACAAAATTGAGATCCCAGGAAGGAGTAGGAGCTCTACGTGGGGGTCTTATGTTTTTTGCCCCTCTAAGAAATTGCTTAAACAAAGGGTGAGAGAATAAAGGTGGGTCACAGTCATAGTGTGCAGAAATGGCTGCAGCATGAACTTTTACCGAGGAGAAAGACAAACCCTTGTCTAATAATTCTGTAAGATACTGAAGTGAAACACTCAAATTAGGCACAGAGACATCAAAGCTCTTTGTTTTGCTCCAAAGAAAAAATCTCCTCCATTTATCAGCATAAACTTTCCTGGTACTAGGCCGTCTGGCCTCCAAAATGACATTCAAAACTTGTTGAGGAAGCTGCGACCCCCCAGGGTCTAAAACAGAATATGCCAAGCTGTCAGATGCAGGGACTGAATCCTGACATTGCGGAAATGATTGCTTGCCTGGGACAGAAGATGTGGAACTGATGGTAAAGGCCAAGGAGGCTCCCGTACTAAACTCCTCAGCAGAGGGTACCAGTGCTGACGAGGCCAATCTGGAGCTATTAGAATCATGCAAGGCTTGTGCTCTCTGACCTTCAAGAGAACCTTGGGAAGAAGAGGCAGAGGAGGAAAGGCATAGACGTGAAGGTTGTTCCAACTGAATGATAGAGCATCCACTTTCCAAGCTTTTGGGTGAACCAGCTTTGTGCAAAACTTTGGCAGTTGGAAATTTAGTGGAGAAGCGAACAGATCTATGTCTGGAGTTCCCCAGGCCACCGTCAACTGTTGAAATACATGAGGATCCAACATCCACTCGTGGGGATCCACCATCTGTCTGCTCAAAACATCTGCTAAGGAGTTCTATGCTCCCGGCAGAAACCTTGCCTGAAGAGTGAGGTGCAAACTGAGAGCAGTCTCCCACAAAATCATAGCTTGTCTGCAAAGAGGGTACGAATGGGTTCCCCCTTGCTTGTTGATGTACCACATGACTGTTGTGTTGTCTGTTTGAATCAACACCTGTCCTGGTTGAAGTAGATCCTTGAAGGCCATCAGGGCAAATTGGACTGCTAACATCTCCTTCATGTTGATATGCAAATGTTGTAGTCTGGGAGGCCACGTGTCTTGAACCCATTTCCCATTGAAGTGTGCTCCCCAAGCCATGTCCGAGGCATCTGTCGTTAAGATCTGACTCGCCTCTGGTCGGGTCACAGAGAGTCCCTTGTTTAGGTGACATTCCTGAGCCCACCACAAGAATTCCCTTTGGATGCAAGGTATTATCTGAATGACAGTGTCCAAATCGTGGCAGTGTTGAGTCCATACGCTTTTGAGATACCATTGTAGCTTCCTCATATGCAGTTTGGCATTGGGAAGCACCAGAATACAAGATGCCATGAACCCCAAGGCCTGAAGGACTGTCCTTGCAGTCAGCCTGGACCGTAGAGATAATTGTTGGAAGTAAAGGGCAAGATTTCTTTGTTTGTCCGAGGTCAAAACGCCATCTGAGAGGCTGTGTTCAGTCTCACACCCAGAAAGCACATGTCCTGAGAGGGTACTAGACTGGACTTTGTTTCGTTCACAGAATACCCTAGGCACCTTAACACTGTCATAACATACTGAAGATGGTGAAGTAACTCGACTTTGTCTTGAGCAAGAATCAGGCAATCGTCCAAATAAGGATAAATTTGAATTCCCCTTAGTCTTAAGAAGGCTATCACCGGAGCCAGGACTTTTGTGAACACCCTGGGCGCAGTAGATAAGCCAAAGGGCAATGCAGAGAACTGATAATGAAAAGTGCCAGCCCGAAAATGCAGGAACCTCCTGCAGCTGGGCCTGATAGGAATGTGAAGATAAGCCTCTTTGAGATCCAGAGTTACCATCCAGTGATCTTTGCCTAGCAGAGGCAAAAGCTGTTGCAAAGTTAACATCTTGAATTTGGGAATGTCCAGGTATGTGTTGAGAATAGATAAGTCCAGAATTGGCCTCCAAGTGTTTCCTTTCTTTGGTACCAAAAACAGGCGTGAATAAAATCCTAGGCCCACTTCTGATGGAGGGACCCCCTGGATAGCCCCCATTTTTAAAAGCAAAGAAATCTGTTTGTGAGCCTCCAACCTTTGCTGAGGAGGAACGTCTGGCATGCCTTTGAAAGGAGGCAAGGTGTGGAAATAAAACTTGTAGCCTCGGTCTATAATGTCCAACACCCATTTGTCCTGGGTGACTAAAAGCCAATTTTGCCTGAAAAGTGCCAACTTTCCTCCCAGAGGAGCTGCCAGACAGGAGGGATCTGGCAGCTGAAGATACAGGTCATTGGGTCTGTTTACGAAAAGGCTGACCCCTGCCCTCACCTGAAGATTGTGCATGGGAACTCCACGTCCTAGGCCTGAAAGAACCCTGAACATGAGCCCTGCCCCTACCACGTCTGGATCTGCCCCTAGACTGTAAATCAGAAGAAGGATAAGCCCATCCCTTAGTAGGCCAATTTCTGCTAAACTTAGGGGGCTGCACCTGTAAAAAATCCTTAACTGTCTGCATAGACTTAGCTTTGTCTTCCATTTTTTTCAAAACTGACTCCACAGGAGAGCCAAACAGAACTTCAGATTGAAGGGGAGCATCCAAAAGTCGAGCTTTTACATGCTCTGACAAGTTCTGATCCTTAAGCCAGGCGTGCCTACGAATAACTGAACCAGTGGCAGCCACCCTGGAGGAAGCCTGAAGAGCATCAAAACCACACTGCAAAGAATGCTTACCCACCTGATCAGAGGCATGAACTAAATCCTGCAATTCCTTACACTCTATGCCCTCTGCCAAAGCATCTACCTTAGATTTTAACTGACTTAGGAGAAAATTCTGGTACTTCAGCATATGAAACTGGCAATTCAAAGCCCTCATTGCTAGAGTGGAAGAGGTATACACTTTTTTACCCCACCTATCCAAAGCTCTAGAATCTTTATCCATAGGAACTGGATTATTTACAACAGAAGCCCTGAAACCCTTAGGTCCCTGGTTAATAGTTTCCGGATCAGCTCTTGGGCTCTTATACAAATATTTATGAGCCTCTGGCACTCTGTAATACCTGTCTGGCTTAACCGGGGCAGGAGGCAAAGAATCAGGATTAAGAGAAGCTTCAGAGAAAACATCCTGAACAACATCCAAAACAGGGGGTATAGCCAAGGGCCTATGCTGTGGTAAAAACAAAAATTCCCTAAGTCTCTTTCGAGAATCTGAGAAATCCTGACCTTCCCACTTGAAATGCTCCCTCATGGAATGCAGGGTTTCAGAAAAGAAAAATCCTCTGGAGGGAAGCAGAAGGACTAGAATCCTCTGCATCTGAATCAGAATAAGGAGGAAAATCCTGAATGTCTTCAGCCGAAGACTCCGAGTAATCTGAGGAATGCTCCAATCCTTCCACCTCTGGCTCCACCCTAGGCCTCTTATCTGGAGGGGGCATAGAACCCCTGATTAAGGAAATCAAATCCTCTGCCATCTTCAGCATATGCTTTTTAGGCACAGAACCTGCAGAACTAGGGCTGACGCCAGAGGAAGACAAACCAGGCCTGACCTTGGAAGGTGCCTTAGAGACATAAGTAGAAGGCCTAACCCCCTTATGCAAAGAAGGGACTACAGAGACCTGAGAGGCCCCCTCAGCCTGACCCGACTCCTGAGAGGCTACATCCTGCAAAATTAAAGGCTCCCCCTGAGACTCAGCTGAAACCTCGGCTGGATCCACAGATTCCACCGCAGTTTCTAAAGAACCGGCGTCCGTAACGGACGACTCATCCTGCTTGGACTTTAACGATTTTTCCTTACGCTTCTTAGCGGTAGCGGGCATCGGAGGGTCCGACGGCATATTGTAGTGACACCGTTTACCGAAGACAAGCCTAGCACAATCTAACCTGCATTTAATGGTGCGCTTATTAAATCTAGCACAAAAGCGACACCCGACTACGTCGTGTTCAGGCCCCAAGCAAGGAATACAGAGAGAGTGGTAATCCCTATGAGGTATCTGTTTCCCACAAGAAATACAATTATTCACTTTTTCTGACATCCGGATTTAACTGAGGCAAGAAAAGACAAAAATATTCCCCAACTTGGTCTTCGGTCTGAAACTCAGAATACGAAAATTTCAGGACGGCACTTGCAAACGCTGCTTCTGCTTCGGACCATGCAGCAAGAAAGACTGAGGATATGGCGTCGGTCATGCGCTTTAGTACCACGGTGTACTGACATCAGATCTGAGCGACCATGACCGACGCCAGCCTAACACTTTGGTATTCGGGCCGACCGAGGACAGCGGACTACCCACAGGTTATGACTGCAGCAATGTGAGATGAAGAACATCACACACACAGCACAAGCACACCAAAATACATAATCCACACATACACACTTCACAAAACCCTACACTAAATCATACATACACTACTAGCTATCCACTTACCTTAACCCAACCCTAACCCCAAGGTCCCTAACTAATGCACACTCACCTTACCCTCACCCTAACCCCAAGGTCCCTAACTAACGCACACTAACCTTACCCGCTCCCTAACCCTAAGGTCCTTAACTAACACACACTCACCTTACCCGCTCCCTAACCCTAAGGTCCCTAACTATCGCACACTCACCTTACCCGCTCCCTATCCCTAAGGTCCCTATCACACACTCACCTTACCTCGGTCCGTTCGCACACTGACCTTAACCTGGTCTATCACCATGTCTGTAAGAGCCCACGTGTAACAACTCATACCACCTTTTCTGGACATCCAAAATTTAGAAGCAATACCATTTGAAATTCTTCATCATGTGCAGGACTGTGTCACCAGAAAAAAGCTCTTCCAAAGGAGAATCAGGACTGACAGATTCCTCCAACTCAGATCCATAATCTAAAGGTGAATTTAAATGGGAGGAATAGGCCAAAGAGTCAGCCTAAGAATCAGAATCCTTGTCTGAAGGAGGACCAAGGAGGTGCAGGAACTGAAACCCCTTAGGAGGCTTTAATGCCATCAAGGCATTTCACAAGCCATAAGGAAAGTTCAGCCATTTCATTTTGTGGATTCCTTGGAGTAGACACCACATACTTAGTCTTTTCCCTTTCCTTCATATGGATGTCCGCTCTGACAAAATGTAGAGATTGGACTGGTTACTTATTACAACTGCGAAACCTCAGTTGCGCGAATATGGAAACGTCGACACTTTGAGCAAACCACAAAAACACAGAACGTCCTGAAGCACAAAATTTGAACTGTTGAATCGTCATAGCTGGCCCTTTTCCTGTATAGCTCCTTAAGGTAAGTGTGCAATAGTTACAGACCTTAGGGTTAGGGTGCGGGTTAAGGTAAGCGCATACATAGTAATATATGTAAGCTTTAGTTTTGGGTTAGAAGTAGTATTTTGTTAAGTGTATGTATGTGGATTATTTATTTTGTTTTGGTAGGTAGTACGTAGCGGGTGGTGGGGTTGGCCAACTATGCAGATTCGACATTTTGAATTTCGCAGTTCAGAAAATTCGGTGTTTTCATGGTTCACTCAATATGTGTCGCCGTTTCCGTATTCACATATGTGAGGTTTCACAGTTATAATATAGACCCATTTGGACCTCTGCCTATATACAGTCAGGGTACCTGGCACCTTTTCCCATAAAAGGATCTGAGGAATTCCCTTTGGAAATGATCAGCTATCTTTCCCTCTCAACATCTGCAACAGACATTTGCAATGCCACCAAGGATGTGGGAGAAGCATGATCTGTACTATCCTCCTAGAAGGTTGTGGCAGAGGAAACTGAAGGTAATGCTGGGATGTCCTCTGGGTTCTCAATCACCTCAAAAGAGACATCCGGTGGAGACTCAGGCCTGGACTTCTTGGTCTTCTTCTTAAATGGTGGCTGGAATTTAGGATGAGCTGATTCTGCCATGGCACCTTGGGCCAAAAGCTTGAGATGTTGGTTCTCAAGGTAAATGGAAAGGGAAGAAAGATGACTAAGCAAAGACTCGGAACCAAAAGCCCGACAGATGGAATACTGCATGTGGTTGTGGGATGCACCTAAGCAAAACAACAACCTATCCTGGCAGTCTTTATGAGGAATCTGCCTCCCACGCTGACATTTCCCTTTCTTGGATGGTATGTAACCTAGTAAACAATATAAGGAAAAGAAGAATGAACCCTAATGGGGTAATAATCTGAAAAATGCAGGCTCAATAAAACCAGCACAGCAAAGGACATTCAGACCAATGTACAACAATGGCATTCAGACTGGCAGCAATGAAGTTCTGAGTTGAGAGCATGTGTATGTCAACTTTATGCCCTACACTTCTACAGTGAGCATACCTGTAATGGATGATGCTCCCTAGGTAATAAAGGCTTTGGCATACTGGCTGCATGTTGGGCTGTCCGGGTTCCTATTACGTTATCGAAAGATAATGTAATTGAATGCTCAGAACTTTGAAATGGCCACATTTCGAAGATCGCATTGTGGGATCACAGTACAGTGAAGACTGGGATATTTGCCCTTTCCTCACTGTAGTGCAATCTCGGAGTTGGAATATATATTTAGCAGGGGGTGTGGGGGGTACAGCCCCCCACAATAAAATTCTTGATATGTGGCCATTTTAAAGTTCTGCACGTTTGATTACGTTATCTTTCGATAACGTAATATGAACCCGGGCTATCCATGGTAGGAGATCCCAGAGATCAGTGATATGGAAGGAAATCTTCAAGCATTCCCACTGTACACCCATTCAAAGGAGAGAGCTCACCTAGTTTAGTTGGAATTACATTAGCTTAACCATAAGAAATACAGACAATTATTAGCCGCAGTTTACATACCCCTAACATCGTTTATAGCAACCTTCTAGACTACAATAATCAAAATCATTTAAAATGCCAAAATGAACAACTTAATTTTAGGTGACTTAACAAAGATATGATTTGAGATACAATTACCCAAACTTGAGGCCTTCCTATCACAGTATGACATACATTAGTTAGTTAATTTTCCAACTAGTCCAAACATCAGTTCTGGAAAAAGCTCTCCATGTGACCTAATGATCACCAATATATATCACATAGGATACAAAACATAAAATGCTTACATAACAACCAAAGTTACCATATTCCAATTGAGGCAATTCTTTTGTATAGAAATCCTAACCCCCTTCCTATCTTTGTATACTCCAGAACCACTGGAGAAAGCAAAGAAGGTGAAGTTCATATATAACTATATCACAAAGAATGTTCTCCCCCCCATACAATGCACCTGACCCAGATGTTGTTTTACAACACTTTATCCATTGTCAAAAGAGTACTTTACAGGTATTGTCCTGAGAATAAAAGCTGTGTAATGGGCAAATACTGGACATAATTAACCACTATCCTTAAACATTTAATGAAAGAGAGATAAGACCTAGAAACAGTGGAAGTCCTTAAACAATCACTCCTTGTGTAATAACTATGTTTTACTCAGAAAAAGATGCAAACTTACAACAAATACAATCAATAGACAATGCCAGTTATCACCTACATCCTCAAACCCAAAACATGGCAGCTGTCCCAAGAAAGCTGACTTCTGCTCCTAACATCCCTTTGACTTGCACCATGTATCTATGTTATGCCTTCGTACAAAATGTTTAGGAAAACGTTTAAATAACCAGACAGAAAAATACCTAAACAAATGCAGCCTTATAAAAGATTCACAATAAGGCTTCAGGAATGGACCTACTCTCCCTCATAGCAATACACATAGACAAAGATAAAATTATCCCTGCAATGCAAAGTAGCCAAGTTACAAAGTTCACACTCATAGATCTTACCCAGACATGTGAAAACATTAACCAACAAATTCTGTTTAAAGAGCTGCAATATTCAGTTTAAGGCATAACATAATAATTTGGTTTTCTATCTACTTACAAAATCAAAGTCATAGCAGGCAACCTTTCTTCTCCAGAACAATACTTTAGGGCAGAAATTCCTTAAGGTATGATCCCTGACCAAATGCTAGTCTCCATATTTATTAATGATGTCACTATAGTCATCTCATACTTGGACATCATCCTCTATGCAGATGACATCATACTTCACAAAACTACACACAACAGCCAAGAGCTCTACAGAGCTCTGCAAAAAGATTTTACCACTCAATCTGTGTTACTAACAGAAATCCAGACAATTAAGGACAATAAAATCACTCCATCATGGCAACTGCATGAAAAAATAAACCCTATAAAGATTTCTCACACAATAGTCTCACCCTTAAATAGAAGCCGCGGTGGTACAGCGGTAGCATTGTGGCCTCACAGCAAGAGATTCTCCTGTTCAATTCATGGCTGGAGTGCCTTCTGTGTGGAGTCTGTATGTCCTCCCCGTGGTGGAGTGGCCTCCGAAAGACATGCATGAATGGGTGTGCCTTCGCTGAAGGTTGGGTGTCGGGCTGGCAACTCAGCAACATAAAAAAATCTACTGTCAATCATTAGCGGACCGGAGTTCCGCTGTGGTGACCCCTAACCGGGAAAAGCTGAAAAGACAAACAACAAAAAAGTCTCACCCTTAAATCAGTACAAGAATATTAATTTCTTGGGCTTACACTATATTCCACCCTGTGTCTCAAACCTTATACCAAGCACATTGTCAAAGTAGTTATACAACCTGGAGTTAGATATTCTCTCTCTAACCATCTCACAACTGAAGCCAGGAGAATTATAGCAAAGAATGTACTCATTCCAAGACTTGACCATGGCTGGACCATACATATACTGCACACTGTCCCATCTCCTCCAAGCCAGTATCAATGCCATCTGTAGATTTACTAAATTAACACCTTGTAAAGTGTTACTACATCTCACAACAAAATGTGACCTACCTCCCTGTCCCAGCTAGATTCATAATCTTCTTGTCATGTTCGACCTGGAAAATCCTTCATAAGAATGCTATTCTTCCCTGGGGAAAAAACTTAAAGTGAAACACTCTCAATAGCCCCTAAGAAACCAAAGAGACAGTACCACAATTGTAGTTAGGCCCTCATTCAGTACTGCAGTCATTGAAAGAAGCTGTAAAACTGTTCCCCCCACTAGCAGTGGGCTCTTTTTACCATAAACCAAAGGGCCTTTTTGCTGCTCTACCTTTCAAACTATTTCAAATTACAAACTAGCCAGCAAATATATATATATAGAAAACCTCCTCATACAACCTCAGCAGTTGCTCTCACTGTCCTCACACTCTTTACTCTATCGATGGGACTTCACACAAACAATGCATCTCAGAATTAGGTCCTACATTTTGACAATCTGTATCCATACATGCGAAAGAATTCACCTCTTATTTCAACTTCAGGTGACAAAAAAAAAAAATTACTCAAGGAAACTGGTGTTCCTGCCTCAAAAAGGTCACATTAACTAAGCAATTATCTCACCCTTGCACAATTTCCAACTACCTACTTGTAGGTTCATAGGTTGGTACTAGGCTATCGGTCCTAGGGCCTATACAAGCCTAGCCATAACAATTCCCTGGCTATTTCTTCCCACACTATTTACTTCCCTGGACCCCTGTCTAGCAGGGCAACTGAAGTGATCCCCAGGGTGAATTTTCTTTCTCCCATCCAGTCATCAAGGTTCCTTTTGAAGAGGGCCAAAGAGGCACTCTGCTTGACATGTATGGGCAGTCTATTCCAGAGTCTGGGGAGTCTCTGGGTCAAAAACCTATCCCTCCAGCATGTTTTGTTTATTGTAATGACAAAGTTTAGATCCCTGGAGCATGTGGCTCTGAGGGATTGGGACTTCTTTAAATGTAGCATGTCCAACAGCTCTAGGTGTGACATGGCCTTGTATGTTAAGCAGAGATCGCCTCTGAGTAGATGATATACGACAGAGTATAGCTGGAGTTTTATAAGGTGGTCAGCGTATGGCATCTGCTTTAGGCCTGTGATTCTTTTAGTGAGGTATTTCTGTGGCCTTTTCAGTTGTTGCAGATGTCTTGAGAGGTACATACAAAACTGGGCATTGCATTCTATAATGGGTCTAATGATGGATAAGTACAGTGGGACAATGACCTCCTTTTTCCTGGATGAAAAGCCCTTCATGATGAGATGTACCACATAAAAGGATTTCCTGACTGATGTGGTTATCGAAGGTGAGACCACTGTCCACCTTTGTCCCTAAGTCTCTTATCACACTTTCAGTGTTTAGTGTGCTGCCACTTATGTGGTAATTCATGGGTACATGTTTTTTCCCCAAAGGGGATAACTATACATTTCTTGGCATTGAGCTTGAGCCCATGGCTCCAAGCATCTGTTTCTGTAAGGCCCTTTTGTAGAGTATCCACATAATTTGGGGATTCAATAATGGCTCCCAGTTTGCAGTCATCTGCAAACTTTGTTAGCCAGAGTCCCTCAGTGTTGGCCTGTACTTCAGAGAAGTAGATGCCAAACAAGAGCGGTCCCAGGACTGAACCCTGAGGTACTCCACTTGTCACTTGTCTGGAGATGGATTTTGAGCCGGCTACTTTTACAGTGTGGGTTCTGTCAGTAAGCCAGTTGGCAACCCATCAAGTGATGCAGGGATTAATGCCCAGCTTAGTAAGTCTATCTATGATTCCAGAGTGGGGGATGGTGTTAAAGGCCTTGGCGAGGTCCAGATAGGCTTACCCTAGTCCACAGCTCTGGAGAATGATTCTAAGAAGTCAATCAGGTTCAGGAGACAAGATCGGCCCTTCACGACCCCAAACTGGGTGGGGTCCAGTGTTTGAAGGTTGCCAATTGACAAATTACTTCTTTCTGCACTGAATGTGCTTAAAGTAACTGTTAATCAGTGCTGACTGTATAAATGCTATTGCTCCTGCAGCACTTACTATATTACAGCTGGTACTCTGTCTTCTTCAACTATACAATATCTAAAATTATACAAGAAAGGATGGGGTCACCACAGCGGAACTCCGGTCCGCTAATGATTGGCAGTAGATTTTTACGTGCCGAGTTGCCAGCTCTGACGCACAACCTTCAGTGAAGGTATGCCCATTCATGCATGTCTCCACACAGAAGATGCTCTAGCTGAGAATCGAACAGGACAACATCTTACTTTGAGGTGACAACGCTACTGCAGCACCACGACCGCACCGGAAAAGCCGAAAGACACAACATACAAGAAAGGATCATTAGTATTCAAAAACAAGTACACTAAATGGACAGCCCGGCCTGCATGTCCATTACAAATTAAGGAAATAATAGAAAAATGTCTGGATGCTGAAATAGTATATGCTGGATAAAAGCATTCTAAACCTCATCTACCAAGGACACACCAAAATATGAGCAAAATCACATATGTTCTGCAAATCTAGAGTGCTTCATCGTCATGATCAAGCCACACCAACAATAGGTAATCCCTGATATACACTTCCACATCTGTGGATTTTTGCTTATGTATAATCATCATGACAGATCTTATATTACTTTTGTATTTGCTATCATTTACTTTTTTCATTAATTAGATTTATTTACTCGGGCTGTGTCTGATAAAGAGTCAATTTTGAAGAGAGGGCTATCCCAGTAAGCAAAGTTAAAATAAAATAAAATTAAATATTAAGTTTGTAATTCACTGTGCTTCTGTACCTGAGTCAAGGCTGAAAAGAGTGCCAGGACCAGCCCACCGACATGGTCAATGAATACTTACATACAAAATACAGTACAACAGACTTCTTTCACAGAACTATACTTGACTTCTCACTGAAATAACCACCCTGGTTACATCCCTTTTCTTTTCTCCCACTGTAAATGCTTTGAACCTGTTTTAGTTATTTAATATAACTGCAACTGTGATTTTTTTAAACCCCTTAGTATCATTGCTAATTTTGGGTGGCCACGCGGTGGTGCAGTGGTTAGCATTGTTGACTCACAGCAAGAGGTTCTCCAGTTTGATCCTCGGCTGGAGTGCCTTCTTTGTGGAGTCTGCATGTCCTCACTGTGGTCGCGTGGGTTTCCTCCAGGTGCTCCGGTTTCCTCCCACATCCTAAAGACATGCTGTAGGTGGATTGAACACTCTAAATTGGCCCTAGGCGTGAGTGTGTGCATGTGTGTGTGCCTTCTGTGGAAGGTTGGGCACCGGGCTGGCAACTCAACACCGTAAAACTCCACTGCCAATCATGAGCGGACAGGTGATCCACTGTGGTGACCCCTAACTGGGAAAAGCCTAAAGAAGAAGTATCATTGCTAATTTTGCATCACAAAGCATTGTAATGTACTAGTGTTATGTACTTGTTTCTGTAGCTTTATTTTGTGATGTTCTTGGACTGCAACATCATCATCATCAACAATCCCCTTTTTCTATTCCATTGACTTCTGTTTCTCCTAAATTATCTTCACCAAACTGCCTTTCCTGCACGTGACTGAAACAATAATTTCATCATCACGATCATTTCCCAGGATCAGTACTGTACAGCAGTACTGGATGTACCACTGTTTTGTACACCTTATTTTTCAGCTTCTTTGGCATTCTTCTGTTACACATTATCCCTAACACCATGTGCCAGTTGCCTGCAGCGCCTCTGATTCAGTCTTGCCTTCAACCACTCCTTCACCTTCTCCACTGCTTTATGTTTTATGTCAATTTTCAGCTTCTTCTGTTGCCATAATGCCTGTCTTATCTGTACTGAGTTTTATCTCTTATGCCTTGAGTTTTGCTTTACATTTTCCAATCATTTGCTGAAGTTCAAGCTCAGATTCTGCTTGCAATACAACACTGTTGGCATGCAGCAGCTTTGTTGTTCTATCTCCTACGAAACATTTGCTAATTTAGTCAATTCCCACTATGAACAGCAATGAGGTCAGAACCCTGATGCACTACCACTCCCACTGGAAAATCCTCTGATGAGTCTGAACACTGCCTATACTTGTGTAATAGCATCCTCAAACATAGCCTACAATAATTCTACCCATGTTCAATAGCATTGAACCATTGCATATATTTCCAAATCAGCTTTCTTGGGATATTGTCATATGCTTTTTCCAAGTCCAGGAATACTCAGCTGGACTCTTTCCTCATATCTAATTTTTTATCTATGATCTGCCTCGCTGTAACCATCGGTTCAGTTATGCTTCATCTTGATCTGAATCCAAACTGCTCTTTTCCCATTTTACTTTCTATTATTCAGTAGATTCATTTATCAATCACCCTCTCCAGCACTTTCATGCAGTTTGACAGGAGTGTGATACCTCCATACTGGCCAAAGTTGTGAATGTCCCCTTTGTACTTGTTTACTGGTACTAAAATGCTTAGTCTCCAGTCATCTGGGATATGCTTCTCTCTCCATTATGCCTCACTCTCCATAATGCTATAAGAACCCTCTGGAGCCATTTCTGCCCTGACTCACTCAAGCTCTCGATCATATCTGTTGTGAGCTCATCCTAACTTGCTGGTTTCTCTGACTTCATTTTCCTTAGTGCTGTTCTTACATCTTCTAGGGAGGACTCTTCTTCGTCTTTCATTGTAGGCTGTGTCTAGGGCAGTACATCTTCTGTGATGTATTCTTAATTCAGAGGCTGCTGGAAGTACTCCTTTCATCTACCTTTGTTGTTGTGTGGTCTGGTGAGCAGGTAGTTGCAGGCATCCCAAATGAAGGCAGTCTGATGGCTAATCTTCTTTATACTTCTGTCTTTGCTTGGCATCCTGATGGAGTTTTCATGTACCAGCCACACAGTCACTTTCCAGAATCTGGAAAGTACCTCAAATGCCTTGTTCTTTGATAATTCAACTGCCCTCTTAGCCCTTTTGTTAGCCAGCCTGTATTCCTTCTTAGTCTCGTCCATGTTTTCTAGCTCCCATTTTGCTGCACTCTTTCTTTCTTTCTTTTCGCAGCTTCCCGGACTCCTACAGTCCTCCACCAGCTTTCCCTACATACCCTATTAATATACCTTACTCAGCTGCATTTTTTCTATAGTCTTTGTACATGTTGTTTTGAGAGACAGCCATTCTTCTTCAACTCCACCTATTTCCTCTTCTTCCTGCGACGTTAGAGCCTGGAGTATTTCCTTGCATTTCTATACCTTTCCACCCGTCAACTTCTAGGTCTTCAGCCTAGTCTCTGTTAACTTTGCAATGTCAGTCTGAATTTGAAAATAGTTCTTTGGAGATGAGTGCTCTAGTAATCAATATGTATATGCAAGCAAACACACCTTCACTGGGTAAACATGGAGTTCAGACAAAATATTCTGAAGTTCCTGTCCACTCAAGACTGCTTTGAGCCACTGTCTAAAATGGATGATAGGATGTAGCAGTAGAGGGAGACATTGACTTTGTGGCACTAGATTTCTCCAAGGATAGGAGTAAGACCAGTTAAAGAAACATTGGAAAAAATAAGTGTTGGTGACTACTGCAGAAGTCACTCATTGTAAAATGCATGTTTTTCCATGACAAACAGACTGGGCATTCACTGGAAGCATAACAGTGATGCAGTGTTTTCAGGTGTATATAACTTCCTGTTGTATAGAATGTGAACTACAGAGGGATGCTTTCATAGATGTTTTAAGTGCCTCTGAATGTTGCTTGTTAAAATTTACAATTTTACTTCATGGGCTTTGTAACAGGCACAGACTGGTATGAACATATATCACTGACAAAAGTGATGGAATACAACTGAGCAAATATGTAATCTTCCCTTTTTTTTTGGCTCTTAACATTATTATGTTGATTGATAACATACATAAGAATATCTTAAATGAAATACTTATTTGCATACATCTGAAAGTGAATACAGTTGTTGGATATGATTGTATATTACAAGGTCAGCCCTTATTATTGAATGCATGCAGCTCAAATGTTATAATCAATTTTATTTACATCAACATGTTATGTCTTACATCAAACTTTTGATTATAGTAGTTGTATAGAAAATAGAGCCATTTCAAAATGAAGGCTAAATAACTAGTAATACAGCTCTTCAAATGCAAACTGTCACATATTCACCCCCATGCTGTTGATCTGAAAATAAACACAATGCAATTATTGTATGTATAGTTTGAGATATGCATATAAGACTATGTTCACTGGAACTTGCAGAGGTATAGTCCACCATTCGTAGGAATTTATGATTTGTTGTCTGTGATCTCTTCCCCTTTCACATAACCTGTTTTATTGTCCACGCCTTAAATAAAGATGATGGTCAGTATGATGCCATAGTTAAAGCTCGTCTGTTGTGAGTAGAGGAACAGACAACAGAAGCATGTCTTACTTTAGACATACTTTGAAAATAAAGTTGCTTTTAAAGAGTTTTGCAATTAAATACAACATGAAATGTTTATCATAAAGTGGTGGCCATTCTTAATTTCTTTAACGCATGACAATGGCACGCATGAGCTGCAAGGCTTTATGTAAATTTAGTGATTCTGCTTTACATGGCAATGTACATTATTTTTACATATATTGCATTCACTGACTAAAATTCGCATAAAAGTTTAGGTAGAAGCAATGACTCAACCATATGATCAAATTTAATAAAGAGATCCTAGTTTTTTTTTTCTATCAATATTGTGGGATCCTTAACGTTAAAGCTGGTATCAAGAACTGTACCAGTGTATAAAATTGAAAATGATCTTAGCTGGACTTAATTTTCTTATAAAGGTAAATTATTAAGACTTTTTTTGGACTGGCTCCAAAGAAAAAATGTATTGCATTCTTCTCGCTGATGATGGGCTTTTTATGTCCTATGTTAATTGTTGAAATTGCTGAAGCCAGTTTGATGTTCAAATACTTAATATGCAGTGCAAGGAGTGTCCTGATTACTGTAAAAAATGACTAAATTGTATCCTGTTTCAGGGGTGCTATAGCATGAGACCTGACCTTAACAATATTTAGATGGTTGCATCCCTAGCCTAGGCATTGTTAACATCACACCTGCACTAAAATCAGACATTGACCAGTAAACAGCAGCAACAGGACATGAAAAAGCTTCATTTTAACTCCCATTTGTGCCTCCTGTCTGTTGAAATACATAAAGCATTTTGAATTAAATTGCTTCTGTTGCACAGGGAATGCATAACACAGACACACACACACAGACACAGACACACACACACACACACACACACACACACACACACACACACACACACACACACACACACACACACACACACACACACACACACAGACACACATACACACTTTACCAGCTTTTTAAGCCAGAACAACACATCACTGTTTTTTTAATTTTACTTTTGATTAATTTGTAGTACATGTAGAAGATAAATCTCCATACACTAAAAAAAAATATCAGCAAGTCAGTGGATCATAATACTGTATTATGTGCTTTCAACATGGATGCCAGGATTCACCTTTTCAGTTTTGCTCTTGAGGTGAATTTCTTGGCAACCATGTCTCAAATATATAATGAAGTCATTAAAGTCACCAACCCACTCATAATTCCCTATGTTATGCTCTAAAAACCACATAGAAGCATAGAAGTCTCAGCATCCTGAAACATTTACATATTTTTTGTATGTTGGTGCATATACTGTGCAGCAACAGATGATAGTAATAGTCCATCATAAAACTAATATATTTTGATAGCTAGCAGCCTGAAGGATTTCAGATAAATGTTCCAGTTTGTAGGTAATTTATTTGTTACCCAGCAGCCTGAAATCTATGAAAGAGATGTAGATGACCAGCTGCATCCTATTTCTTGTTACCATGTCAAGAAGGAGGTTATGACTAACAAGGCTAAACGCACTGGCAAATCAAGAAATATAGGTGTTGCCTGAGGTGTTTCTCACAGTGTCACAATACAGTGAATACATTTGGTCAGTACAGTTTGGGTACTATAACCTGACCATTTTGGCTGTTGGACAGCAGGGTAATATTAGTTAAGTACTCAAAGTTGAACATGGATAACCCTTCCCTTAGCTAAAGGATTTGGGTATATATAGGTCTGTTTCTCCATATTTAGAGACTAGGATAATATTTCCTGATTTCCCAACATTTCATATCTTGCACTTTTAATGATTCTGTTGATGAGCACATAATAACCACTTTGACAACTGTTGAGGTACCCATTCTCAGAAAGGCTAAAGTGAAATTTTCTGATGAAGGAAAGGTATGGTTTTACAGTTTTCACAGCTAATTGTTGACTTCTGAGACTGACAAACAGAACAGTAGTTGACTGCATTTATTTCCTATTCCACTAGAGTGCTTTGAAATTGGTACATTCTTGCAGACTTGTTTAGTTTTGCTGATAAGCAATCTGCTGATAATTTGGATGTGTCCTGAGTTGTCTGATAGTGCGTCCAAAGTGGTATTACATTTATAAAGCATTTTATTGACATTGCTCCAGAAGTCTACTGGATTAATCCATTTTTTTGTAAGGTGGAATAGTAGTCCAGTTTGGCATGTTGCATTACTGTTTGGAATTTGATGTGCAGAGTTTTGCATCTTTGTAAAAGTATTAATATCAACCGTTTTTTTTGTAGTTTCTCTGTATAGCAACATGGTCAACCACATGATTTATTTATACCATGTTGTATTACTGTCACACAGACTCAGTCTATCAGGTAGAATGCTGTTGAGTATGTTAAGCAACAGGTTGCTGCCTTGTGTGTTGTTAATGAAGGAACAGTTCATCTTACAGAGTTCTGATTAAACTAGTGCAGTTCAGGAGAGTATGGGCTTCTAATCCATATTGTCATTGATAGTTCTGGTAAAGGTGAATGTTTCCATGTGACACACATTGATTGTCAAAGACGTGATTAAGCAGTACCCCCAGTGATGTGTAGTAATTGGTAAATGATATGAGCATCCATGCAGGAATGCTAGCTGTTCAGTTTCAGCATTAGTTCTTGATAAATCTGATATGAGTTGTGAATCTCCCTTTGTAAGGTATTCTCTGAAGTTGTGCTCTACTAAGAGAGCCCTAGAATTCATAAAAAACATTGCACAGATGTGTGCATGCAACTCATGTACTACATTTAATGTGAAGTTATGAAGTGCTCCAATTCAGTGACATGAATTCTGGTACTCCACAGTGGAATACAACAGTGTTGCCTAAGTGTTTGAATATCCATAGTGTGCCAATGTTTACTACATGCTCCTGTGCTTCTTACTGCAGTATTACAACACTATACAACACATCAGTGACAGGCAGCTTAATAAGGTATACCACGCCATGTAAAATAGCTATGTGTAGCTACTCAGTAAGGCATACTGCACCACACCATACGAAAGAGCTATATGCAGCTACTCAGGTAAGGTATATTATGTGTGCTATCTAGTAATGTATATTATATTATAACATATGAATTAACCATGTTTAGCTACTTCGGAAGGTGTACATACCACACCATATGAAACAACCATGTGTACATAGTACAGCTGTGTAATATCTTACCATAATGGCAGATGTCCTTCCCTTCACTGTTGCAGTATTCATTACATTAGGGATTTCCTGCCATGGGCAGCCTGACATATGACCAGTATACCAAAGTCTTTAGGTTGCTTTAAGGTACACCATACATCATATATATGCTCCTTGCATAGCGAAGGACATAAGGGTAATGTCAAGACATACCATTCTCAGAAATCAGAGCCCAAGTAGGAATGCCAGTCCAAGGAAAATAAAAGTTAATTAGTACATCCAGAATAGAAATGGACTAGGGGGTGGAGGGAGTGAATACTTCAACAGTGAAGAGAAGCGCATCTACAGTTATGGTAAGATTTTACACAACTGTACTATGTCCTTCCATACCACTGCTTGCAATGTTTATTACATTAGAGAGAGTGCCAAAGCTCAGGAAGAAACCTGGGAGGGGGAAGCACCAGCAGAGCCATCTAGGAAGCCATGAAGGATGGCCCTAGTAAAACCAGCTCTAGCCCTGGAGATTCCATCCAACTTGTAGTGCTTGGTAAACATATGCACAGAAGCCCAGGTTGCTGCCTCAAGAAGAGAGTATCCAGACCCCTGAAAAAAAGCACCAGAAAAAGCCACAGTCCTAGTACAATGAGCCTTAACAGAATAAAAAAAACTTATCTTACCATGAAAAGAACAAAAAGAAATAGCTTTTGAGATTCAAGAAGAAATAGTCTGCTAGGATACAGCTAATCCCAAGGACCTAGGATAAAAAGAAACAAAGAGCTGATCAGATTTCCTAATAGTCTTAGTCTTCTCCAAATAAAATCTGAGTTGTCTATGCACATCCAAAGTGTGCAGCACCCTCTCACTGGCAGACTGTGGACAAGGGAAAAAGGTGGGCAAATGAATACACTGATTAAGGGACAACTCATTCACCACCTTAGGCATAAAAGAAGGATTAGTACACAAAGACATCCTGTCCTTATGAAACACATAAAAAAGGAGGAAAACCCATAAGGGCTTGCAACTCAGACACCCATCTGGCAAAAGTAAGAGTTAACAAAAAGACCATCTTCCAAGAACAATGTTGTAAGGAAGCTGAAGCTGCAGGCTCAAGCACGAGTCAATTATTCCAAAACAAAAGTAAGATCCCAGAGAGGAGGAACAGGTTTTCTGGGAGGTCTAATATGAAGGATGCCTTTTAGGAAGTGTTTAGCCTTAAAACTAGAAGCTAAAGGAGGAGATAAAGGCAGAGCAGCAGAGATAGCTGACAAATGGGGGTTAACAGAAGAATACGTCAACCCAGCATTGAGCAATTCATACAAGTAGAGAGAACCAAAGGAACATCCACAGCAAGTGGACCCAGGTTATGAGAAAGACACCAAACAGAAAACCTCTTCTATTTGGATAAGCAGGATTTCCTTTTATTGGGTTTCCAGGCCTCCTGCAGGACTCTATGCACATCCTCAAAAAAGGTGTCTGTGTGGAATCAAAATCCTATTACGCACAGTGCCAGTTGTATAGTGGGCAGGTGGGGATTGATGAGATATCACTTGTATTGTGTTACAAGGTACCCTGTGGGGAAACTTGTGATGAGTGCCTTTTGCTAAATGCAGAAGAAGAGGGAACCAATGATGTCTCAGACAAAAGGGAGTCACAAAGAAGATTTTTGGAGCATCCTGTTGAATTTTTCTCAGGACTTTTGGAATGAGAGGAAGGGGAGAAAGCATAAAGAAATATCCCCTTCCAAGAAAAAGAGAGGGCATCCATCTTCCACACCATAGGACCTGGGTCTGTGGCTTAAAATAGAGGAAGGTGTCTGCTCAGAGGGGAGGCAAATAGATCTATGTCAGGAGTAACCCACTGATAGATAATGTCCAGAAACACATCTCTGTGAAGCATCCATTCATGGGATTGAATGTCTGCTACAAAGTTTTGACCTGAGGGAATGTAAATTACCAGAAGGGTCACTTGATACTGGACAGCAAGATCCCATACCAGGAGTGCCAACCTGCAAAGAAGATAAGATCTCATCTCCCCACCATTTGTTTACATACCACATCAATGTGGCATTGTCTGTAAATACTTTGAGAGGTCCTGTGGAGAAGAGAGGATGAAAAGCCTGAAGAACCAGCAGAAGAGCTCTCATCTCTTTGACACTTATGTGCTCTTTCTGTTGATCTTTAGGGATCCAAAAGCTGTTCTCCATCCCATGTCTGAAGTATCTGTGAACAGCTTCTGAGATGGAACAGGGAGATGAAAAGGGAGCCCTGGATTTAGAGACAACTGCTGGATCCACCAGTGAAGGTTCTTCTTGAGACAAGGTAGGAACTACAAATTCTAGGAGATGCACATGTTGAAGCCAAACTGACTTCAGAAACCACTGAAAGTTTCTCATGTGGTGTTTGGCCAGAGGAGGCATAAGGATGGTGGATGCCATGAATCTCAGAGCTCTCAGAAACTCCTTGCCAGTAAAAGAGTCCAGAGGAAGAAGAGTTTGAAAGAAAGAAATGAGTGTCCAGGCCTTGGGATGAGGTAGGGATGCCAGCATAGTCACTGTCTAAATCCAGCACCCCAAACAAACACAGTCCTGAGAAGGAGTCAGAAAAGACATTTTGAAGTTTATTATGAATCCCAGGCTTTGCAGAACCAAAATGGCAAACTGAAGATTTTGCAATAGAATCTCTGGAGAGGATGCTTGAAATAGAAGGTCATCAAAGTAATGAAATACTTGGACCCCTGAATCCTGCAAAAAGCACTCACAGGAGCAAGGCATTTGGTGCATACCCCTGGGGAAGTAGAAAGACCAATGGGCAAAGCAGAGAGCAGAAAATGCAAAGAAGCAACAGAGAAAGGTAAAACCTTCCTGAAAAGGAGATGGATCAGGATATGGAGATAAGCATCCTTGAGATTCAGAGACACCATATAAGCATGAGGAAGCAAAAGAGGGAACAAAGTCTAAAGGGACAACATTTGAAAGGAGGGCACCTTCAGAAAAGTGTTTAGATGAGAGAGGTCTAGGACTGGTCTCCAAGTACCCCCTTTTCTGGGTACTGGAAACATCCTGGAGTAAACCCCCCACCCCATTTGTGATACAGGTACCTCTTGAATAGTACCCTGATTAAAAAGGTCCCCATGCACCTCTGGAAAGAAGGAATGTTGTTCCTGCAAGGGCTGAAGAATACCCATAAAAGGGGGAAGGATTTCCAAACCATGAATTACCCCTGAAGAATAATGGACATAACCCAGTAATCCTAAATAATCTGTAGCCAAACAGGAAGTGAGAGAGGAAGCTGAAAAGAAATAGAAAAGTGGCTGGGAAGAATAGGATAGTCAGATAGCACCTGGTTTATCTGGAAAAGGAGACTTCTGAGGCCTAGATGTCTGAGAAGCCTTAGCAGGAGGAGTCTTGCTTGCCACCCATTTTGCCCTTAGGAGGAGGGTAAGATTGCCTTTGAACAAAGGCTGGCATATTGGGGTAGTTTCTCTGAAATTTCAGCACAGGAGAAACAAACACATGTTTAAATTCCTGTAAAACCTTACCCTTATCCTGAAGGGCCTTAAACATAGCAGCAGCAGCTTCTCCAAACAAGTGTTTATTATCAAGAGGGGCTTTCATCAACTTAGTCTTAATCTCATCAGGCTAAAGTTGAAGCCGAAGCCAAAAATGACTCCATCACTGACCCAAAAGAAGTATCCCTAGAACAAGCATCTGCTGCATCATAACTACACTAGATGGAGTGATAAGCCACCTGGGAGGATGTCCCCAACAGGGAAAAAGCACAATTCTGGGAAAAAAGAGCCAACAAATACCTAGACATATGGGTCTGATAATTAACAGGCCTAAAATACATGGTAGCAGAGGTGTAAACCTTCTTGCCTAGCCTTACCATGGTCCTGCTATCTGTATTAGGGGGCAGTAACTTGGGAGAAGAAAGCAATTGAGAGGGCTTATCAGAAGTTACAGACACCAATGAGGGGTCAACAGGACACTTGTACAAACATTTACAGTCCTCATGCACCCTACAGCACCTATCAGGTTTCTTGGGAGCAGGGGGCTGAGAGTCTGGAGCTTTAGAAGCATAGGAAAATGCATCCAACAAGACAACCAAGACAGGAGGAAAAGCAGAAGGTTTAGGAGAATCCATCTGCAGCAACCCATAGTATCTTTTATGTACTTCAGAGACCTGAGCACAATCCCACTTAAAGAACTCCATCATCCTGGAGATTGTGTCCCCAAAAGAAATCTCTTCAAACAGAATATCAGGACTAGTAGATTCCTCTTCCTCTGATCTATAGTCCAAAGTAGAGGGAATCTGATAAGAGTAAGCAAGGGATTCCTCATCCGAATCCAACTCCTTCTAAGAGGAAACCTTTTCCATGGGTCTTTTTAGGGGAGTAGAGGATGAGGGTGGTGGCTGGAACAGAAAATCCCTGAGGAGGTTTCAATGCCATCAAACCACTAAACAAACCCTGAGTGAAGGCCTGCCATTCACTATGTGGATACTTAGGAGCAGGAGAAATATGTTTAGTCTTGCTTTTTCTTCAATGGTATGTCTGCCTTATAAAATTTAGAAGGCTCTGACTCAGGACAGCATTTAATAATAGTAGTAGGGAATTCTTCTCTGACTAAAATCTGAGGAACACCCCTAGGTCTCTCATAAATAATCAGCAACAGTTTTTCCGAGCATCTGAAAGGGACATCTGCAAAGCCTCTTTGGACATGTTTAAAGTCAGATGCCCAATGGTCTCCAACCATGTTGTGGCAGAGAAATCCAACGACAAAGCCAGGCGAACCTCTGAGCATTCACTCACTTCAAGAGAGACATTCGGTGGAGGCTGAACAATGGAAGATTCCCATCTAGGCTTCTTGGCCTTATTCTTTGCTGATGGCTGTCCCTCAGAGCAGGAAGTACCCTCCATGGTGTCTTTTGCAAGATGCTGACTTTCAAGATAGAGTGCCAAAGAAGATAGTCTACTATGAAGGGTTTTAGTACAAAAGCCTGACAAACAGAACAGGGTGTATGGTTGTGAGAGGCACCTAAGCAAAATAGACACTGGTTGTGGCAGTCTATATAAGGAATCTGTATCCCACACTGGCATTTACCCTTCTTGGATGACTTGAAACCCCACAAGCAACAACAAAAAAGATAAGTAAAAAAGGTATTTACCTCTCAAACACAAGGTACAGGATTTAATTCTCACCTTTGGAAAACTGGCTAGGCTTAAAATGACACAAAAGGGCAGCTAGTCTACTATCTACCTACGGACCTATAAAGAATGGGCATTCAGACAGATGATCAAATTATAGCGTTCAGACTGGCAGCAAAGAAGTTCTGAGGATGGTATATCCGGGCATCCGCTTTATTCCCTATGCTGTGCAAGGAGCATACGTGTGATGTACAGCATACCTTAAAGCAGCCTAAAGGCTTTGGTATATTGGCTGGACATCAGGACGCCCTTGGCAGGGGATCCCTAACGTAATGAATACTGCAACAGTGATATGGAAGGACATCCTATTTTATACCTGAGTAAGCTGCTTTTCTCCACTGTCAAGCCTGGCGATGTTCATAAACATGTTTCACTCTTTAGCTGTGACATCAGAGCTAGGCCATTATCCAGATATTGAAATAAAGTTATCTGTTGCTTTGTGAATTCTTATTGATGGGAGCTTAGCAACATCGCTATGTGGGGCAGGACACATTGCTATGATAGCATTTTTGTCTGCATCACAGGGTGTTTCAATGTTGAAAGGGATTTTCCCCATCATGAAAATGAGATAACTTGTCCTTCTCTTTCTTTATTATTTTTTATATAAGTACCCTGCTCTGTGTGTTGTGCAACATGGACTGCTGTGCTCACAAACAGTATGTCACCTGTTTGTATGCAGGGATCCCGTAACTTACTCTTTTGGGACCAGCCCATGTGCAGGTGGTGTACCTTAGTCAATCATGTGTGACCCTGAGGAGGGGTAATTTCCATAGATATTATGCGGATGGCGTACTCTGGGTATAAAATGTACATAATGGGGGCAAAATCTCAAACAAGTTTTCCCAGTGTGTAAAATCTTCATGAATTGCAAAGGGATTTGATATGCAGACAAACTGTGTACCAATCCTGTTCAAAGGCACAATGTTTTATGAATACCTGACATAATTCTTTACATGAGTACTCAGTGAACTAGGCAAATGTATTAGTTGTTGCTATCTGTGAGTCCTGATGTAAATGCATGGGGCATGTAAAAATGTATTTGTTCCAATCTGCACTAACACAAACAGCATATTTCCTTGAGTAGCTAGTGGAAGAATTACATATAAGTTTGAATTATTGGAGTTGTTTGTGAGAAAGCAACTCTTGTCCTCTTCAAACGTCAGTCTTCACAATAAATAAAAAAAGACTCAGATGCTGATTTCTTTAATTTGAGTTTAAGGCTTTAGTCATGTTTTAGACATGGCAAGCACATATAGTTTTATACAAATGTAATCCAAGCATGACATTTATATATTTTATTTGCCATATTTATTGCTTTTCTGTGTGTACTTTTCAGTCTCCTGGATTGCTAAAATAGCTATAGTGAGTTATATGATAGATATGAGCAATCCAATAGTGCAAAACTGCATTCGATATTTCCTGCATACAGCAGGCATAGAGACAGAGAATGAAACATATTAATTTGACAGCATTAACTTGCAAATATATTGTGGTGGTAGCATCTCAGTCCTCTTACTCATGATTTAATAATGTTGGAAAGAAAAGTAACATAATTAAGGAAGTGTTAACTGTTTACCTGTATATATGACTACTGTGGCTGAGTTTTTTATGAGTTAAAGGATCCAATGTGACTGTTGATAGTTTAATAGCATTTAGCTGGCATAATTAGTATTAGTGATGGGAATGTATCTGACATTGAGGAGGGCAGATAACATGCTTACTAACAGGAATGAAAAGTTGGTGTAAAGGGTAATTCAGGGATTACTAAATGGATATTAGTACAGCTGTAGACACTAAAAAGATATAATGGCTTGATTAAGATTTTATATATTGCATTCATAATGCCGTACTACACAGGAACATACAGAAAACACAAATACACACACAAATGCACACACTTGTACTGTAAGAAGCCTCAAGTTTATGAAGGGAAGAATCACTAATATATGTTGCCAAACTGTGGACATCTAAAAGTATCAGTAGTGATGGAGAAGCACCAATTACAGCTTGAAAAAAAAAAACACACTCTATGCACTCCCACATGACAAAAATAAATTCTTGGCCAAGAATACAGCAAAAAGGCTTACAACGCAAGTTTAACTGATAAGGCAATGATAAGGTATAATAAAGAGTATTTTTTTTCTAAAACAAAGACTTGCTGGTCACCTTCAGGTAATTCTTTGGTTTGACTACTACAATATAGCTGCTCAGGAGCAACTGTGGAGCAAACATCTGAGTGTTTAGATTTAAACAATTCCTTGAATGTTTAACAGTAAATTAACCTTTGCACAGAAGCATGAATAATAAGAACAGAGTAGCCTTTCTCTTAACAACAATGAATGTACACTTAGTGCTGTGGGTAGAGACATGAAGTAAGGAAGTTAAGTGGAATCAGTAAAAACCTGCTTTAACAGGATAGGCCATGTACATCTGTGATAGCACACTATAGCCCCACTGCAGTCCAATAGCGTATATCATTTTTTTACAGACAAAGCTCAATGAGGTAGGACAGTGCAGAGTCTATTCAAATGTTTAACTTTATAACATCACCAAAATGCAAACTGGCTGTATCAAATTTAACAATATTCTACCAGATAGCATCAGCAGAATAAATGTAGTCTAGCTATAAACTATTTGATAAAAGAAATATGAAACACAGAATGCCAGAGCATTAAAGTGGCTCACATCTAGGGAATACTATATTTACTTTTCTGAAGTAAAAGTCAGTACCAAAGGGCTCTGGCTGATTAAGTTTTCAGATGAATGCAAGCTAGGAGCATTCATTGAATCCACAATTGACTTAACCATCCTTTAGGAAGTTTTGTCCCGAATAAATAACTGGTGCTTAAATCGTGGACTGAGACTAAATATCAAAAAAATGCATCATGTTATCCTTTGGGATGTCATCTACCCCAGGGAGCTACAACATTGACAATACACCTCTAAGACTTAACCCAGTGGTTCAGGATTTGGGAACATATGTGGACAGTGATCTAACTTTTGACCAATATATGTCCATTGTTGTAAGAAATTCCTTCTATACTGCATAAACAGAGAGATTGAGTCTATATCATGGATGTTTTTGTTCCCCATTACTCAGTCCTTCTTAGGCCAATCATTGAATATATTGCCCCCTTTGGCATGTATCTGTCCCAACACGTGCAATAATTGGAACACCAACAGAGATAACTTACTAAAAAAATACAAGGCCTAAATAACATGTCCTACATGGACCAACCCAAAGCCCTGTCAGTATACAAGATATGCTATAGACTGCTAAGAGGTGACCAGTATTAAGCATACAAAGCATCCCCTGACTCAAAGTTGAAGGCTTTACTGCACATCACCAAGTCAAATGGCATCATAAATACTTGGTCTAGGGATCTAAACTGCTTCTGCGCTATCAACAGAATGTTTTGAAGGGAGAAGTATATCTCACAGAGGATAATGCTGCTTTGTAACAGACTCCCCATCCACATAAAACAAAGCTTATCCCTGTCCATTTTCAAGTGTAACTTTGATCTCTGGATGGAAAACAGAACATTTATCCCAGGACTGCCCCATGTACTGCTAATGGACAGAGGCAGCTCCTAAATGCTTTATTCCACGCACGGGTTATCAATTATCTATCATCATCTCAAATTATCCATAGTATGACCCCAGTTACTTTCACTAGGAGTAAAATATAATTATTTATTTGTTTTTATTTATATTTACTTATTGGCATTTGTTGACCGGGAAAGTCCACTCAGTCAGAAAACCATTTGCAGTGGAGGCCCGGAGAGAAAACCTCCACAGTTAATCAAATATTATACAGAACAAATACAGAGTGAAAGAGATATGTATGCATACTTAATAACATGCTTTCAATCACAGAAGAATAATCATAGACTTTAGTATAGTATAACATACTTTCAATCCACAAGAGAGTAATCATAAAACTTAGTAAAATTGATACGTGTCATAGGTAGGAGAAACAGTGATTTAGAGGAGGAAGAACAATGATATCAGAGAGGGTTAAAAGCAGAATCTGAGAAGTGTGTGAAGTTAAGGGTACTTACACTGTATTTCTCAGGTACAGCAGGTATTATTTAAGAAGTGGGTTTTTAGTGCAGCTTTAAAGGCTGTTAGGGAGTCAAGTTGAGTAATACATGAGGGGCGGCTGTTCCATAGTTTGGCAATGTTATATGAATATAGGCATTGTGCTGCTCTTTTGTTGGGTTTATATACATTTAAAAGGGTCCTTTCTGAGGAGTGGAGGGTTCTATTTGGGGTGTATGTGTGTAAGATAGAATGGAGTGCGGGACAGCTCTCAGGTTTGAAAATTTACTTACAAGGAAATGTTAATTGAGTATAATAGAGATAGGGGTGGTGCTGCAGTAGCGGTGATGCCTCACAGTAAGACACTGTCCTGTTCAATTCTCAGCTAGAGCGTCTTCTGTGTGGAGACATGCGTGAATGGGCGTACCTTTGTTGAAGGTTGTGCGTCAGAGCTGGCAATGCGGCACGTAAAAATCTACTGCCAATCATTAGCGGACTGGAGTTCCGCTGTGGCGACCCCTAACCGGGAAAATCCGAAAGACACAACAACAAGAGATAGGGGTGAAATTCAAGCCAGGACAGGTTTGAGATAGCTTTGTAGTGGTTTGAGCAGTTGGGCATGTTGGAGGAGAATTTTATATCTTGTAGTAGCATGATTGTAGCTTATTACTGAAGGATGTATGGAGGTTGGTGTAAATGGGGCTTCCATACAGGAGGGATGGGATAAGCAAAGTGTTTGCTAGTTTTAGCTTGGTTTGTTTATCTAGGTAGACTTTATGTCGATATAGTTTGCCCAGTTGGAAATGGGTTTTCTTTACTGTATAGAATGTGTTGTTCAAAAGAGAGTTTATTATCAATAGTAATTCCTAAAAGTTTTCCATATTGCACCTGTTCAATTTCTGTCGTTATGTGAAAAAATCGAAGTCTGCAGCTAGAGGTTTTGATAAAAATAGTAGCAGTTTTGTTTTTTGGGGGGTTCAGCATTAATTGGGCATAATTTAACCAGATTTCTATGGAGGTGAATGCATCTTGGGTGATCTTCTGGAGGTTAGCAAAATTGTTGGAGGAGGAGATGATAGTTGAATCCTCTGCATATTGAATCAATATGCTGTGTTGGGAGGCTTTATTTAGATCATTAATGAACATATTAAAGAGTAGTGGTCCAAAAATGGACCCTTATGGACCCTTGGGGGAACACCTGTGTTGTTTTCCACGTACTCTGATTGTTGGTTTTGCTATCTAACTGACTGTTGTCTATCATTTAGGTAAGAGGAAAACCAGGTTATTACACTTAGAGAGTATCCAAGTTTTTCTAAGTGTTGTAATAGCTTAGGGTGTGATACTGTATCAAAAGCCTTTGATAGGTCCAATAGGAGTACTGAAGTTGACAGACCAGCATCAAAAGCTTTATTCACAGTATCAGTGAATGAGAGTAAAGATGGGGTTGTGCTATGACCAGGGTGAAACCATGTTGAGTGGAAACTAGGAGGCTGTTGTTAATAAGGTGATTTATTAGTTGGGTGTGTATGCATTTTTCTAGGATTTTTGATGGGAGAGAATGGAGATTGACTGGTAGTTTGAGAGATCATGAGCATTACCACTTTTGTGTAGTGGGGTTATAATGGATTTTTTCCATAGTTGGGCACATAAGATTCAGAGATTGAATGACTGATAAGAATACTAACAGGGTAAGCTATAGCTCTGGCTGCAAGTTGTAAGTATTTAGGTGATAGAGTATCAGCAAAGAATGAGCAGGGCTTTAGTTTGGTTAGCAATTTTAGAATTAGGGATGTAGCTACTGGTTGTAGTGAGAAAGGAGGGTGGGGTGGATTATTGTTAGAGGGAACCATAGTGTGTATAGAGGTAGATATGGGGTCCATTTGTGCGGTATTTCAGAAGTTAGGGTTGTTTTTTGAGGATGAATCCTTGACTAGTTTTTGGATGGTGTCGGTGAAGTTGGTGTTAAATATTTGTGCTATCTGGTGAAGGTCTTTGTCTGGAGAGGGTGATGGATTTTGAATGTTACCTGGATTAAGCAGGGAGGATAGAGATTTCCAGAATTTGTTTGGATTATTACTTTGGGAGGATAGTTGTGAGGAGAAATAGGTTTTTTTATTTGTTATAATACATTTTTTGCAGTATTTCTAGGTTGTTTACAGTTTTGTTCATTTGTTATAGTTCTACATTTTTTCCACATTTTCCAGGCTTTGTCTCTAGACAGGAGGATTTGTTTTGTATGCTTTGTTAACCATTGGGGCATGGTTAGGTTTTGTTCATTTTGTAGAAGAGGTGCTAAGCTGTTTAATGTGCTAAGAAAGATGTTATTAAAATAATGTACATCATCATCCAAGGGCAATGATTTTAATGGGGACCAGGTTTGAGCTTGTAAGGTAGTCATAAATATGTTTTGGTTAAAGTGGACGAGGTTCCTGATAGATTTGCATGTGTGAGGTTTGGGGATGTGTAGTTGGGTTCTATGAGTGTATGCAGGTAGGTGGCCACTTAGAGTGTTTAGTAGGGTGCCAGTACTGGAGTAGAAGTGGGGGTAAGATACTAGAAACCAGTCTAATATATATTATCAACCATGGGATGGGTAAGGCCTATCTCTAACCAAATGGGATAGGTTAATTCAAGCAAAAAAAGTGAAAATGGCAAGGCTTAAAACTGCCTGCAAGGGCAGCTACCCTAGTATTTACCTATGAGCCTATACTATAAGGATAATTTAATAACATATTCAAAACATATACTTCATTGAGCAAATACAGACATGACAGGCTGATATGGAACATAGTGTGTGTGTGTGTGTGTGTGTGTGTGTGTGTGTGTGTGTGTGTGTGTGTGTGTGTGTGTGTGTGTGTGTGTGTGTGTGTATAATGCACAATGCGGGCCACGTTTTACAGGTTGTACTGCAAAGACATAGCATGTAGAAGGGAATGCACTGTGTGTGAAGAGGATTATAGTGCCTGTGAAGGAGATACTGCTGGCACAGCTAGATGGAATTTTGTAAATAATTATATGTCATTTGTGAATATCAAAATGATTTAATAAAAGATGTTTGTGTTACGACTGTATTAAAACTGTATGTTATGTGTATATCAAACTGGTTTGTACAGACGTGTATCTAAAATATATATTATAAAGTGCTTGTGTTTGAAATGCATCCACATGTGCCCTACTGGAAGAAAACAAAAATGTACATGCACTATTGTAACTGTCAAAATTTACATATTTCAACAGTGGAAACAGGACTACAGGAGGTTAACTTCAGTCCTGCAAATTTTAGGAAAATAGCTTAAATTAAATTACTTTATAGGCTACGCAATAAAATATGGTATTTTTCAATTTTCAGTCCAGCTAGGGACACAGAGTCTATGCTGAAAAGCTTTCTGTATTATCTTTAGGGTGAATTAATTACTAGTCTTGAAAGCATGAAGGAATACAACTGTTTCATGACTTCCAGCATCTGCCAAAGATCTGAGGTTTATGTATTTTCACAGGTAGATGCTAAATACTGCTAGCTTCCTGCAGTGGATGTTTGACCTGTGAACTAGTGTCAGATGACAAGAAGTGATGTCATACTGCAAGCTATCCCAGCAGTAATATTTTTGATATTATTTTGAAAAGTCTCTTAGTAAGACAAAGCATTCTGTATTCTGTCTTGGACCCGACAACAGCTAGAAGATCCATTCACCATATCTGCCTTACTATAAGTTCTTAAACAAAAAGTATCAAGCAACACCACCATGGATAAAACGATCGTGATGATCTGATGAAGGTTTACCGGAAGCTCTTATTGTGTTACAACTACAAGGGACTTTGTTTTACCAAGCTTTTTTGTCTTTTTACTATATCCCAGAGAGATTGGTTTTAATTAAACATGAATAAAGTATTAGTATGTTATTTACGATACGTTGAATGGCTTTAGCTGTTTTTATTAAGGAAAATAGTATGTTTTAGCCGTGGTCGTGTTGCTTGATACTTTTTGTTTGCTGACTTCACTCTGCTTGCTATACCATTAGCAGTGGGAGATATTTGTTTCATTACTGTAAGTTCATAGGTTATAGTATAATTCTCTTAGATTCAGTCAGGAATATAGTAAAGCTTAGTTTAGATATTTTTCTTTATTTATTTGAGACTGTCCTGCAATGTTGTTTTAAATATTTCCTGTGGTTTTGAACTCTGTCACCACTGTGAATATATATTTAGTATTGTCTTGCTCTTTTATTATTTATTATTAAATATATCTAAACTTTTCATTGTGGCTGATCTGTGTAGAGATATTTAAGTTTTGAAAGTACTTGTATATTTATTTGGTGACACTGTGTGGTCCACTCCTAATAGCCTTGCTCTTGGTCAAACTACCATTTGTATTAATATTACACAGTAAGATTAGACACCTTTTGTTAAGGCCCTGAAAGTAGCTGATAAGGGGTTCTCTTGGCAGTGGTAACTACCTTATAGTCTGGGAAGAAGAGGGTATAGCTAATAAACCTGTGCCAGCCTTTCCCTGGTGTGTGTGTGTGTGTGTGTGTGTGTGTGTGTGTGTGTGTGTGTGTGTGTGTGTGTGTGTGTGTGTGTGTGTGTGTGTGTGTGTTTAAAATAAATCTCCAAGAGTGTGTGTGTCAGCTACTTGGGCAGGGATACAAAGCACTGGTTGGACAGAGAGAGTGTTGAAGGACTTGGCTTGGACTCAACTCAATAGCTGTGCCAGTGGGGATTCTTACCAAGGATTTGCAGAAAGAGGGAGAAACCAGCCCTGTACTGACTGTGGTCTCTATGAGCTCTTAAGAAAAATTGCACTTGATGCAGAGATCTGCATCTGGTAATACTGTGTGTGTACCTATCTCCCTCCCATGTATATCCCCCACTGGTGCCAGTGGTGAGGATTGAGGCTCCTTGATTACTGGTCCAGTGGTGGGTCGTCCCAGTATCCCACTGGGTTCATAGGTCCATAGGTGAGTACTAGGTAATCAGTCTGCAGGCCATATTGAGTCTAGCCAAAAAAGTTATTCAGTATTTCCCTGAAGGATTGCAAAACAAGATAGACCAGGAGAGAATTTAAGGCTGCCCATCAAATTATCTACATTTACCTTAATGGTGTTAAGGGTGATACTCTATTTGACATGTAATGGAATTTTGTTCCAGAGATGGATACAATGGGATAAGAATCTATCATGGCAACATTTCTTAATTATCTGATGATGAAGGTTTAGTTCCTTTAAATGAGTATTTGATTTACCATTAATTCTATGAAAGAATGGTAGATCAAGTATGTTTGGATCTTTCATGGCATGAAAGAGAGATCTCCATAGAGGAGTCTGTAAGAGACTCAGTATAGAGAAAGGGCTGCCAGTCTCTCCTCATAACTATGATTTTTGAGGCCCTTGATCTTTTTAGTTATGGATCTCTGAGATTTCTCAAGTTTCATGATATGTTTAGATAGATACCTGCCAAAATATGCATTATCTTCAATAATGGGCTTATAAAATATGACAGTGGAATTAAGACTTTTTTAGATTTAGAGGAGATGCCATTAGAAATTAGATGGGCCAGATAAAATGCTTTCCACACAACTTTGGGACATGATGGTCAAATGATAAGAAATTATCAACAAGAGTACCCAAATACATTACAGTACTGTCTGATGTAAGGGATGCATCTGCTATATGGTAAGTGAAAGTGTTTTATTTACTATTTTAGGATGGCCATGGTGGTGCAGCGGTTAGCGTTGTTGCCTTACAGCAAGAAGCTCTCCGGTTCAATCTTCGGCTGGGGTGCCTTCTGTGTGAAGTCTGCATGTCCTCCCTGTGGTCATGTGGGTTTCCTTCGCGTGCCTCCCACATCCCCAAAGACATGCTGCAAGTGGATTGGACATGGTAAAATTGGCCCTAGGCATCAGTGTGTGCATGTGTGTGCCTTCTGTGGAAGATTGGGTGCCAGGCTGGCAAATTGACACCATAAAAACTCCACTGCCAATCATGAGCAGACAACGTGATCTGTGGCGACCCCTAACCAGGAAAAGCCAAAAGAGAGAGAGTGAGAGAACTATGTTACATATTTTACATTTAATTTGATACTACTGTCCTTGCACCAATTAACATGGTCTAAGCTGTGTTGGAGCATTTATAAGTCAGTTGAAAATTGAATAACTCCCAGTTAACAATCATCTGCAAACTTAGTTAACCAAAGACCAGAAGTGCTGGCATGGAGGTCCAAGAAATTTATACCAAATAAGAGAAGACCCAAAACTGAGCTTTGTGGTATACCACTTGTACCTTTTTTGCTTTCAGAAGTGGCACCTGCGACTGTAACTACATGGGTTCTGTCAGACAACCAGTTAGCTATCCATTGCACAATATAATAATTTATTTTCAGATTTTTAAGTGTATCCATAATGCCTGTATGGGAAAAGGTGTCAAAGGCCTTGGCCAGGTCTAGATATGCTGTATGCACTGCATAACCACTATCCACTGCTTTTGTTACTTTTTCTAAGAAATTAATGAGGTTAAAGAGGCAAGATTTTCTTTTGATAAATCCAAACTGTGGAGGGTCCAGGGTTAAGAGATTTTCAATGTCCAGATTAAGGATATTCATAGGTTCATAGGTAGGTACTAGGCTATTGGCCCAAGGGCCTATGTAAGCCTAGCCAACAAGGTTCCCTGGCTTACGCCACCCAAGAAAGTTATTTTCCTGTGCCACTGTCGAGCAGAGAGACAGATGTGATCCCCGGGGTGTATTTCCTATTTCCCATCCACTCATCAAGATTCTTCTTGAAGAGTGCTAATGAAGAACTTTGCTTGACATAGATGGGTAGCCTGTTCCAGAGTATGGAAAGTTTCTGGGACAGGAATATATCCCTCCAGCATGTCCTGTTTATTGCGGTGACAAGGTTAAGGTCCCTAGAGTGTGTAGCTCGTAGGGATGGGGATTTCTTTAGGTGTAGCATGTCCAACAGCTCTGTGTTTGACATAGCTTTATATGTTAGGCAGAGATCACCTCGGAGTAGATGATATGCTATGGAGAAAAGCTGGAGTTTTTTGAGGGGGTCAGTGTAGGACATTTGTTTGAAGCCAGTAATCCTCTTTGTGAGGTACTTCTGTGGCCTTTCCAGGCAATGACTTGTCTAAGATAATGCATTCCATAGCTTTACATATGAAGCTAGTAAGACTAAGGGGTCTATAGTTAAGGACTGTGGTTGAGCCACCCTTGTGTGATGGCATTACAATGGCTGTTTTCCAGGCTTCATGAATATAACTAGTCTGGCAACAGACTTATTGATTTTTGTGTTGAAGTCATAAGGTAAGAAACGGCGATGATCAGAATATGGTCAAACCTATTAACAGCAACCAAATCAGAAGACTTTCCTAAATAGTGTACATTTCCACTAGACCCACATGCAGCATGCCACCATCAGCTCCCACAAATACATAACTTAAAAACAAAATATGTAGTATACAATTGTACAGTCACAGTGCTGCTCTGTAAAAGTACAGACAGTTATAGTCTAAAGAGCTTCCCATTAATGAAGGCAAGAACCATGGATACATGTTACATGGATACATGCAATTTCAAAAAATCATTGACTTTTTAGACCACTAAGAAAGAACAGTTGAATATGTGTTTAGTGTTCAGATTAAAACAAGTTATTGCCTGGTTAGCTGTGGAGTCACTTTTAGGTCAATCTCTCCCATGCCTTCACCAGTTACTCACTTAAGGGAGGGGTTGTACTGATCTGCATTATGGCGGGATCAACTCTGTATACCAGGCTTCTATAATAAGAAAAGGGAAACTTCTCATTCACCTGCAATTGTTGCACACAAACTGGGTGACTTAGTTCCACTGACACAAATACAAAGCTTAATATATATTGATTTTTATTTATAATGCCGTGCCGACTCTGAGCATGTTTTATAGTCAATATTGTAAACAGAAATCATATACACACACTTTAGAGGAACTAAAGTGATACAAATGATAGCCTAAATATTCAAGTGGCCTGTTGTGGTGCTTATTAATACATGTTTATATCTGTAAAGCACTTTAACATTTTCTATTAACATTTCTGTGCAGCAAACCAGGATATTCATTTAGAAATTATCAGTTAAGTTTTAAGATGCAAAGATAATTGCTGCATCTGGAATTTCTGAAACACAACTCACATTCCCTGGTAATCTTTGCATTTGTTGTCTGAACACTAGTAATACTTGAAAATATCACTTTCAGTGACACATAAATAATGGAATTGGTTCTGTTACTAATGACAATAACAGCTCAGGATGCTTTTGATGTTATAGATTTACCTCACAAGAAAACAGAAAATGTGCATACTTGACTGTGAACTAAATTTAAGTACACCTGCAGTAAGTATGGTGTCAATTTATCACAACTAAGTAACAGTCCTGGAAGTGTTTTAGTTCTTTTTCATCTTAGACTGTAGCAGGAGAAAACACATCTTTCTTACTGATGGTAAAACAAGGGTTTAATTAGTTGCAAATATTTAATATACCAGTGCTCATCTAACTCAGGTGGATACCAGAAATGTAGGGAAAAAAATAGTGTTTTCTCCTCCTACTCTTTTACTTCATCTTGGTTTTTCTGCTACTTGTTCTCTAAAGCAGTCAATTGCATTTTTTCTGGTGCATTTGTTACTTGTTTTCAGCCTGATTAAATTGTAAGTGTTATTCTAAGCCTCTTAGTCTTGGTTTAAGCATTAGGGTTTTAGGCCTACCCCTTAGGTCTCAAAGGCAAAAAATGCAGCCTCCATGGGACCCAATAACATCCCAGGCTGCATCCTACATAACTCAGGCATGAACTTGCAAAACCATTAGGCACTATATTCAACCAAAGCCTGAGTACTGGCTTTGTCCCAGCTGAGTGGAGGACAGCTACTGTCATCCCTTTGCACAAAGGTGGAACATCAACCGATCCAGGAAATTATAGACACATCTGCCTAACTAGCCTGATCTGTAAGGCCATGGAACAGATTATAATGGACCTCATTAACAGGGACAATGGCAACCTCCAAACACTCGACCCCACACAGTTTGGCTATGTCAAAGGGGGGGGGGTCATGTCTGTTAAATCTGGTCGACTTCTTTGAGACAGTCACCAAAGCCATGGACGAGGGGAAGACAGTGCACACCACCTACCCTGACCTGGCCAAAGCCATTGACACTATTCCCCATTCAGTCATAATAGATAAACTCTCTCAACTAGGCATCATTCTATATGTTACCAGAAGGGTAGCAAATTGGCTCACTGACAGAACCCACCTACTCAAAATATGGGAAGCCACATCAAGCAGTAGACCTGTAACGAGTGTCATACCCCAAGGATCAGTCTTGGGGCCTCTATTATTCAAGATATACTTCTCTGAGATGCAAGCCAAAACCAGTGGGTTATGGCTGACCAAGTTTTCAGATGATGCGGTCATCAATTCCCCAAGTGATGTGGACATCCTCCAAGAGGGTCTCACCCAAACAAATGATTGGTGCCAGAAACATGGCCTTAGGCTGAATTCCAAAAAATGCATCATTATCCCCTTCGGGGAGAGTGACATCCCCACATATTATCACATTAATAAGAATGTCCTAAGCATGCAATCGGTCATGAGGGATTTAGGCACCCAGGTAGATAGCAGCCTGACTTTTGACCACCATGTTGCTTCCATTGTACGGAAAGCTTTCTACATGGCCTACCTCATAAATAAGGGTATCTCATCCAGGGACAAGGAGGTCATAGCATCCCTATATTCTTCCCTTATAAGGCTAATTATTGAGTACAACATCCCCTTTGACATGTACCTCGCAAAGCACAAGCAGCATTGGAGAGACCACAGAGGTTCCTCACCGGAAAGATCCAGGGCCTAAAACATCTATCCTACACAGATAGGCTAAAAACCCTGTCCCTCTACTCAGTTTCATACAGACTCCTCAGAGGTGACCTCTGTCTGGCATACAAACAATCTCAGTCCCCGCCTTGATGGGAGTCAACTCCACTCTAGTCACCCATACACATAACCTCAACCTGGTCTGTGACATCAATAGGGCTTGTTGGTGGGACAGATGTATGTCCCAGAGACTCCCCCATCTGTGGAACAGACTCCCTTCTCCACATCAAGTAGAGTACCTCATTATCCCTTTTTAAGTGCAACCTGGATAACTGGATAGGAAACAAAAAATACATTCCTGGGATTCCACCTGTGTCCCTACTGGACAGGGGCTTTGGGTGCTGACTTGTCTAATTATGGGCTAACTCTTGGCTAGGCTTATAAGGGCCTCAGGGTCAATAGCCTAGTAACTTCTTATGATCCTATATTACTATGTTAAACACTATGACAATATAAGCACAATCTGCATTAGCTTGACAACATGTGATGATTCCTGTGACAGCAATGTAGAACATAATAGCTTTTCACATTCATTTACAGAGTCAAAAAACTACACTGAAGTAGTGATGAAGTAGGAAATCATTCATGTGCTGCAACAAATGCACATAACTGTAATTTTACAAAACTAGTTTTCTTTTTAAGAGAAATGTAGATTTCATATAACATTAAGAAATGAGAGTAACTCTGACTTCATTCAGTGTTTTGCACTTAGCTGTTCCAAGCCTGGTGATATGTGTGCTATAAATTGTTTTTTTTTTTTCTTTTCTTTTGGTTTATATTTACTAGTAATCCCTGAAAATTGATTGAATGCACATTTATTTGAATGACAAGCCACTGAAACAAAATGACTGTAAGCCCCTTTAATTGAGAAAAAAACCACTTGAATGGAAGACTATTTTATTGACTGTGGCATAGCTATATATAACACTGTAGTAGAGAAGTAGAAATATGCAGAAGTATATGAAAAAGCTTTATTTGATGTTTTCATTAAAATAATTACTACAGGTGTAGCATCTGTTTTCTGGCACCAATTTCTTGTTTGTGTCATATTCTTTTCTTTAAAGCTATATGGCACAGAGTTAATATAATTAAAGTACTGGGACAGTTTCCCTTTGCGATTTTGACCACATGCTGTTTCAGTTATTCGAAATTTCATTAAATGTTTTTTCAAAGAAATAAGTGTTCAGCTGTTTGGATTAAATTGTTTGTCTTTCAATGAGCTGACAGCACCAAGAACTAAACTCTAAATTGTTAATGTAATACTTCCTATGTCCAGGTACGGAGATTGATTCCTTTCACTTTCATTTGCCTGCTGTTGGACACTGAGCAAGTAACTTAACCAGGCATTGCTTCTGGATCATCCCTGAAAAGGGGCATTTTATCCAGTGTGCTTGCAGAGTCAACAAGCAGAAACAAATGGGAATTCTAAAAGGTACCCTAATACTCATTTATTAGTGATGTTATGGTGCAATAGACCTGTGAATATCCCCTTCTATATAGTAAACCTTCTTTAACAGAGAAGTCAAATACATTTCCTATAAAATATATGGTGATTTTTTTTAACAGCTATTCATACTGCCTGGGATAAGATAAAACAGTGATCACTTATCTGCAATCAAGTAACATCAGTTGTCTTTTTCTTGGACAAATTGTTAAGAACTCTACTCTCACTGAGAACATACATAGTGTTTAATAGTGATGACATGAAAGAAATGTAAGTACAGCAGTTCGTTTTAATGTTTCATAACAAATGCAAACACACACACACACACACACACACACACACACACACACACACACACACACACACACACACACACACACTACCCCTGCTTTTCTAGGGTCCATGTCAAATCTTTGAACGCTGGAAATGTCGTACGTCATATGGTCAAGATCATATGATGGACATTTCAAGTGTTTGAAGATTGACTTTTAATGGCACCGTACAGTGCAGAATGGGAGAATTTCCCTTTTCTGCACTGAAGTGCAGTCTCGCAATTGGTATATTTAAGCAGAGGGGGGTGTGGGTGTTGCAGGTGGGTTTGCCCCTGCTCACACAGTTAAGGTGTATTTTTCTTTCTTTTTTTTTTTATTATATATTCAAACTTCCAAATGTCGAACATATGGTCTCAACCATATGGTATTCGACATTTTGGACATTCAAATATATAACATAGACCCTTTCTCTAGGCTACCTCCCCATTCCAAAAACAACTTTCCAACTAGGAATGTTTCTGATATTCACTATGGTCAAATGAAAATTTGTTTCCATACCAATGTGATTCAGCTTGGCTCTTCTCTCTTCTATTCCACCTCCCCAATACAGCTGTCCATGGTACTGAATGTTTCTAAAGCATAACCTGTGACCTTCATTTCACTTACACACAGCAGTTACATTGCTCTCCCATTGAAAGAGCCATTTGATGGGTTCTGCATGGCTTTCTGTGGTCTTATCACACATCCCACAACAATGCCTTTGCTTTCCTAATTAACCATACTTATGATAAAAAGATAATTGCTTCATTGACAGTGTCTTCTTCCATCACTCCCCAGAGACAGGTTTATCTAGTCATCTCTCAGGACGAGCTTTTCTTTGCTGTTTATTAAGGCAAAATGATGGACATTTATTGTGAAGATTATGCATAACTAACATTGCCCAAATGTCTGTCTGGTATCCCAACAGTGATCTTATTTGCATCTAATAAACAGAGTATCCTTAAAGACCAATGATCTTTCTATGACTGAAGAGATAATATCACACATAATTGACATTAGAGGTAACTGATTAATAATGAGAGTCTTTACCTCACACTACTGTAAGGACTGGTCAGACATAACTCTGTTTTTAAGTCAGATAGAAAAGTTAGATACATGTTAATGGGTAATTTGTCATTTTTCTTCTAGATTCATTCCAGATTTATGATTACTTTTATAGTTTAGGGTAATTACTTCATTAGCACATTTTTAGATCTGAATATTAAATTTAACATTTAGGGTATATTTATTTTAGTACTAAAACAATGAACCCTAAACTGCTTTGGCAGCAAGGAATCCTTTTAATTTTAAAACTGTAGTTCTACTAGAGTTTAAAATGTTAATTATTTCCTGCCAACTTGAGACAAACCAATTCTAATATTCCATAGTATGGTACCATAGTGGGCTGGGGAATACACGCAATTTTATCAAAGGTCTTAGATTTTTTAGAAGAGTCAAAATCTAGACTTTCCTTGTCCTCCCATAAAGTCTTCAGTAGTTTAAATAAGACAGTTCGTTCTCTCCATTTTCCCATGGCAGAATCATCTTAAATGTAATGAAATTTAAATCATCTGCAATTTTTTTCAACTTGTGAGAGGTCTAAATAAGAGTTCTGTACAGGAAATCTTTCATATGAGGAATTGGAAAGGTACTAGATAGCAACTTTAACCATGGTGTCTCTACAAATATAGTTAATCCTCATTAATGTGCTGTCCTTGACAAGCAGCCTGTTCACTTCTCTTAAAGCTGCAAAACTGGGAGATGCCCACACTCACAAACCTACCTACTCAGTTTCCTAAGCTCATTATTACATCAACAAGTTCCTTGCACATACATAATGCCAAGATTGAAGCACTCAAATACAGGAAGAATATGCAATTAACTGGGTTGACATTCATTACGCAGGGATTAATACTGACACAGTACTATAACTGGAGACTTCATTAGCAGTAGTGTTACACCACATCCTGCAGGTGATCATTGCATATCACAAACAATATGAACTGCACTGTACATCATATATTGTTATGTGTAAACTCACTACCTGTGAAAGCAAAAAGAAAAAAGTATAACAAGCACAAACGTTATTCCAATATACATACAAAATCAGTAAAGTTCCAGCCCAAGTTTATGGTGCATATTTACAATTTACACTACTTCCTACAGTTAAGTGTCTATAGCAGTAATGCCAGAAAATTCAAGTTTAAAAGGGGACAGTGGTAAAAGGTACATTAAAAATTCTCTTTATATCAGCAAATTAGAGAGCAATTGACTACTGAAAAGTACGTCTTCCCAGCCCCTACCAAATTTTACAATCTCATTATTATTAAATCTAGCCCTGTACCTATAATTTACCATTCATCACCTTTACTTTTTTATTAAAATGGTATTTAAAATTAATTTACACATATATGGTAATCAACATTCAGAAATCAGCAATAGACATGCAACATACTTTTACTTATAATACTGAATATATATTATATAACATCACAAACGCTAAAGCCATTGTCAGCTACATCTCATATCAATCAGCATTAAAATATGATTTGAATAGCATAGGCATTTACTAACATATTGCTGTTGGTACCTCATATGCATATAAGTAGCAGGTCTAATTTCTGTCTATGAAAGTAAATACCAGGCTGTGTGCATTTGTTAATTATGAAACAAGAGCGTGCTATCTATTCTTTTTAATATCCTATAGGTATGTACTTGTTAGAGACACACACATGCTGCAAAGCTGCTAGTTATTGCATATTCATTAGTATATTTCTGACTGCAGTGTTATAAATATATGGTGTAGACCACTTGAGTTGAGAATATGTCTCTATATTGGGCATGTTCTCTGTTTAAACATTGTATATTATCTATAATATGATATGGGGTACCCTCACTAAATTCAAAGAAGCTACAATAGAAACAAATATTTATTAAAAATGGAGAATAGAAGGATGAAGAGAAAAATGAAGGAAAATGGTTGATGGTCATATAAGGTTATATTTTCCTGTGTATGTAGAAGAGTTGGCAGTAATAAGTGCCAAACAATTGTGTTATAGCATATTTAAAGCCTACTTTGCTTCTCATATTTTCCAACCTTACAGTTATAATGCTGCAGATAAATCCTGTAATATCATAAGGAGTATGAGTTGCTATTTGACATATGACATATGTGGTACACTAGCGATGAAATATGCCAGTGGCACTAATAAATATATAGGAATTGCTAAGAAATATAGTCTTAAACTATATAATACCAATGCCAAAAACAAATTAGTAGCATTCATACCACTAAAATATGACTTTTTGAATTAAAAGAAAACTATAAGATTACTGATAAATGATAAAGCAAATGTAATGCTATATTTATTGTTACGGATATTTTCTGATTTAATCAACTTGTGGCATGGTTAACTGATGCATATAATGCTTAACATTTTTTTTTATGTATGTATGCATATATGTGTGTATGTATGTATGCATGTGCGTGTGTGTATATATATATATATATATATATATATATATATATATATATATCTATGTGTGTGTGTGTGTGTGTGTGTATGTGTATGTATATGTATATATATGTATATGTATGTCTATATATACATATATATATATATATATATATATATATATATATATATATATATATATATATATATATATAAAACAACAAGAAATGCCACAAGCCACGAACAAACTCCTTCCAATGAATGTAAAGACCAGGTAATCCATGACGAACCCAAAAGTTTGGTTAATGCTTTTATTCACCAACATAAAAAAACATGCGTTTTCATCCTAACCAAAGGATGAAAACGCATGTTTTTTTATGTTGGTGAATAAAAGCGTTAACCAAACTTTTGGGTTCGTCGTGGATTACCTGGTCTTTACATTCATTGGAAGGAGTTTGTTCGTGGCTTGTGGCATTTCCTGTTGTTTTTTATTAGTTTTGGGAACTGCCTACTTTGTTGGATTTATATACATATATATATATATATATATATATATATATATATATATATATATATATATATAGGTAGACCATTACAATAAATTTTATACCTATGAATGCCACTCACACTATAAGGGAGATAGACAGCAAGCATATTATTTTTAAGATGCATAACCGTTATTGCTACACAAAAGATATATTAAAATAAAAGATTTTCCTTTACAATTTAAACAAAACCAAATAGTTAAGTATTAAATCTATGTATAGTTGTGTTGCCTTAGTGTTTTATAAAATATTAAAAATAGATAAAGACTGTATTTAAGTAATCTGTAAAGACAGATACATGTATACTTAAAAGATATATAAGATACTTTTCATTATAAAACTACCATATGGCGGGGCCGGGGGAGGATGGTGAAATGCAAACTTAGAGAGATCACTTGAATGATTAGATCATTCAAGGATGAGATGTTTTTTTCTCATGGAGGGCTTTGGTGGTTGTTTATCTTATATTGTTATCAGTTATGATCTTGTAATTTACTTTTATTGGGTGTCTATAATCTATTGTAATACTGTTGGAAGAAGAAAGAACAAGTCATTCTCTTCATGTACACACATCTACACATTGTTACGAGTATATGAATATGGATAAAAGCAAAGCTAATATAAATCCAATTGCAAAATGTATATCTCTTAATGTAAATGGTTTAAATAATAGCTGCAAAAGAGGAAGTCTTTATAGATATTTAAAGCTATGTGAAGCGCAACTAGTATTTTTACAGGAAACACACCTTACACAGGAAGACAAAAATAAAATAAACAATAAAAATTATACAATACTAGTAAGTTCCACCTATAATCAGAAGCAAAGGGGAGTAGCAATTTTGTGGAAAAACACTACTTTAATGCCTAAAATCATAAACACGTTCCATGACAACTCAGGAATGTTTTGTCTAGTGACAATATCTATCAATGAAATGATCTATACATTAGTGAATATTTATTGGATACCAGGACTAGATGTTAGAGTGGCCAAACAACACTTAGAAGACATTGTACAATATACCAAAGGCAATTTAATAATAGCTGGAGATTTCAATTGCATTATAAAAGAAACTGACACAAATACTAAAACTACACGTAAGAGATCACCTTTAACAAAGTTGTTATCTGAGTTTGTTGAAACTTTTAATATAGTTGACATAAATGAGTATGCTATCCCAGATTCACTATTCTTTACACATTTTTCCCATAGACATAATACATACTTTAGAATAGATAGAGTGCACATAACAAAGGATTTAACCTCTAAATTAAATAAAGTCAAGACAATTTCATGTCCATTTTTGGACCATAACACCATAACGTTTGAGATAGACTTATGTTTCAAGAGAAGGATATCAGTAACAAGAATACCATCTTACATAACAAATCTCAAAGATTTTAAGGAATTTTATATTAAAGAGAAACAAACATTCCTAGATATCAATCTTACAAAAGATGTATCTGAAATATATATATGGGATGCATTGAAAGCATACCTATATGGAAGAGCGGTGGGATGGTATAAAAATAAACAAAAACAGTGGAATAAGGAATTAATGGAATTACAGTCAAAAGTAGATAATTTAAAGCTTGATATTCAAAATGGAAACACCAACTTAATAAAAGAACTAGAAGATACTAATAAAAAATACTCAGAGATGCTACACCACAAAACAATGATCAACTTAGAAAAAATTAAACTATGTTACTATTCAATGAACCCTAAAAACCAATGAAGAATAGCAAATAGGACTAAAAAGATTATTAAAATAAATCAAATCAAGGAAATACATAATATAGAAACCAAAAAGAAAGTATCTGATTTAGAAGGAATACTAGAAGCTTTTAGGCTATTTTTTCATAAACTTAATAATCAAAATGAGAAAACAGACACACATTCAGTATACCAAAGGCAATTTAATCATAGCTGGAGATTTCAATTGTATTATAAGAGAAACTGACACAAATACTAAAACTACACGTAAGAGATCACCTTTAACAAAGTTGTTATCTGAGTTTGTTGAAACTTTTAATATAGTTGACATAAATAAGTATGCTATCCCAGATTCACTATTCTTTACACATTTTTTCCCATAGACATAATACATACTTTAGAATAGATAAAGTGTACATAACAAAGGATTTAACCTCTAAATTAAATAAAGTCAAGACAATTTCATGTCCATTTTCGGACCATAACACCATAATGTTAAAGTTAGGTTATTAGAGGAGCAGGTACAACTAATAGATAAACAAATAACAATGACAGAACTTAAAGCTGAAGTAAATAAGCTAAAATTAAACAAAGCTCCAGGTATAGATAATATCACCCCAGAAATGTTTAAATTACTATCAAATGAGGCTTTGCTGTTGTTATTGAATGTCTTTACATCAGTTAAAAATGGTAAAGACATTCCTCCTTCTTAGAAGTACACATTAATAACACCAATTCTGAAACAAAATAAAGATCCCAGTGAATGTTCATCATACAGACCCATTTCACTTCTTAATATAGATTATAAAATTTTTATGGCAATACATGCTGCTCGAATAAGACAATTACTACCACTTTTGATAGAGGAGGATCAAACAGGTTTTATAAAAGATAGGAACACTTATAACAACATTAAAAGAATTCTTTCCTTAATTGATTATATAAATGTCACAAAAAACAAAATGAATGTTATTAGCTTAGACATAAATAGCGCATTTGATTCAGTGAACTGAGATTATCTGTGGTTAGTTTTAGAAGAATATGGCTTCTCAAACAACTTCACTTTGTTAATAAAATCATTATATGAAAAATCATTGGCTTATATAAAACTGGGATCTTGTCTGTCTAAATCTATTAAAATAACTAAGGGCATAAAACAAGGCTGCCCTCTTTCTCCGTTATTGTTTGCACTAGTCATTGAACCCTTAGCAAATAATATATGTATGGATAAAAATACCGAAGGAATACAACTAGACAACAGCCTACAGCTTAAAATTCAACTTTTTGCTGATGATATTTTAATTACCTTAAAAAATAATAATAGCAGTTTAAAAGCATTATGGGACTCAATTCAAAACTTTCAAAACTTTTCAAGTCTTAAATTTAATGAGAACAAAACAAATGTATTGCTTATAAATACTAATAAAAAAGATCTAAATAAAAAATACCATAAATATATCTCTACCGATAATATAATTAAATAGTTGGGAATTATAATAACTAAAACCTAGATACTACAATTGAAACAAATTATAAAGAGACCTTAAATAATATTAAAAATCTAATAAAAACATGGAATAAATTCTTCTTTTCAATGGAAGAAAGGCTTTATATAATTAAAATGATCATATTTCCAAAAATTCTTTATGTCATACAAGCTTGTTCTTTGCCACCAGCTAAATCGCACCTAAAACAATTAAATGATTTAATGGTAAGATTCCTATGGTATCCAAAAAAAACAAGGATAGCTATGAAGTATCATCTAGATGATTGGGATATAGGTGGCATAGGTTTACCAGACATAGAAATATATTTGCATTTATCCATTATTAAAACAGTATCATTATGGCTAAATACAAAATATACATCAAAATGGAAGCTAGTTCATGAGAGAATCTGGTTAAAATCAGGATTTGTAGTAAAAAATAAATATACAGATTTCATGCCAAACAATTTTCTATGGCTGTGAAGGAATATATGATGATACATAAGAATAAAAATATAAGTTCCAAATACATTACTTATACATTAAAAATTTTCCAAAATCTTATTAATAGCAATCCTGTTATTAAAGCATGGTTATTTCTTGTATATCCAGTAGCGTACACACAAGGTAATATAATAATATTTAATATAGAAGTAGTCAACATGCTTAAAGAAAAGGGATTAATATATTGGCATCAATTGCTAAACTCTGGAAAACCTCTGACAATAGACCAGATTAAACAGAAATTAAATATGGAAGATAGTTTGTGGTTACATGTACAAGAATTAAGACAGTATATATTAAGCAAACAAGAAACAATGCAACCATCAATAAGACAAAATGTTCCTAACCTTATAGAACATATAATATTACTAACGAATCAACCCATTACTGGAAAGGGATACTTATCATCTATTTATAAAACAAACAAAAAATAAAAATGCATAATAATGACAAAATATGGAATTATTATAGATCAGTTAATGGACATGTGCCAAATGACAGAGATAAAAACTAATTCTTCTCTCTCCAAAGCAGACATCACTTTCATTACATTGGAGACTTTTTACATGGCAATTTATACACAGATCTTATGTAACCCCTCATAAAATGGAACTTATGTTTAAGAAAAATATTGGCTGCTGGAGATGTGATTTATCAATAAAAGCAGACTGGCAACATATGTTCTACGAATGCCATTTGATTAAACCATATTGGGATAAAATAAATTATTTTCTGCAAATGGTATTCAATGATAAATTCCAGATTTCCAAATCTATTATTTTGTTTAGTGCACCTGTACCCGACTGTGTGCCAAGAACAAAATATGTAATCTTATGGACTCTTCAAGCTATTGCAAGGAAGAACATTACATCAAACTGGAAATCCAAAGCTTCTCCAACTTTTAAGCAATTCATTAATATGGTGTCAGCAGTATCGCAACTGGAAATGAACACTATTAAAGGAAGAACTGAAAGAACTACATCATTATACATAGCATGGCAAAAAGTAACTGAAATACTGGAGAATAATGACTGCAGAGGATTATAATCAGGAAACAATTGTATAGAAAGTCAATTATATGTCAACAATAGACACCCTTGTAAATACTTTATTTTGGTTTTAATGTTTGATATCTGTTTAGAGGTTTTAGCCTACCTTTTTAAATAATTTGTAAATACTTACTTGTCATAAATAACCTGCATTCATGTTTTCTTGTTTTTGGAAATGAATAAAAATATTTAAAAAAAAAAAAAAAAGAAATAATAAAATAATAAGTCCACTTGCAGAACATTGTAATAAAAAACATGGTGGAGAATTTATGAATTTAAAAGTATCTGTCTTGGAACAAATCAATTATAGTTATATAAATGATAATGGAATGAAATATCTTCTTAGGAAAAAAGAATCAATTCTTGTATTAAAATATAATACATTACAACCTACAGGATTAAATAGAGAATGTTATTGGACAAGTTTTATATAAGAATATCACTTTAAGAGCATGAAGTTCTTATTTCATTTTTTTATTTAATTAACTTTTTTTATGTTTTATTGATTGCACCTGTTTGAGGTGAATGTGTAATAGATGAATTGATCTGCTTTTATATAAAAAGTGATGTTTTTATATACAAAGTACTCTGAAAAGGCTGTTATAACCGCGGAGCTAGGAGATTATTGTGTAGCTGTATTTTACTAGAAAGATTGGTTTGCTGCTATTTCTCTTTTTGGAAATTGTTGGAATGAGTTTTTTGCTGCTGTTCAGTATCTGCTGATTTTCATCGAGCTGTTATTTTGCTGCTACTAGTTCAACTAAGAACTAACAACTAATAAACAGAACTGTATCCAATATCCAAGAGTGTGGAGTTATCTGGTTCCTGTGGTTCATTTTTTGGTTTGTCTTAAAGTGGTTCATATAGATTGTCACCTTCTTCTACAATATGTTTCTAGAGAGAGTGTTCCCATTTCATGCAGTCTCTTTTTTCTAACAAGCCCACTCCACCCAATACTACTGTGTTTCTGTACTATTTGCTTACTATATTTTGTCAATATATGAGATGTTCAAAATCCAACTGTCCTCCATGCATTCAGTCCCTTCTAATCTGCAACCTAATTTCCTTCCAAATTAATGATCAGACTGACTGAAATTTCACATCCACAATGCCACTAGGCTCCATCATTTTTTACTGATGTGAGAGTAAGAGTAGAATTACCTTACTAACTACTTCTGCACCCCCAAACAAAATAGAATATTTTCCCCTCCATCACACCAGATTATTTTCAAATTGTTGTACCAGTTCCTTCTGATAAATCCATAGCATCTTCTTGGCCACTATCAACTTCAGCACCAAATATTTAAATACAGCCTTTGTTGGCTGCCATATCTCCCTTGAATTAAAACATAGATACCCTATAGGTAAAATAACTGACTACTTAGTATATTACATATTTATGGGATACAACAGAGACCTCATTTCTGATAAAGGAACCACAAAGGAAAAGAATAGTAGCAGCAAAACAATCACAGAGGTTCCAAACACAGTAAATGTGATCTTTACTTTGTTTTGTTGATTCTTTTATTCTAAAAAGTACAAACAGGTAAGCGCTTTCACGGATAACAAACTCCGCTTCATCAGGCCAAGTTGACAGACAACATGGTCTGATGAAGCGGAGTTTGTTATCCGTGAATGTGCTTACCTGTTTGTACTTTTTAGAATAAAAGAATCAACAAAACAAAGCAAAGATCACATTTACTGTGTTTGGAACCTCTGTGGTTGTTTTTGCTGATATTACATATTTAACCTGAAATTCTACCTCAGTCTGCTCAGAAATTTTCAAAAACTCCAAAAGAACATATATGACATGGCTAAGCAGCAGCATCATACTTTTGTCAAAAGAAAAATACAGAATCAAGACTTCTGTTTGTAACAAGAAGAAATACGATCATGGAACGTCCCAGCCTCATGTAGCTTCCATGTATTAAAGCTTTAGGGAAGGCATTTTTCCTATATTCTATGCCAAGTGTGTGTGTGTGTGTGTGTGTGTGTGTGTAGATATATATATATATATATATATATATATAGATACACACACACACACACACACACACACACACACATATATATATATATATATATATATATATATATATATATATATATATATATATATATAAATCTGGATCCAATGAAATTATCAAACTATTTGTGAAAGTGTAGATTTGTGAACCACTTTGATCTCCACAGTAACACTTCTTCATACATTGTATCACATATATGGATTACACAGTGCGTATTCATTTGGGATCCTGGTTTTACTCACTCACTCACTCTTTCTGGCTAAATATATATGGATCTGTACAATTTGATCAAAAGTACATTTGACTGAAAAAAAATAGTAGTGAGAAATCACTAAAAAACAGTTTCATTGAAAAGCCATTTTACTGACAACATTCTGCAGAACATACATACCAATAAACATTTTTTTGTTGTTTTTTGTTTTACATGGGCAAGCTCCCCCTTCTCCCCCATACTCCTATATTCTAATGTCAGATTTACACAGCCATAAAGAAACAAATACAAAATGCTACACACAGTGAATCAGTGCTGACAGACAAACATCTATACATTTGGGGGTAAAACATGACCCTGGGCATTACCAATCGACATAGAATCTTCTAGACACACTTCCCCTAACAATTACCATGATCAAAAATAACACTGTAAATACTATCGATAGACTTTGACAGTTTTCAGTCAAATGGCTTTTCATTCAAATGTGCTTTGTCTTTTTTTGTAGTTTAATGAGATGTACATTCAGTCAAATGATATAAAAACAGCTATGAGTATAACTATATCTATATATGCATACATTATATATATCTTCCTGACCAATGAAAAATACCTCAAAGAAACAGTTCCTCCTCACAAACACAGATGCATTTATAATGAATAATCGCCGGTGCGTTTGATCAAATACAAAACACCAAACAAACCCATCATTAATTACCATTAATTGCCACTAAAATTATCAAAAAAATAATAATCACAAATGTAAACCAAAAGATTACATTTGTGACTACAAAAAGTAAAACAAAAATCTTTTACAAGTGGGTCTTCACTCCCTCCACTCATCCCCTCCCAGAAATTAAGTGTTCTAACTTTAGGGTCATACAAATTCAAATAAAGGGCAAAACCTGCTTGAATTATATAATGCTCGATCTAATGAACTTTGACCCTTATATAATTCGACCAACTGAACCAGCAATGAAAATCACCAGCAGTTCAGCACATGATAAATTTCATGCAGAGATAACTCATGTAACACTTAAATATATTTATAAATATCTATCTTTCTGTCTCTTACCTCTCTCTCTCTCTCTCTCTCTGTCTATATATATATATATATATATATATATATATATATATATATATATGTATATATCTATATATATATATATATATATATATATATATATATATATATATATATATATATGGTTCTACCTGACATAGTCGAAACCACACAACACCGACAACGACATCACCGACACCACATAATCGACAGTGCATTAACACGAAACCTCACATACCCGACAACGAAATAACCGACGGTACACAAACACGAAACCCCATACACTGCACACACCACAATAACAACAATAAAAAACAAAACACATCCCCATTCCACAAACCACACACACAACACAAGCACACCAAAATCCTTACAAACCCACACTAAACCTTACATACACAACTATCGACAACCCTAACCCAAACCCTAACCCTAAGGTCCGTCACTATCGCACACGTACCTAACCCGCTCCCTAACCCTAACTCACTTAACCCGCCCCTAACCCAAAGTCTATCCCTACCGCACACTTACCTAACCCGCTCCCTAACCCTAACTCTCTTAACCCGCCCCTATCCCAAAGTCTATCCCTACCGCACACTTACCTAACCCGCTCCCTAACCCTAACTCACTTAACCCACCCCTATCCCCACAGACCGTCAATATCCACACTTACCTGACTCGCACCCTAATGTCCGTCACTACTGCATACTCACACAGCCTTTTCCCATGTCGGCATCCTTGGCGTCGGTGTTGTCATCCGTCGTGTCGGTCTTCTGCATTGTCGATGTTCTGGCACTCGCGATTCGCATTGGTCTTCTTCATTGTCGATCTTCTGGAGCTCCGGATTCCGTTGTCGGTGTTCTAAGCTGTCGACTAACTCAGGTAGAACCATATATATATATATATATATATATATATATATATATATATATATGGGCTTATGGGCTTATATTATATTATATGGTTTGGAATACTTGAAAGTCACATGGTTGAGATCAGAAGTTCAAGTTTCCAAAAACCTTAATGCAAAAAAAATGTACATTTTTACAGGGCTGCAAGTCCCCCGTGCACGCCCCTGCAAATTATATATGTCAGCTTCAAGATCACACTACCGTATCATAATCTACATATAAATGCTTTAATGGGGAATTTATCCTTTTCCCCACTGTAGTGAGATCTTGGAGCTGGTATGTATTGTTTGCAGGGGATGTTGGGGCACAGCTCCCTGCAAAAATGCAGATTGTATTTTACATTCGAGTTTTCAGAAACTCGAACACACAGTCTCAACCATATTAAATTTTGAGTTTTTGAAAACTGATAATCTGACGTAAGCTCATATATATTTATATATCAATCAATATCAGTAGAAAAACATATCACTAGCTGTATAGCTATAGGTATATGGATTCCGATCAGAAGCTCGAAATACTGAAATCTCAAATTTCAGTATTTTGAGCCCAAGAAGCCAAATCCACATAATAGTGAATGTTTAGAAGTGCGAAATTTAAAACCTTGAATACCGGAGGTTTTGAATTTTGCACTTCTAAAGTTCCGCTATGGTCATGTATTCAGGTAAGTGTGTGTTAAGGGGTTTGGGTAGGGGCTGTGGTGTGTGTCAGTGTGTTTTGTTGCTGTGATGTGTGTGAAGAGAAAGTAGCTTGTGTGCTGGTGTTTTGTGTGTGTTTGTATATAATGCGACCTAGGAGTGAGAATATTTAAGTCAGGGGGGTGTGGGTGGCTTGCCCCCCACATGGGAGGGGCATGGGGGCTTGCTTCCCTGCTTTCATGTAGTAGAGTGATTGTGTGTGTTTGTGTGGTGGATGGCGTGTGTGTGTGTGTGTGTGTGTGTGTGTGTGTGTGTGTGTGTGTGTGTGTGTGTGTGTGTGTGTGTGTGTGTGTAGTAAAACCACAAAATTCAAAACTTCCAGTATTTGAAGTTTTGAATTTCACAGTTTTTAGTTTTCGTTGTTTTGTGCATTCCACTTCTTGGGCTTGAGATACTGAAATTCGAGATTTCAGTATTTCAAGCTTCTGGAGTGAATCTAGGTATATAGCTATGCAGATATTAACGCACATATACACACGCGCGTGCAAAGTCAAATTACGGTATTCAACCAAGTAAGTTCTCTCTATTTACTTAAAAAAATCATGTCAACAGGATATTCCCAGGCTAAAAGAAAGGCCTTAGAAGTAATGTGAAAATCAGAAACAACGTAGAAGTCAGTAACACAAGGCGATATCCTGGACATCCAAGGAGTTTATTGCTCATACCAAGAAAACGAACCAAGACAACGAACCAAATAGTAAAACAAATAAAATTCAATTGTAAATTCCACAAATACTAAGCGCTTTCACCCGCTCGATTACCTGCGGGTTTCATCAGAGCATCTGATGAAACCCGCAGGTAATCGAGCGGGTGAAAGCGCTTAGTATTGTGGAATTTACAATTGAGTTTTATTTGTTTTACTATTTGGTTCGTTGTCTTGGTTCGTTTTTCTTGGTATGAGCAATAAACTCCTTGGATGTCCAGGATATCGCCTTAGAAGTAATATTTCCATATATGTTTAAATAAATACGTTGCTTGACATGCACTGACCATTACATGCAACAAGTACTAGTGTAAACTGCACTTATCAAAGCGGATTCATTGAGAGTATGTTAATGCCACCACAGTGCACATTTTGAATATGTGTGTACACATAATTTTTATGTTGTACAGCACACATAGATAGAATTCACTTTTATCTATCACATGCAAAATGGAATGCCAGTCATACTGCCCTGTCCTCCATTTTCAGCAACTATCAGGCACAAGGGCATACATATGATTTTAGTACTAACATATTTATGGACATTGTTTGCATGCTGATAATTATGTCAATTAGGATGTTATAATGTATGTTTCCATCCTTTATTACAGCACTTTGTTTAATTCTGGCCAGGAAAATGACGTTGTTTAATATTGCCTATACTTGCCTTTCTGTCCAAGTACAACCTATTAATTCAGTAACACTCTAACATTAATTAATAATTGCAAATATTATCCAAAGTGCCAGAACCTACATCAAAGATGCATAATCTTTCTACACCTACTAATTCTGGTTTATTATTAGCCATACTGTGATACAGCATGAGCCATGTATGTACTATCCTTATAAATTGTTTACTGCATATGGGCATAGGTATCCCAATATAGTTACATGTGTATCAGGTAACATAATCTAAATGACTGAAACCCATGTAGTGTACACCTCAGTCATTTTCCACTAAAGAAAAACATAAAGTACTGCCTAATGCACTTTTAAAAAGCAGTAGCATCCTTAAATAAATGCAGCCAATACAGTCTGTTGTCAAATCTCTCAGGAATTATATTTGTGAGGCATGTATGACTTAAACACTATGATTGTGAAAACACAGTATACTGTTGTTCTTCAGAATTGGTTGCCTACATAATGTCATGCTTCATATGGACCTTGTCTTCGCCTTCCACCATATGTATCCTACCATAGCAAGAGGTTCTAACATGTCCCATATACAGACCCCACCATCATGTTCACTATAGTCACAAAAATCATTAGCATAATATTTACAGGTTATGCTTAAGGATGTACATTTCACAATATAAAGTAACAATACCATTAGAAATGTTTGTATGAACATCTAAAACAACCAAATATAACAGACCTTTACAGAACAAAACATTTTCCCAGTGCACATTAAATAAATGGTATATAGCTGATCACAACTATTCATATAAATAACACATTCTGTATTATTTAGACTGCATGCATCTAGGCATAAATTAACAGAAATTCCCAAAAAAACTCCACGTCATTAGCAACACATGAACATGTTAGAACCGTGTATTTTAACCCAATTAAGCTTTGATTTTTAACTTGACTACATTGCTACAACAAGAGTCATACATACATGTGGGTATATAAAATGTTATAAGCATGCAAAGTATGGCAAGTAGAAGAGTCCAAAACTGTTAGGAGTATGCATGACAGAAGTGCCTACATGCAGTGAAATTACAGTGTTTGGCATAATGGAGTAGAACTCTACTGAAACAATCTAATTCTTAACTAATTTCAACTATTTGTTTGATAAAAATGTATGATGTAGAATCAAAAAGTAATGGCTATGATTCACAGGTAACTGCCATATGCTCATGAGACATTAATATTTCAGAGTATGCTTTGTGAGACATCCCATAGCTAAGAAGGCATACATTATGATGTGTTTGAATCTTCACACACTTCACATTGCAGATAATTAGCTCTTCTCTTTTCATTATTTATGTATAAATCCCAGCCTTCACTAAACATAAATTGATTGATTCTGTAACATAGCTCTCAACCTTCCATCTCCAAAATGAGGAAAACTCACCTTCATAATGTGGAACTAATGGGCAAAATGTGGAACACATACTAATGGCTAACAGCTTCAAATAGGAAGGTCATAGGATGGTTAAAATATGCTGGTTTTACTTATAAAGAAGATCCTTTAATGAATTAATATAATTATTTTCTATTTTTACCATGGATTTCACTTAAAAAATTCCTAACACTGAATGTGTGACAGACTATTTCAATGTGGAACTTTGAGGAACTTTGAGGAACATGAAGTTTTTAAGACCCCAAATGAGGTATGTTCCTCGTAATGAGGTACACTTGAGAGGTATGTTCTTTAATGAAGAGCAAACAGACATGGCCAGAAATTTGCCATGGTTTTCCATCTCTCCTTTCAGTGTAAGTGACAAAAAGAAGAAATAAATTCTCAAAATATATTTACAGAATTATGCTTTTTATTATTTATTGTTTTACATTTGTTTACTGGGATAGTCCAATTGGACACATGTCCTGGTCCACAGCCCGGGGAGAAAAACTCCACATAGAAAAATACAGGAAAATACAGAAAAATAAATAGTGGTACAATATACAAGTAACAGTAAGAAACAATACAATATAGGGTAAAGTCAAGCAAATGCAGGACACTTCTGTTTAAACATAACATTGGGTATTTTTAACAATAATATTCAAACAAATAATACTTCAGTGGATTGTTGTAGTATATTACAGGATACTGGACTAACCACTGTTACATATAATACAATGTGAAATAAAAATCCAGGTGTAGTTAGTGCTTGTTTGATCTTAGGAATAAAGATAGTGAAAGTATAGATCACATAGATAGCAGGAATAGTAACTGAAGGCAGAGTGAGTATAGAGACCTTTGGTTAAGCTGAGATAGTGTCAGGCCTGGAGACAGTGATGGCAAAGTTAATTAGGGGTTGAACAGGGACACAACCACCTGGATAGCAGGTGAGTTTTTAGAGTAGTTTTACACTGAGCTGGGTATGTGGAAGTAGTAATATGTTTTGGCAGTGCATTCCAGATTTTTCCTGTGTGGTTTGGGAAGAGGGAATCACCTGCCTGATTTTCTAGAGACATTGATTTGAATATGATGCTTATTGGTGGAGCATAATGATCTGTTAGTGGCATAAGGTTGTATTAGGGTTTTTAAGGCAGGTATTTTTTTCAGGGCTTAAGAGAATTTTGTGGGCCATTGTTAACTGAATGTAATGTAGGAGTTGGGGGAACGCTAGCCATTTAAGTTGTTTGAGAGCAATACAATGATGAGATCTAGCTGGATAGTTTGCAGCATATCTGGCAATTTTATTGTAACAGGATTCGAGTTTTTGCATCTCTAATTTCTTTAGCTTTGTTAGTATGGGAGCTGCATACAGCAGGGTGGATATTAGCTGGGTTTGGGCAATGGTAATCCTGGTATTCTTTCTTAAGTAGTGTTTGTTCCTATATAGTGTACCGATTTTTTTATGTACTTTTTTATAGTCTGGAAAATATGTATATCAAATTTAAGTTTGCAGTCAATTTCTACCCCTAGAAGTTTGGTGTGGGTAGATGGAGATATGCTAGTGTTATTTAGTGAGGAGATTTGAAATGTGCAACTGAGGGAGACAAAGTTATTAGGTTGGAATACCATAAGTTTGGTTTTATTGGGATTTAAGATTAGTTGATTGTTAGTGAGCCAGGATTCTACTGAGTGAAAGGCTTTTTGTGTTAGAGTCTGAAGTTCAGGTAATGAGGGTGAAGCACATATGAATGTTGAGTTGTCTGCATATTGTATGAGGGAGGCCTGGGGGGGTTGACAAGTGGAGGTTATTGGTAAATATTGCAAATAGAAGTGGTCCTAAGATAAAACCTTGGGGGAGTCCAAGGGTTACAGGTAAAAGTGGGGATAAGGACCGTTGCCAGGAGACTGCTTGCTGGTGACCAGTGAGGTAATCTTGGAATCAGGCAAGAGTAGAGTTACAGAAGTTTAGTTTAGAGAGGACTTGTAGAAGTTTTGTATGTGAAACCATATCAAAGGCTTTTGATAGGTCAAGAAAGATAGAAGATACAAAGTTATTATTGTTCCTATGACAATTGACAGTGTTACTAAATGACATTAGTGCAGTAGTTATACTATGGAATGATCAAAAGCCTTGCTGGGTGTTAGTTAGGAGATTATTGGTAGTCAGATAGTAACTTGCATTTAAATTACCTTCTCTAGGATTTAGATAGTGGGGATAATATTGCTATTGTTGGATAGTTACCAAAATCAGTTGAGGAGCCACCTTTATGTAAGGGTATTATGTAGGAGGTTTTCCAAATGGAAAGGACTTGCTGTTCTGTTATGGACCGATTGACTAATATTGACATAGGATAGGCTATACCATCTGCTGCTAGCTTCAGCTATTCAGCAGGTATGTTGTCTGGTGCTAATGTTGTGGGTTTTAGCCTTTTCAGTAATTTTTTGATAGTGTTTGTTGCTATAGGTGGCCAAAAATAACCAAATTTAATAATTTATTCTTGCTTCCATATTTACAATCCATAAAGATGTAACTAATAAAATCTAGTTAAATGCGTTTGTCTCAATAACAGTACCACTTCTTCAGAACAAGTCATGAATGCAAACCTATGGTATTTCAAAGTAACTAGTGGCATAGGGCATTCACATTTTAAAGCAATACCACTCTATAAATATGGCAAATTAAACACCACTCAAAACTTAAAATCAATTGTAAGTTATTCAATACTATACTCATGAAATAAAATTCTTAAAAATAAAAAAATATTAATCTTTAAAGCAACAACTGCAGCATTAATCAAAATCTAAATGATCTCTTTTTCAACACACTTATCAAGGTTATATTCTCTGTGATGCCCCAGCACTAGCCTAGTAATCAAGGAGCCTCAATCCTCACCACTGGTAATAGTGGGGAACAGACACACTGGGGAGATGACAAGTACACACACAGCAAATTACAATTTCACTTAAGAGCACACAGAGATCACAGTCAGTCTAGGGCTAGTTTCTCCCTCTTTCTCCAGATCCCCAATAAGACTCCCCACTGGCACAGCTATAGAGTTGAGTCCTTAGCCAGGGTTGCAAGCCAAGTCCTCCAACACTTTATCTGTCCAACCAGTGCTTTGTGTCCCTGCCCAAGTAGATGATTCACACACTCTTGGAGATTTGTTTTACACTCAAACACCTGGGAAAGGCTGGCACAGGTTTACTAGCTATGACACCTTCTGTCCAGACTATAAGATAGTTATCACTGCCACCAGAACCCCTTATCAGCTACTTTAAGGCCCTTAGCAAAGGATGTCCAATCCTACTGTGCATTGTTACTATTAATCCAAATGCTAATCCGACCAACAGCAAGGCTATTAGGAGTGGCCTGCACAGTGGTACCAAATAAATATGCAAGTACTCTCAGAGCTTAAACATGTCTCACAAATATCAGCCACAAAGATAGGTTTAAATATATTTAATAATAAAAGAACAAGAAAATACTCAGTAAATCATCACAGTAACTTCAGAGTTTAAAATCACAGGAAATATTTACAACAACATTGTAGGACAGTCTTAAACAAATACAGAAAACATCTAAACTAATCTTTACTATATTCCTTACTGAATCTAAAAGAAATTACTGTACCTTAATTAACTTACTTACAGCAAGACAAGACAGATGTGGTGAGTGGATGTTTTCAGCGGATGCTGCCATGTCAAAAGACAAAATACAAAATGCACAGTAACTCTCTCAGAGAGTTCTTAAATTAATATCAAATGTTACTGCTGGGATACATGCAGCATGACAGCACTTTTTGTCACCTGACATCAGTTCCGAGGCTCAAAAACAAACATTGCTAGAAACTGCTAGCATTTAGCATCTCTTTGTGAAAATACATAGCCTTCAGATATTTGCAACTGCTGGGAGACATAAAACAATAAAACACTTACAAAACAATGCAGAAGGCTCCCTAGTTTTAGACACCCTGTCTACTTGCTGCACTGAAACTGAAAGATAAAGTGTCTTTCATGGTGCAGTTATAAAACAATTTAATTTCAACTATTTCACTGAAGTTTTGCAAGTCAACCTTCTATGTGCCAGTTCCCACTGTTAAAACATATACATTTACACAATTACAATAGTTTGTATATATTTTGGTTCTTTTCCAGTAGGGTCAACTGTGGATACATCTTAAATCTCAGCACTTTACACACACTTCTGTACCAGCAGTTTGATATACACATAACATACAGTTCTAATACACTGGTAACATGAGCATATGAATCATGTTGATATTCATAAATGACATAGAATTATTTACAAAATTTCAGTGAGCTGGGCTGGCAATATTTCCTTTTCTGACATTGGCATTGAGTCCTGGTAGTGTAATGGCATTAGCTCTTAGTTGTCATACTAAATCACAGTATTCCATAGAATTCTTCCTATCACCCCACATGAAGGTATTGCAACTCTGTATAATATCCAAAAAAAATCCAGTTCCCTACATAACAGTGCATGCCAAGCCAAAATGCTCTTATCATCCTTCTTTCTAATACTGAAATTATGTTGACATATCCTTTTATATAAAGCATTCTTTACTTTACATACATAGAATGCATGACAGGTCTCATAGCAGGCCAAATAAACTACCCTATTTTTATGACAACTCTATCGACTCTTTTTGATATAGCAACATTGTTGGCAACAACCATTTTTTGTTTTGTTTTAACATCCAGTGTATAATCACTCTTTTCACTATGAACAGTGTCTACTAAGAGAAGAAATTAATAAAAGAAGATGATGCTGATTCAAAATGGGACAAGATCAATTTTTCTAGAACATAGTTCATAGGATCATAAAAAGTTCTAGACATTGAGAATTACCACCATTACACCTGGCCTATTTTCAACATAGACTATATTTCCCCTGTCAAGGAAGGCTAAGCCAGTCAGGCCTGGGTGAATTTATGAAAACCCATCCAATTATCCAGGTTCTGTTTTAAGAATGATTGTGTATCCTTCCCCTTGATCTACACAGTGAATCAATTCTAGAAGTGGGGGAGATGTTAAGTAATGAATCTGTCTGTTCACTTTGTTTTATCAAACTTTTAAAGCAGGGTTAGATCTCTGGTTCTAGTAAATGTGGGACTGTTTGACTTGTTAAGGTACAAGACATACTGGAACACTGCATCTTTGATTGCATGGGTGCCTGGCATTCTTCTGGTATTATGAGTGGTCCTTTAGGGAGAGAGAGGGGTAAAGTTGGCACTGAATCTGTCGGCCAGTATGTTGGCAATATCTGTTGGCTGAGTATAGGAGGTACCATTGTGCAGTATCTCAGAGCAAATCTGGGTATTGCCGTGGAGGTTCTTAATATAGCTATAGAAGCCTTTGTGGGAAATACTGACTATGATTCTTTATTAAGTATATGGATAATTTCATAGTTTACAAGAGGAGTACAGTCTTTAGCTATTCATGGGTATATTTCAAATGCATCACCAGTTCATTCTGGAGTCCTTCGGGGTTCTGTTCAGGGACCAATTTTCTTTCATTTTGTTTTTACTCTCAAAAATGAATTGTGTCATATCCATAAATATGCAGATGATAGAAAGGTTGGTTTTTCTATCATTAGTGATAGCAATCTGCTTGTAGTGATCAGCTATTTACAAAGAATAGCCAACTAGACAATTGATTTCAGGATAAGATTTAGTACAGTAAAATGCATGATTACATACTTTGACAGGGGAATAATAAAAGAGCCCTTGACTTTGCAAGGAACTATGCTAGGAGGTGTGTCTGAATTTAGGGATCTCAGAATTACCATCACAAATACATTCTCATTCTCTAAATATGTAGATATGATTGTAAATAAAGACATGAGAGAAGTAGAAATTCCATTAAAGACTATAACAACAAGAGACAGGTATTCCATGCTAAATATTTGTAAGATATGTGTCAGAAGGATCCTATAAAACAATAGTTCATTGCATATTTATATATATGGTCAGTTAAAACATTTTGATTTGGTGCAGAGAAAATTTACTAAAAGCATATTATTCATAACTGATTTAAATTATTACAAAAAATGCCATATTATGTTACCATTATTTGTGGAGTAAATCAATATTAAGATTTAGGATTACACATGATGGTATGTTGAGGGTGTCATTAAACATGCAGATCTTATAATAATACCAACAACTATTGACATAATAATTTGAAATACTGCATAAACTATAATAGGACTAAATTAAAATGATTGTTTCTGTCACAATACATACTTGCTATCTGGAACAAAATCCTTTTATTTGTGGTTCTGGGAATCTTGCAGTTTTTAAGAAAAAATAGATTATTTGGTTGGATGGGATGTTTACAATTCTACTTTTGGGGAGTCTGATTTCCTTGATGACCTTAGGGATACACCACAGTTAACTTATAAACTTTTGAAAACTCAAAAGGCACAAACAACAACTAAAGATATAGACAAAAGAAGGAAATGAACCATTTAAGGAAATGTCAGCATACACTAATAGAGCGACCTGGAAGAGTGGAACCAGCATAAAAAAGAAACTTTTTCAATAAAATGTTGTAGTCTGAAAGTGTTGCAGAACAAAGAGAAGTAGCTGGTATGGTCTAAAAGTGTTGCAAAGGAGACGGTGCACATGACGACCAGAAGGAACAGAAAGGAAAAGAAGGGATCACTCACTGAGAGTGTATACTAAGGGAATGAAGTCAGGAAGTATGAAAAGTGCACATACTCTGCAGAATTCTACACCTTTGGCTAAACTAAAACAGAAAGTTTCTTGGAAATAAATAACTCTAGGAAGCAAATGAGTGTTAAGAAGGAAAACCTTGCCAGTAACAAAAATGTATCCAGTGTAGTGAAAGAGGAAGAAATAGAATCTGGGCAGAATTTTAAATCAATTTCTGTCACCGAAGCACTGAAAAAATCAAATAAGGAAGGAGTGCAGGCAACAGAAATCTAAAGGTAAGAAAAAAATTAAAACTAAAAATAAAATGTTTTCTGATGTGCAAATTTTCAGATGGAAAGCAACAGACAGAAGAAAAAAGAAAACAAAAGGGTGACAATCATCCTGGAACTGAGGGAATTCTATACAATGAAAAGAGATAAGAGTAGTGTATACTCACAGACAACATAATTTTAAAGAGAGCCCCAGTGATAATCATTCCCCGAGTGAAAACCCAACCTTTAAGCAGAATTAGAAGCTTTTGGTGCATTGCACTTATAAAGAAAAGGAACAAGAAAGAAACTGAAGAAGGTAGAGACATCACCTAACACTAAAGAAAGTACAGTTGTGTACACTTACCATAAATGTAGATGTTCGAGTGTTTTCACTGTTACAGTCCTAACAAATGGGTTATCTGGCTCCCAGTAGCCCTCCTTTGGCCAGAATACCAAAGGTAAGTAAAAATTACATCAGTTGCTGTCGGTTGTAAAGGACGTCAGGGCGTCCGATACAAAAGGAGGCAGCCAACATCACTTCCTCAGTCTTTCTTGCCATAACAGTCAGGAGCCCCCAGAAAATAAGGCTTAAACCAAAAACCAATCTGACAAATAACAAATTAAGCCTGTACCTCAGGAAAAGAGAATAGGAGAGGACCACAAAAAGGGGGAAGGAGGGAGGGAAACCAGAACTGCAACAGTGAATACACTTGAACATCTACATTTATGGTAAATGTACACAACTGTACTACACAACTGTACTATGTTCATCGTGTTTCACTGTTGCAGTCCTAACAAATGGGTTGATTACCAAAGCCCAGAGAAAAAAGTGGGGGAGGAACCAACAGCATCAAGGGTTGGAGATAATGCTCTGCAACACTGCAGTGGCAAACCCTGCCCTGGCTCTGGAAAACTGAGGCAAATTATAATGCTTTGTGAAAGTGTGAACAGAAGTCCATGTGGCAGCTTCCAAAATGTCTTTATTAGGACACCCCATAGAAAGGCTGCAGAAGTGGAAGCCGCTCTAGTAGAGTGGATCCTAACCCCTTGAGGCGGAGCTTTGCCATGAAAGGAATAACAAAAGGTAAGGAAATGTGCAATCCATTTAAAAATGGTTTGCTTAGAAATAGCCTTGCCCTGGGCTCCAGGAGCAAAACTGACCAATAACTGTGCTGATTTCCAAAGTTCCTTAGTCCTGTCCAGGTAAAACCTGAGCTGTCTGTGCACATTAAGAGAATGTAGGATCTTTTCACCTCTATTGCGAGGATTAGGAAAGAAGATAGGAAGGTGTATGGACTGATTAAGAGTCAGGCTGAAAACCCCCTTAGGCATAAAGGAGGGATTAGTCCTCAGAGAGACTCTATCTGCATGGAAAATAAGAAAAGGCTCCATGGCCATCAAAGCTTGCAGCTCTGAAACCCTCCTTGCTGAAGTTATAGCCAAGAGGAAGGCAGTCTTCCAAGAGAGAAACTTTAAATCTGTAGAGGTAGCTGGCTCAAAAGGAGGAAGAGTGAGTTTTTCCAGAACAAAATTAAGATCCCAGGCTGGAGTAGGTGCTCTTCTGGGAGGTTTAAATTGCAAGCACCTCTGAGAAACATTTTCTTTAGGGGATGAGAGAAAATGGGCTGTTCAAGAGAACAATGAGCAGTGATAGCTGAAACATGGATCTTGATAGAGGAAAAAGAAAGACCACCCTGAAGCAAATCAGCCAAGTTATCCAGGATCAGAGGAAGGGTAGGATGAGAAGCAGACTCTCCTCTAGCCTGCATCCAGTGAGAGAACCTTTCCCATTTGCCAGCAGAGGATTTCCTAGTGCTAGGCCTCCTGGCCTCCCTCAGCACATCAACCACCTGTTGGGAAAGGGAGGAAGAAAGGGAAGGAGTCATACAATGAGCCATGCTGACAAATGGAGAGACTGAAGATGAGGATTTAGAATGATTACCCTCTCCTGAACCAAAAGATCTGGCTTCAGAGAAAGATGCCAAAGAGGAAGATGCGAAGCAGCGGATAACAATGCTGTCTGGGCCAGTCTGGAGCTATGAGAATAGTCCTTGGACGTTCGTTCCTGATCTTCACTAATACTCTGGGAAGAAGAGGAAGAGAAGGGAAGGCATACACTGATAGCAATATCCAAGGGAAGGACAGAGCATCCACTTTCCAGGCTCTGCTGTGCTGCTGTCTGGTGCAAAAGAGAAGTAGTAGATAGTTGGGGAGGAGAAAAGATACACCTGAGGAGTGCCCCAACGTTGAATGATGCTGTAAAAGACTGCTCTGTTCAGCTGCCACTCATGAGGATCCAGGGTTTGCCTGCTCATCTGGCCTGCCAAAACATTGAGCCTTCCTAGAAGAAAGTGAGCTAGGAGATGCAGGTCCAGGGATGCTGCCATGGACCAAAGATTCATGCTTTGCCTGCACAGGGGGCAAGAGTGAGTCCCTACCTGCTTGTTGATGTACCACATGACTGTGGTGTTGTCTGTCTTGACAAGCAGGGTCCCTGGAGAAAGATGATGCTTGAAAGCTGGTAAGGCCTGCTGAACTGCAATCAACTCTTTAAAATTTATGTGCAGGTGCATCTGCTGGGCGTTCCAATGTCCCTGTATGCATCTGCCATCCAGGTGTTCTCCCCAGGTGTAGTCCGATGCATCTGTAGTCAGAACTTGAGTGGCAAGAGGTGTCCGAAAAGGAATGCCTTTGTTTTGTAATCAGGCTGTTGCCCACCATAGAAACTCCACCTGCAGAGATGGACGCAGAGGAATCATCATATCCAGGTCCTCTGTGTGTTGACATCAAATGTTCTTGAGGTATCATTGCAATTTCCTCATATGCAGTCTTGCATATGGAATCATGAGAATACAAGATGCCATGAATCCCAGAGCTTGCATGTATTTCCTTGCAGGGAGCTGGGACAGGCTTGCCAAGTCCTTGAAGTAAACTGAAAGAATTGTCTGCTTCTCCTGGGTGAGATATATCATCTGGGTGGCTGTGTTCAAACTCACTCCCAAGAAAATTATCTCCTTGGATGGTACCATTTTCGATTGTTCCACATTGATAGTGTAACCCAGGGAAGAGAGAAGAGTCTTTACAAATTCCAGATCCTTTAATAGCTGTTCCTGTGAACTTGCTTGAATCAGACAGTCGCCCAAATATGGGTAAATCTGAATTTTCTTCTGCCTGCAAAAAGCAATGATTGGGACCAGGCACTTTGTGAAGACTCTGGGAGCAGTAGATAAGCCAAAGGGCAGCACAGAGAATTGGTAATGTTGCTTGCCCACTCTGAAATTAAGGCACTGCCTGCAACTTTCCCTGATAGAAATGTGCAGATAAGCCTCTTTGAGATCCAAGGTTACCAGCCAGGAATCCTTTTCTAGCAGTGGTAGTAACTGATGCAGAGTGAGCATTTTGAACTTTGGAATTACTAGAAAAGAGTTCAGAAGGGAAAGATCCAGGATAGGATGCCAGGTGCCTTCTTTTTTTGGAACTAGGAAAAGCCTGGAATAAAAGCCCTGGCCTACCTGCTGAGCAGGAACTGATTCTATTGCTCCCAGATGAGACAGAGACAAAATTTGTTTTTCTACTTCTGCCCTTTGGTTTGGAGGAACTTCTGGGAATCCCTTGGGAGCTGAAAAGGTGCAGAAAGAAAACTTGTGCCCTAGGGTCACCGTTCTGAGCACCCATTTGTTGTCTGTGATAGTGGCCCAGACATCTGCAAAAAGGACCAACCTTCCCTCTAAAGGACTCTCCCGGTAAGCAAGAACAGGCAGAAATTGTAAAAAGTCATTGAGAGGGTTTTGATTGAGATGCAGGCTTGGAGCTTCCTCCTTTAGAAGTGGAAGCCTGCCAACGCCTAGACCTTTGAGGGGTAGCCCCCTGCCCCCTCGAAGATTTGTAACCTCTAGTCCTGGAATGGTTCTGTCTGCTGGTATCAGGAAAGGTTCAACTCTTGGAAGGGTAATTCTTGCTAAAGCGAGGGGGTTGAAATTGCAGAAAATCCTTAACAGTTTGCATGGACTTGGCATTATCCTCCATCTTCTTTAGTAACTTCTCTGCTTTGCTGCCAAAAAGACTGTCTTTATGCAAAGGTACATCCAAAAGCTTAGCCTTGACAGGTTTTGGAAGAGGCTGTTCTCTGAGCCAACCGTGCCTTCTAATAACAGATCCAGTAGCCGTAGCCCTGCTGGAGGCCTCAAGGATGTCAAAACCACAATGCAAAGAATGCTTATTGACCAGACTGGCGGAATTCAGTAAATCCTGCATGTTTTTACTCTCTGCCAAAAGAGGTACACTTGCTATCCTAGACTTAATAGCCTCCAAGGTGTGCTGCTGGTACTTCAGCATATGAAATAGACAATTGGTAGCCCTAATAGCTAGGGTGGCAGAGGTATAATCCTTCTTTCCCCATCTATCCAGGTTCCTAGACTCCCTGTCAGAGAGAACAGGATTCCTGGTAACAGTGGCCTTAACTCCTTTAGGGCCCTGAGAAATAACCTCTGGATCCACCAACAGATTCCTGAAAAGAAACAGATGAGAATCAGGGACTCTGTAGTACCTGTCAGGTTTCCTGTGAGCAGGAAGAACCAAATTTGGAGACAAGAAATTTTCTAGAAAAACATAATCAACAACTTCCAACACAGGGGGAATAGCAAGAGGCTTATGCTGAGGTAAATCCAGAAACATCCTAATCCATTTCTTGGATTGGGGATAATCCTGACTTTCCCATTTAAAATGTTCCCTGAGGGTATTTAAAGTATCACCAAAAAAGAAATTCTCTGGAGGAAAGGCCAAAGGGATGGACTCCTCTGCATCTGAATCCTCAAAAGGAGAAAAAGCCTGAGAAAATTCCTCTTTATCAGCAGAAATGCTGGAAGAATCAGAAACTGAGCAGGACAAAACCTCAGGAGAAACATCCCTACTCCTTTTAGAAGGAGGAGGCAGAGAACCCCTAATAAGAGTCAACAACTCATTAGCCATTTTAACCATTTGGGACTGAGGGGAATGAGAAGAAGCTGGAGCCTACCTTTTCAGAAGCTTATGAATGGAAGATTTACCTGCCAGCCTGAAGAACTCAGGAGGCCTGGCAACTGCTGAAGTTGCAGCAGAGGTTGAAGGAAGAAGTTTGCTGTCAGAATGCAAAACGGAGGCCTTGGGCACCGGAATCAGCTTAGCCGCTCCAGCAGAAGAGGCGACCGGCGACAGGTTGGAAGGCAAAATGGAGGCCGAAGGTCTAAGGGACTCGAACTCAATTAAGGCCTGTGGTTGTACATCTGTGGACTGCAGGGACTACAAAGACGTCTCAGTGGCTACCGCCTGAATGACGACCAACTTAACCTCATCTGAGGACTTAACTTTCTGAGGCCTGTTGTGGTCCTTATCCTTATTTTTCTTCAGAACATCCGAAGCCTGAAGACCGGCGGACACCATACCAACAAACTTAGGCCAAACTCCAAAATGCCTAGCCAGAATCTTAGCCCGATGACAGATAGTACGCGGATTAAAGGTGGCACAGAGATCACAGTTGGGAACGTCGTGGTCAAGGCCTAAACAAATAATGCAATAGGAATGAAAATCTTTAAGGGGAATCTGCTTTCCATAGGTAAGGCAGTTATTAACTTTTTCTGACATTCATTAAGGCAAGAAAAGAGGATCCCCAGTGGGGTACTTAGCTGTAGTAGACTTCAACTCTTGTAGTCGGAAACCAACAAAGGTAAACTGCCGACCGACACTCGTACATGAAAAGTTTCTGCTTTGGGCTCTGCTGCAAGAAAAACTGAGGAAGTCACATCGGCTGCCTCCTTTTGTATCGGACGCCCTGACGTCCTTTACAACCAATGGCAAGTATGGCATTTTAACATACCTTTGGTATTCTGGCCGAATGAGGGCTACCGGGAGCCGGATAACTCATTTGTCAGGACTGCAATAGTGAAACACGATGAACATCATTGGTATTAGTTTGCTTTTCTAAGAGAAAAGTTAGTCACTTTGAAGCCATTGTCTGTTTTGGGAGGATAAAAGGCAATTTGACCTTGAGAAAACTCCAGAACTGGCTGAAGTTCAAGTATCCACTTATATTTTTAAAAAGGTACAGAAAAAAATGAGTTTTTTAAAAACAAGGAGAAATACACATAGAGTTCTAGGGAAAGAAGCTGAACAAGATACCTCTATTTTTTATCTATAGGGGCTACACCATTGTTTACCTTCAAAAACAACATGTCATTAAAAAGACAGTTGTGCTATAACAAATTAGATGGAGACCACTATGCAAGGTCTGATAGGCTAGGTGCCATTCCATGTAGAAGGTGTACAGCCTGCACCTTCATACTTGGAAGGGGGCAGTATACACACCTGACTAGAAAGTTCAGCATTGATACATGCTTTTATACAGACTGCTATAGTAAGAATGTTGTATACTTTGGTTTCTGTACAAAATGCCCAGTCTACTATGTAGGCAAAACTAATCGGCTACTCAAAGATAGAGTCCTAGAACATGTAAGGGACATTAAAAATAAAAAAGAGACGAGTACGTTAGCGATGCATGTTATAAAGGAGGGAGCCACACACACCTTCAAGTTTCTAGTGTTACATATCATACAAGATAATAAAAGAGGTGGGAACATGAACAAGACCGAAGCCTCAGAACAAGAATGGATAATTAGGCTTCAGGCTGACAGACCACCTGGACTAAATACTAAGGTTTCACTGAAACTTTTTCTTAGGAACAGGGCTTTGAAACATTGATTATTATGTTTGGTCACATCTTCTAATATTTATACATATATTTTACAGTTTTACTACTATCTAATTTTATAGAGCATGTTTCTACAGTTTTTTACATATATTTTTAGTTCACTATTTATATGATTGATTGTTTATATAGTGTTTGTATACTGTATGCCTTTAACTTTTATTTATTCAATCAAGATGCTGTTAACTGATTGGATATGACCTAGATGTATCATTATTTAAACAAGAGCAGCAGTTACTGTAATATGTCTGAGGAAGCAGAGAGGACTCTGAAAGCATTCAAATGTTTTATATTTTTACTATTTTGTATTAAAGTGTTGTTTTGCCGTGTGTATTCCAATGAGATGTTGGCTTTTTTGGAATATTATACTTTTATCGTTGGTTACTTTATCCAGATTCAGGGGATCTGTGTTTGATATTTAATCTATGTTAATTTCTTGGCTCAATCCACCACAAAGCCCAAGACTTATCAAGGGCATGCATTTGGTGTGTATAAAATCAATACTTTCACAGGAGTGGTCATTTGCAGTATAATCTGGTGGCTCTCAAAAATAAAAAATAAAATGTCCAAATCATTGACATTATTTTAAATACACTTGTGTGAGTAAACAGAGCAGGCATTTTCAAATGTGAAGTGATTCCTTTAAGCATATAAGGTAAACAAAGGTGCTTCTTTAAGACTTTTATTGTATTATCTAGAGAAGTGTTGCTTTCACTTTAAATGAGATAGTTGATTTAAAAGTAGAGAGAAACTTAGCTGTATCATCTAGAGCAAGTCTACTTAATCAAGCAAGTAACAATGTATAAAAGGAAAGCTAAGGTAAACTAGTTCTTAGTATTATTTGCCTTTTAGTGGAATGGGATATGATGTTGATATGTATCTCAGGAAGACTGTCAGCAGAATGAATGTAAACAGATTGTTCCTGTTATAGGACTTCAAAACACACCACCACTAAAAGGTTATAAAAAAGAGAGAAAGACATAGTGAAAGAGACTGTATCACACCTGTATGCAGCTGTATTGATCACTCTTCATGCTTTGGTGTAGCTTGTTGTGGGTTGTATGCATTTGTCTCACAGTTATAAAATGCATTGTTGTGGCCATTAAGTACTTATTAAAACTTTGTATCAGACATCTAAGGTGCACAGAGTCTGCATACTGGCTGTAACTGTTGGACAAGTGTGTGTGTATGTGTGAGTGTGTATGTGCTTGGCAAGGGGGTTGCAGTGGATTAATTTGTTTGATCTGAAAGAAGTAATCTGAAATACATTACTGTGTCCATTGTCTATGTATTTATTGTTTTACAGGATCACAGTCAGACATTCTGAGGTGTGCAGAGCAAAAATGTGTGTGTAACTCACAGGCATGCGTGCATGTGCATATATGTACATGGTTGGAATGGCAAGCACCACATATTCCAGAAAGCAATTAGCTTATTCACAAATCTGATCACAGTTTGACTTCTGAGGTGCACACAGTGATTAATGAGATTGTACCATGTAGGCAAATGTCTGGGGAGTACAATGGGTTGTACTGCATGTGCCTGGCAGTACTGAGTTGAAATATATTACTCTGGCCATCATTTTTGCATTTCTTCATTCGTTTATTCACAAAGACACTGTGGTGGTGTATATAGACAAGAAAGTGGAAGTAAATGGTGGGCACAGAGGCTGTGTGTGAATGAAATATACTGGTGTCAGCTGTAGGTTTAAACAGTCACTGTTCTGATTTAGGGCTAGTGTGTGTGTGTGTGTGTGTGTGTGTGTGTGTGTGTGTGTGTGTGTGTGTGTGTGTGTGTGTGTTGGAATAAATCAAGTAGAATACTATATTATTTTATTATTGACTGGACACAGACGTCAGACATATATACTGACAGTGAAGTAGCTATATTGAGTGAGCACTAAGGCAGTCTGTTAAACGTGACTAAACCAGCAGCTGTTTTATACAGCTGCTGATCTTACTTAGTGGGACTAGTGATTTTTTGAGTAAAACAACTAGAAATATATTACCAAGACTATTATTGTTTTTATGTGATTGTAGTCAGGCATCTAATGTTTATATAGTCAATAAAGTAACTATAATGAGTGGTTGCTGAGAATCCTTCATACAAGTGATTGACCCCAGCTCTCAGTTTAAAAAGTAATTCATCTAATTTGGCAGGGCTAGTATCTGTTTAAGTAAAATAAACTGAAATATGTTACTGTAACTACTGCAATGTTTTTGTATTTGACCAAATCTGGAAATTTGAGGTATATACAGTCAGTGAAGCAGATATAATGAGAGGGTGCTGAGGTAGTCGATGGATCAAAGTGACTGACTCCCAGTAGGGTGTTTGGCTGGAGCTTAGCAGTCAATGTCCTGTCATAATACAGCCTCACCTGCTTCTTGCAGACCCCTGCTTTAAAGTCATTAACCGCCACAGGGAGTGAAGAGGGGGAAAAGAAGACACACTAAACAATAGCAGTATGTCTATTTTTTCAACTGGTTATAACGAATTTACTTTCAGTGGAATAATAGTATTGGGTTCAGTTGAATAATGGTATTATATTCAAAATATATGTTGCTGTAGTTTTATGACAGATAATATTTATTCTGTCTCCTAGCCTATCAAATGGAACTCCTTAAAGCAACCTAATTCAGTTCCAATGTGTATTTTTGTCACCTCTGTGTATTTCAGTAAGGTGTTCTGTCATCTGATTACACAACATCTATTTCAGATATCCCTGAGGTGCTCCTGAATGGGCACTATAAATGTCTAATTGTACTGTCAATATAACAGAATCTATGGCCATAAGCAATGTTGCAAACTACTTTTTTCTATGTCACAGGTTGAAAAAAAACATTCATCTTGCATTTTGAACCGTTATCAGCACCTAAGACAAAAGAATGCAAATGACTGAAGCTGTGCATCAGAGGCACTTATATGTACCACCTGAAAAGGAGATCAATCTGCTCTGAATCTGCACAATGTGACTTACTTCCTTTTAAGGATGTTGAGACACTGCAGATTATACATCTATATTTGTTTTCTGACAGCTGCCTGGCATTGCTTCCTTACAAGCAATATGCAATGGTACAGAACTTCAAACTACACAGGAACATATATGCCTTTATTTTCTACTTCTGTGCCTTATGTTTTCTCAGTGATTCCATATATTTCAGCAGCTACTATTGCTGACTTCCTATTGAGCAAGTACATATTTAACACTGACACATGCTTAAGTTTGGCTTACTCTAGTATGGACAGTAAGATATATTTGAAACTGAGGTGGTTATGTTGCCACAGGTCTATCCTTGAAAATCAGAAAATGAAAATCTCCCCTTTTCATTAACTGCTAGTTATCCACTGACATGCTGTCCACTGCAAAAAATAAACCTATTTATGGTTCTAGCAAATTGTTTTGCCATTTTATTATCAGCCATAGCAAAAGAAGGACCTAAAAGAAAACAGATGCTTTGCCTCAGTTGGACTATACTAGGTATGAGCAATTCATCAGCTACTACTTCAGTAGCAGCTGAAGCTGTGCACACCAGCTGAGAATATGATTTTTATCATATTTTGACAGCTTTGTATAATACACAATATGCTTGCAAGGAGAAGACAGAGCAATGGATCCTAGAACAGAAGAATAACTCAGAACATGATGGATAGCTGTGCAAGAGAATGCATTAAAACTTTAGAAAATGGAGTAATATATTAATCTCAGTTTAGTGGCCGGAAGCTGACCTTATTCCACCCACCCAGTAAATATCACTTGAGAAAAAAAATCTTTTATGTAAGACCTAAACAAATCCTCACATCCTCTTGCTGTCAGAAAACTGGAAGAAGACACTTGAAATTAAATTTATGACATTCTCGGACGGTAACACACCAGCTGTGACATTTTAAAGTAATGTTATTGTACAGCAGGCTTTGAATATGAGCTGTGTGGGTACTGTTTCCATTCTACCGGAGAGAGAGTACTACACATCTGTTTCAAAACTTGCACAAGGGTTATGTGGACAAAATGAATCCCTTGTTAATACTTTTCCAGTGTGACTTCTTAAGAGTCACCCATATGACATTTATACTGCTATTTTTTCAGTTTATTCAGTGAACATCTTGAGTAATGCATTTAAAATTTCTTTTTTTTTTAAATAATGTTCAAAGTTGTAATCCTGGAGTAATTAACAGCAAGTTGTGACTCGTTAAGCTAGTGACCTACTAAGGTTTATTGGGTAGCTTATTTATCTGTTGGCTTGCTTGTTGACTGTGGTCCCTGGAGTCAGCAAGCTTGTAATACATGAGAGTAGTGCTTCGTGAACAAATAAAAGATACAGATAACATATTCACTAGCTAAATCTTAGCCATAGCAAGTTATATGAACCAAATGTGCAATATAAGTTGTGAAGATTAAAAGAACCGCAAGGGTAGACAGCAACAGAAAGTACTCCAAAATGATAATAAGAAAATCAGAACAGCCACCCACAAATGTGCAGATACTAGCAGCAAGCATTACAGTGCAGAATGAAGTAAGTACAAGTACAGAAAATGAGAAAGCTTGTCAGTCACCCAAGAAAAGTCTTTAAGATGATGATCAGTGCGTGCAATATCAGCCTGTGCACCAAAAGTACACACTGCCACTAACCGCTGTGCATCACAAGGAACCCAGGATACTTAAACATGACATGGGAACATTTCTTTTTGGACAGCTCATACAGAAAAAGGTAGGTGAAGGAAGGATGTCAATTGCCAGATGGAGGCGTACAGAACAGTTCCGGTATTAAACTTGACAAACTCATGGTGTTTCCAGATGATGTTCCCCTGTTATGTTATGTGCCAGAGTGTGTGTGTGTGTGTGTGTGTGTGTGTGTGTGTGTGTGTGTGTGTGTGTGTGTGTGTGTGTGTGTGTGTGTGTGTATGTTAAGCAATCATTTCTCACTCTACACACACACACACACACATATATATATATATATATATATATATATATATATATATATATATATATATATATATATATATATATATATATAAATACACAACCCCCCACAGATGCTTGTATTGAGGCACAATAGTTTTCCAGCCTCATGGAAGTAAAATGTCTTCCTCAAGTAAGGAAAAACAACAGATCACGAGGAAAACTGGTACTTGTGAGCAACAAAGCTGCTGGCTGAGAATACTTAAAAAAATCAGGAAAAAAGAACCATGCAGACAATGTAGATAGCTCAGGTGAGATGTCAGAGTAATCAAGCACTTATAATTTGTTTAGAAATCAAAACTTATTTAATGAAAAAGAACTAGATAAGCACTTCACTTATAAATCAGATCTAAATCCATTTTACATGATATGCAGTATACATTACAGCTTTGCTTGACATCTGTTACATGTAATACTGTATGTCATGTAAACTGGATTTAGATCTGACAAAGCTCTTTTAGGGGGTGAAAACACTCATATGTTTGTTTTTCACAAAAGTAGTTTTGACTTCTAAGCAAGTTATAGTTGCTTGATTACTCCAAAGTCTCAAATGAGCTTGTCTACAGTGCATGGTTCTTTGTTCGTTCTTTGTTCCTGATTTTTTTAGGATTCTCAGCCAGCAGCTTTGTTGCTCACAAGTACAATTTTTTCTGTGGTCTATATCTCTCTCTGTCATTCTCTCTCTCTCTCTTTCTACATACACACATATATATATATATATATATATATATATATATATATATATATATATATATATATGTAGAGAGAGAGAGAGAGAATGGGAGACAGATAGATACATAGAAGTATAAAAATTCATAAATGAGGTCCAGCACAGTATTCCAAACCCAATTACTTTTATTCTGAATACACACAACTCTAGCTCAAAACAGTCTCAGTGTGTCTGTGTATAGGTCAAAGACAAAGCACTTCTGTATATATTTTATATATATATATTTTAGAAGTTTTTATTCAATGATCTTAATGAGTGTGTTTAAATAGTTTTGTTATGTTAATAGGTTGGCTGTGTCATGTGACATATATGCTTTAATATTTAAATAGAGTTTGTTAATTGATTTGTAACACTGAGGAAGGACTTGAAGTCTGAAAGCTTTGTTTGTCAAATAAAGTTGCTTACGCTGTGAAGAAGTGCTTTGTCTTTTACATTGTTCCTGTTTTGCTGTACTTCTTCACTTCAACAGCCTACACATCTCTGGTTTTGTGGATTTTATCTGTTTTTCTGGTGAATAGGCGTACGTGAGCTTCGAATTAATTATTGGACCTGAGATGACACAGCCTGTTACTTCAACTAACAGCTCCATGGGTAGGTCTCTGCATTCAATTTTACAGTGTGAAAATCCTTTACTGAGGTGTTCTGGATTTACTGCGAATGCAGGTGTGAGTGCCACGGGTGTGGTTTCTCAGAGGGATGAGTTTCCCCTCAAAATCCAGTCCCTGGTGCAAAAAGTTAAAGCTTACAAATATTACAATGGCAGTGATTCAGTTTCCAAGCCTATTTGGAGTTGGGCATAGTTCCACGAGGACTATGGGTCCTAAATATGCCCTCATATGGTAACATTTATCCGGATTTATTAAAGAGCTGGCAGGAACTGAATATAACACTAGGCTTGAACTATATGTCATTGACGAATTACTTTTTTATTGACAAGGAGAAGCAATTAAGCCTAGAAATCGAAACAATGGAAAAAGAAATATCGGATTCTGCCTGTTTTAATAACTGTCTCTCCTTATATAATGATATGTTGGTGCGCCTCTCTGCTTTTGATGGTCAACTGGAGGTGACCAAGAGACGCAAGATTCAGAGAGATATCAACAATTTTAGCAATGGCCGTATCTTTTCTTGGCCTAAACAATCTGTTAATAATAAGAAATTAAATATAAAACCTTCTAAGAAACGCTCAATGTATGAATTGGACAGATTCGAACCTTTGGAAAATGAATTAAGTAACTCGGAGGACATAGGTCCTTCATGGGTTGATGAGACAGCTGCTAACCAATCACGACAAAGCCTGGATCCCTCGCTTTCCTTATTCAATGAGAAGCAAGAGGAGAAGAAGCGTCAGGGTGAGGTAATCAGGAAGCAGGGCACTCCAGTGACGAGAACGACGTCGGTAGAAGCGAGTTGTTCAGGGAATCAACATGAAGTGAGAGCGTGTACTAGTTTTTTAGACAAGAGTTTATGTGCATTAATGAACCTACCAGAGAAGGTTCAAGTACAGAAAGAAACTACCAACCGGCATCGATCCCAATCGTGAGGACGTCTCAGGAATGGTCCAATAACGTGGAGCAAGACCAACAAATAGCCTTAAGTTGTGCCAACACTGATAGCAATACTACAAACTTTAGAATGGATGGACAATTATTTAATATTATAAATTTATCTGATTACATATTGACTGATGCTGATATGGCACTACTATCAAGAGGGACTAAATTTATACCAGCAAGTGTTGATAACATAGTAAATGCTATTAATGAACTGAAGGTTTTTTCAGGTAATGTTTGTTTAAATAATATATTTAAGGATGCAAATGCATATGTACCTAGTACATGCAGGAGAAGCGGTAGGTTTATACCATTGAATGATCTGGTTATTATTGTTTTTAATAATGTATGTGAGCAAAATATATGAGAACTGTACCAATCTAACTCTTTTATTAAATCATACAATTTGACACAAGCTGAGTATAATGCATTGTTAACTTTATAGCAAAATAAAAACATAGTAATTAAGGAAGTGGACAAAGGGGGAAATATTGTTATTATGAATGTTAGCAACTATATTGAGGGAATGAATGAGCTGATTTTTGACACTTCAGCATATAAATCTATTTCCGAACAAGATGTCAATATGATTGTTAGCAAGGTAAATATGTGTATTTACGATTTGCAATTGATAAATGACATAGATTTAACTACTTTTAACTTTTTTTCAGTCCCTTGTCACACTATACCAGTGTTGTATGGCCTGCCTAAGGTGCACAAATCTCTTAGCAATCCACCAATGAGACCAATTGTCTCCGGAAGAGGGTGGATCATCGAACCCTTGTCTGTTTACTTACAGGATGTGTTAAAAGTATATTTAGGAGTTATTCCTAGCTTTAGTAAGGACACAGGAGACTTTTTGATGCAGTTATGAGAATGGTAGAATGCTAATGATGCTAATGCCTTCATTTTTGTAACATTAGACATCAAGTCACTTTTTACCGTGATTCTAAATACTTATGGTATAGAGCAAATTAGAGAACATTTGATTGAGCATGATCAGCATACAGCAAGAAGGGTTGAGACTATCTGTGAACCTCTTGAGTTGGTGTTAGAGAACAATGTTTTTATATTTAACAAGCAGATATATTACCACCTAACAGGTGTAGCAATGGGTACTGTAGTGGCCAATACTTATGCCAATTTAATGCTGGGAAAATGGGAGTCCATTGCTATATATCAGCATAGTGTTTATGGTCCAAAAGTGCTTTTCTTTAAGCGTTTTGTGGACAGTATTTTTTTGATTTAGGGATGGACGGATGTGGGGCTAGAAGAATCTTTTACATATTTAAATGAATCCACCCCTTTTTTAAAGTTTGAAATGAATAAATCATATAAAAGTATTAACTTTTTGGATGTCAATGTCTCCTTGAAGGATGGTGCATTACATGCTTCTATATATAGAAAGGACACTCATATTAATAAATTCCTCCACAGACGAAGTATGCATGCGAAGCATGTATTTAAGGGCATCACGAAAAGTCAGTACATGAGGGCTAGTAGACTTAATACAGACATAGCTGTTTGCTGTGATGAAATGGATAATATGACTCAGAATTTTATAGCAAGGGGCTATGATCATCATGAACTATACACCATCAGGGATAATGTTATAGGTATGAGAGATGGGCAGGCTAAGCCTTACCTATTTAAAGATAAGGCAGGAAGGGAGTGCACAGCCCTTAAGATATTTAATGACATATAGTAGGGCCACTCCAGCCGTTGAAAAGATTATTAAGGAAAATTGGCATATCCTAAAAGCTATTCTTGGGCATGAAAAATGGCTTCCTGATAGACCATTGTTCTCATATAGAAATTGTGAGAGTCTAAAGCAGCGTTTATGTTACAAGGATTTTTCTTTGAATAGGAAAAAGGGTACCACCTATGGTACAAAAGGTACTAGACCATGCTACAACTGTTCGTGCTGCCTTAATATATGTAGCTCTAATGAGTTTGTGCATCCTGTCACTAGAAAAAAAGTTTTTGTTTAACTGTATGGCTACTTGCAATTTAACTTTTGTGATTTATTTAACTACCTGTACTCAGTGTTCAGGTTTCTATGTAGAAAAATCTGCAAGAAGACTACGTGACAGGACATAGATCCAATATACTTAGGGCTATTGAATCCAATTCTTTGGCTAAGCATGTGCAGGAATGGGGGGAATCACATGAGTTTATTTTTAGGGTCATAGAGTCTCTGAAGCCTCATATGAGGCGTGGTGATGATATTGCAAGACTGGATGCAAGAGAGTATGAATGGATTGTCCGTTTAAGGGCTGACTCACATCCTGGTCTTAATAAGCAAGTGACTCTAAAACCCATTTTAAAATTAAAACAGAAAGCAGTGGGTTAAAGGATATACAAAAAGAAGGAATTGATTATTTCTTTTTGTGTTTAAAAGATGCTTGTTCGCATATGCACATATATATTTTTTTTCTGTATATATTTTAGAAGTTTTTATTCAATGATATTAATGTGTGTGTTTAAATTGTTTTGTTATGTTAATAGGTTGGCTGTGTCATGTGACATATATGCTTTAATATTTAAATAGACTTTGTTTGTTAATTGATTTGTAACACTGAGGAAGGATGAAGTCTGAAAGCTTTGTTCATCAAATAAAGTTGCTTACATTGTGAAGAAGTGCTTTGTCTTTTACACAAATATAAAACACCACAATATCTTGAAAACTTCAGAATGATTTGCAATCATACTAAAAAGCAAATTAATGAAGACAAAAAAACTATAATACCTTTCAGAATAATAGTAAACACAACTCTAAAACATTCTGAACAGCCATTAAAGAAATCTTGCATCCCTGCCATAAATTCAACCTAACGTCTCTCCCAATAACTCATCTCTCAAAACTGCAATACAATTCAATTCTTATTTCATAGGCAGTATAGCATCCTTAACCAAGGGCTCCCCAACATCTAATCCTAACCATGCCCCGCAGCCATGTATTACCACATCCACTTTCACCTTCAACCCTGTATTCACATCCTAATTAAAACTGCTCTTAAACAAACTCAAACCATGCTCTATTTCAGCTGATGACCTTACAAGTGAATGCCTTAAAATAACAGCTGATAGCATTGCCTACCCTGTCTCAATCCTTATAAATAGGTCAGTCCAGGAATACCACATTCCTTCTTTCTGGAACAAGTCACACATTATCCCTCTGCAGAAAGAAGGAAATTCATCAGGTGTTACTAACTTTAGACCTATAGTATTCTTACCCCCCCCCCAATAAAAGATACCCAAATTCAAAAGCAATCGTTAAACTATCTTCTGCAGGAAGAAGTCCTATCCCCCACACAACATGGCTTCCATCCTTCCCATAGTACTAATACTGTACTTGTAACCTATATAGATGCTGTCAATAAAGCTGGAGATAACTGCAACCTAGTCTCTTCCTCATTTCTGGGCTTGTCTAAAGCCTTCAACACAGTTTGTCACAGCAAACTTCTACTTTGAATGTTCTCTCTCAGCCCACCCTTCTATGGCTCAGAAGTTACCTATCCAATGGATCAGTCAGTAAAATGGCACTCCACTCTTTCTCCATACCTTTCAGTCACCACCAGCATACTACTAGGCTGTGTCCTTCGTCACCTCCTCTTTAACATTCTCACCAACACCCTCCACATGTCCCTACAACAGGTCTACCTAATACAGAACACATATGACTCCACACTCTCCTGCATATCTGACAAAAAAGGCACACCTCCAATAATTACTCAGGAAACTTTAACAGCAACTGAACCATGTCTTTGCAACTCACAACTCATGATCAGCCCTAAGTTTTTTTTCCCACAAATCCCTCTTCCATGAAAATAAAGGTCCTTTCTCAGATAGTACAATCACTGAAGTCACTTCACATAGCAAAGTATTAGGGATGATAGTGGATGATAATCTTAATTTTATCCTGCATATACAAATTGCATAAGAAAAACTAAACAAAAAACAGGGGAGCTTTATAGAGCCAAAAACTTTCTCTTCAATGTAACTAAAACTATACTTGCCACTACTTATCTCCTCCCCAACACTTCTTTATTGCACTCTCATCCTTACTAACCTTCAGCCATTGGAAAAATCAAATCTTGAACAATGTTATAACAAAGTTTCTAAATTTGCAGCAAATACCCCTTTTAGAACCCATTAGTATATAGTAGTAAAATACCTAAATTGGCTAGAACTACCCCATTAACTAACATAAACACAGCTTCTTACCACCTATAAAATTATCCAGAATCCATTTGCTTCTCCAGCACTAAGCAACATTCCACACAACTATGTTTCCAGTCGGCCTTTACAATCCAGTGACCAAAAACTCCTGTCATCCACAAACCTGTCAAATCTGTTGGGCATTGTCTGTACTCATACCATATTGCTAAGAACTCTTTATCTTTATCCATCAGGTCAATACCTTCCCTCCCAGCCTTCAAAACCATTCAGAAAGACTTTCTATTCAAAAGCTGAGTCTAATATTGCTCAACACCAGGATAAACTGTATCCTTAAATGTGAACAAGTACCTGTCATAGATCTCCTTACTCTCCCTCCTTCACTCACTTCCTCACTTTTATCAGTTTCTATCCCCTGGCTTTTTCTCTTAATATACCATAATTCTTCTTTTCTTACACTTTTCATTGCAATTCATATTTATATTTTAGTAACTTACCTTTAATTTCTCTATAAACTGGTTAAAATTTCTCTAACTATTAAATCATCATCATATAACTTGGATTTATTTTTAACCAATTTTTTTTATGTCTATTTTGGTATAATTATTTAAATTGTAGTTGCTTTTGTATTATTTTTGAAGACTGTAAAGTTATTGTTCTTAAAATGTTTTGTAATACTTTGGAGCTTTTCTCCCTGGGTCTCCACTGAAAATGAACTCCTACCAAGTCAGACTTTCCTGGTAATCAAATGTCAATAAATAAATATATACATATGTACATACATACGTACATACATTGTAAGTTGCACATCTTTAGAAATTGTCAGTTATATTTAGTCCTGATTATACAATTAAGCATGTGTCTTATTTCTGTAGATATCTCAGTAAGCATGCAACCATCAAGGAATTTCTTGTTGTCCTATGAAAGCTTAGGTCTGAAAAGTGTTCCAGCTGTATATGTCTGCCTAGTACAGTTTGCAAGATATGAGAATCTGTTTGCGAAAATTTAACAAAAACTGTAATTTGGGATTCATGTGCAATACAATATATTATAGGATTTATGGAAAGATTATGAATGCACTGAGTGTCCTCACTGTAAAGAATAGCATTGCTACTGGTGCAGTTTTAACAGCTTTTATACTGTTTACAAAACATGTTTGTTTATCTTATCCTTTTTACGTTTTTTACATTTATTTCTCAGAAAATGTACAGGAATGCAAGCTATGTGTAAGCTGCTAGTGGTGTGACATTCCACACAACACAGATGTTAATGAGTTAAACTGTATAGGTAACTTTGTTGTACCAGCAGTAGCATTTGCATCAACATTAACATCACTTTGCAAAGTATGGAACCCAGAATTTCTAGTTCCTGTGCTATCTATGCTATCGGTCAGCCCTTAAGTCAGGATGATGTTTCATGCAAAGCATTTGGACATAAGCCACGCATAGTCAACATATCACATACCCTATGTCAGTGTTGCTGGGACAAACACTGTGCTTTTTCTAATAATATGTCTAATGCCGTACCTGTAAACTCAATTCAACCAGCCCAGATAGAAAGACGTGTGGTGGTACTGACTTATCTCATTTGGCTTGATAGACAGATGTGTCTAAAATTGTGTACCAGCTGTACTGATTACTGACATTTAGAAATTTAGGATGTATATGACATTCATGCATTCTGTTTTTTTTTTATTATAATTTGCTTATTGCTGCACTTTTTAAATGGTAAATATAGCCACCCTTCTATTAGAGGATGTTCAGCCAGTGAATGAGGGCCTTTCTAAGTTACAGACAGGGGCTTTAATTTTACATTTAAAATTTGAGATAGGATATGATGAGACTGATTAACAAGTAAAAGCATACCACAGAAGTAGAATCAGAAATATGCAGAAAGGGATGCGGTCTCACTTACGGAAGGGATGCAGTCTCACTTATGGAAGGGAAGAAGCAAGGCAGGTTATTGCATTCAGTTTTTGGTGTGCTTTATGAAGTGTCATGCATATTATAGGGTGGAACATGTGTTTTCATGCAGATGTCCTTCTCTTCCCCCGGAATAATACACATCAAATATTGCAATGTGATCAGCAAAAAGACAACTTGACCATGGTGCGATATTTCAACTTGTTTTGTATCACACAAATGCAATACTACCAGCAAGCTATATTAAAATCATTTACTTGTGATAAAATGGATGTAGGGAGCATATAATTTCAAACACAGACTGCCTCCCCCTTCCAAATAATCACTTTCTGGCTTTGCACTCTGACCAAGTATAATGAATGTTCATAAATCACTACAGCAATGCATTTTCTTTTTCACACAAACACTTGCCCCTGAAAAAAATAATCATTATTTTAACAGCAGTCAAATGAAAAAGAGACCATACTCCCCCAAAATAACCAGTTTCTGGTTAGGTACACCTTTGATGCTGTACAATGATATAGTTAAATATATTATGGATCACAGCAACTGTGACATTTAACAGGAAGCATAGCCTCAGTCACTGCTGTACTGTTGATGGTTTGCACAGTGAAGTCACATCCACTATCTACACTGTTGTTACTACTATTCTGTGTGGTACCCCATACTTTGCCTTGATTCCCAGGATTCAGAGTTGGGTAAAAAAACAACTTGAAAACAGCTTGATTAAGGCCTACACTAAGTGGACACCATTGTGAGTGAACAGACAACACAAGCACTACTCACACCTTCTTCCTCCCACTTTTAGTTTTCCTACTGATTTTCATGCAGTTTTAAATACTGAAGGGATTCATAAAGGTTACCACAAAACGAAGAGTACATGTACACTTACAGTAATCTTTCTCAGTGAATGAAAAGCAAAGAAATGTTGGTATGGATGTTACTGAATACAGCATGTGTACACTTACTGTAAGTGTTAATGAATCTGGCCCATTTCTAAGTATCAGTGCTATTCTGACTGTTCTTCAGCTGCTGACATTTTTAATTAAATTGCGTATGGTATTCCTGTGTCAGATGCACTCCAGCAACAAACTAGACATCAGATGGATACATACATCCAGAGAAAGAGAGCAAGTGGTTGTTGGGGGGGGGGTTGAAAACAAAAGCACAGAGGTAAGATTTTAGCTTGCAAAAGCAAGAAACAACTCTTGTAGGATTCAAGTATTGGAGTGCACCAAATGTCTTTTCCAACTGCAGGAATATCTAATAAATGCAAGCAATTTCAGAAGAGGCAAGAATTCTAGTCCCCAAAGCAGCATATAAGAATTGATTGAGCCACTAAAATTTTTCCAAGAACCAATATTATCCAAGGACCTTGCAGAGAGAGGCCCAGATGAATGAGATAAATGTCTTTTCAAAATCAAAAAAAAAAAAATAGTGAGACACGCATTGCCAGATCTAGGCTCTCCTGAAATAACTATATAATTATGCATACTGGTACATGATATTCTGCATCGAATCCACAAAGGAAACCCTATCAATTCTGGGCCAATTATTTTAGGAATCAAAGGTTGAAGGCACATTACCTGAATTTGCTGTATTTTAATATGTTGAAGGCACATTACCTAAATTTGCTGTGTTTTAACATCCACGTTGATAAGAAAAATAAGCCTAAAATTAGTGACAAGTTTTATATTTTTCTCATGTTTTGGAAAAGCAACGATGTTAAAGACATTATATGAACTCGTGTACTACCTCTTACATATAAATGATCCTAAATAAGTTCATCATGATTGAAAAAAAAAAAACATCATTTGAATACAAATAAATTTCAAAATAAATCCCACGTGAGCCAGGGATCTTCCTCTTCAGAGAAATAACGACATGATGCAAAATTGCAAACTTTCCCTTACTAAACCTTAATAACCTGACCATTTTAAACAAATCCTGAATCTTGCTTTCTCAGTACTTAATCTGAATTACATCCCTTTACAAAGCTTCATTAAACTGTGAAAATGCTCTGTTGTTCAGGTTATAATCGGTAATAATCTGACCACAATTACCTTTTATGCTAAACAACTGCCTGCTATGGCCTCCTTTGGTTTAATCTGGAAGCTAAAAGTCTTATAGGCTTGTTTCCTAGGACCCAAATACAGGTTACTGCTCACTCCTAAAACAGTTTGCCCTTCACCCATAAGTGCTTCTGAAGCATTTTATAATGCAGTAACAAGTTCCTATCCCTAAAATGGTTATTACTAACAGATATGCACCTTAAATAAACCCTTTTATTTTCCAACAAACTAATTTCATATGAAAAAATGTTTTGGCAGTCTATAAATGGAAAACAGCCTGATCCTTAAGGATGCACACTATCTTGTTGGCTTATAAAATTATGGATTCCTCTCGTTAAAAAATTCAACTTCTATCTGATATGTGGTAATTGCTTCTCATTCTTTAAGAGTTAGAAATTATACCTTTCTGTGCTCCTTGCACTGAGGCCCTCCTGCAAACAAGCTGCATTTTTCATGATCTATAAATGGGACAATGTACAACTTCAATTGATTTCAGGGTTTTGATTAGGCAATTAGACACTAGACAACATTCAGTCTACAGCCTTTTATTTTTCTTTAGTACAGTAGAAGTATGCTGTAAATGCTCCTGATACTGAGTCCTTCATAAAGCAAGTCTAAAATCTGTTAAATACTGCTAAAGAATTTACTATGCCTTCAAGTGGGGTTCAGCTTTAGAGGGGCTCTAATCAAAAATAGTTTATAAAGATATTAAATTCACTATCCAGTATTACTTGCGTAAATCCTTGAGTAATACCACTCAGAACAATTATAAGTGGATGAAGCATAGCTGGGACAATAAGCTGATCCTAAAGTTATGCTTCCAGTTGGTATCCTAATTTTTGCTAGCAATCAGTCATTATCTTCTCCATAGGTTCATAGGTAGGTACTAGGCTATCAGCCCTAGGGCCTATAGAAGCCTAGCCAAAAAGGTACCCTGGCTTTTGCCACCCAAGAAAATTATTTTTCCTGTGCCCCTGTCAAGCAGAGCCACAGAGGTGATCCTGGGGTCAATTTCCTATTTCCCATCCAAGCATCAAAATTTTTCTTGAAGAGTGCTAATGAGGAGCTTTGATATAGATAGGTAGTTTGTTCCTGAGTATGGGAAGTCTCTGGGACAGGAATCTATCCCTCCAGCATGTTCTGTTTATTGTAGTGACAAGGTTTAGGTCCCTAGAGTGTGTAGCTCAGAGGTATTGGGATTTCTTTTAGTGGAGCATGTCCAGCAGCTCTAGGTTTGACATAGCTTTGTATGTTAGGCAGAGATCGCCTCTGAGTAGGCGATATGCGACAGAGTAAAGCTGGTGTTTTCTGAAACGGTCTGCGTAGGGCATCTGTTTGAGGCTGGTAATCCTCTTTGTGAGGTATTTCTGTGGCCTTTCCAGGTGTTGTAGATGTCTTGTGAGGTACATACCAAAAGGGGCATTGTACTCTATAATAGGTCTAATGAGTGACAAGTAGAGGGGAACAATGACTTCTTTTTTCCTGGATGAGAAACCTTTTGTGATGAAGTGTGCCACATAGAAGGATTTCCTGACTATTGTGGCGATGTGATTATCAAAGGAGAGACTACTGTCCACCTGTGTCCCAAGGTCTCTTATCACACTTTCAGTGTTAAGTAGACTACCACCTATGTGGTAGCTCATGGATACAGAGTTTTTACCAAAGGGGATGACAATGTACTTTTTGGTATTGAGCTTGAGACCATGGCTTTGACACCAGGCATCTGTCTCAGTGAGGTCCTTTTGCAGGATGTCCACATCGTTAGAAGTTTCAATTATGGCTACTAGTTTGCAGTCATCTGCAAACTTCATTAGCCAAAGACCTTCTGTGTTAGCATGTACTTCAGAGAAGTAGATACCAAACAGGAGAGAATCCAGGACTGAACCCTGTGGTACTCCACTTGTCACTGGTCTGAAGTCGGATTTGGCGTCTGCTACTTTCACAGTCTGGGTTCTGTCAGTGAGCCAGTTGGCAACCCATCTTGTGACATAGGGATTTATGCCTAGTTTAGTGAGTGTATCTATAATTCCAGAGTGGGGGATGGTGTCAAAAGCCTTGGCGAGATCAAGAAAGGCTGTGTGAACCACCTTAACCTCATCTACGGCTTTGGTGACTGCTTCAAAGAAGTCAATCGGGTTTAGGAGACATGATCTGCCTTTTACAAACCTGAACTGGGTGGAGTCCAGAGCTTGGAGATTACCAATGTCTTTGTTTATAAGTTCCATGATGATACGTTCCATAGCCTTGCAGACCAGGCTAGTTAGGCTAATGGAGTGGTAGTTCCCATGGTCCATGGTGGCTCCCCCTTTGTGGAGTGGGATAACCGTCACTGTGCACCATTCTGTGGGCACAAAGCCTGGGGTGAGGCTATGATTGAACATGGTGCTTAGGTGGAGTGCCTGTTCATTCTGTAGTTCATGTAGAATGCAGCCTGGGATGTTGTCAGGTCCCATGGATGCTGTATTCTTGGCTTTGGAGAGTGTGGTTTTTACCTGTGCAGCCATGATTACAGGAACTTTGCATTCTTCTGGTATAGAGATCGGCCCTGTAGGGGGTTGGGGGGGTAAAGTTAGCACTTAACCTATCTACCAGGATATTGGCAATATCAGTTGGCTCTGTATATGTAATGCCATTATGCTGTAAATCAGAGCAGGTTTGAGTGTTGCCATTGAGATTCTTGACATAGCTATAGAATGATTTGTGGTTGTCTTTAAAATCAGTGGCAATTTTGTTTTCATAATTAGCTTTGGAGGATTTTATGAGGGATCTCAGCTTCTTACTGAGGCTGATCAGGGAGTTCTTCCAGTCATGGGATTTTACTCTTTTTTGCAACAGTTTCTTTCTTCTGTTGTAGAGTTTGTTTATGGCAGGGGACCACCAGATTGACTTCCTTTTTTTGGAGGATAGCATCTTGGTTCTGTTAGGGATAGCATGATCCATGCACTCGTGCAAGTGCTTATAAAGTGCATTTGAGTAGGATTCAGCAGTCATACCTCTATTGTCCGTCTGCATGGGTGTCATGAAGTTTGCCATTTCTGTCTTAAGAAGCGTGAAGTTGGCTTTGGAGAAATTTCTTTACGGTGGTTTCCCTAATGGGGGCAGTGGGATGTGGACATCCAGGCTGATTAGCTTGTGGTCGATCTGACCAACGAGGAATTGACATCTGGTGTGGAACACTGGTCACCCATGTTGGTAATGACCAGGTCTAGAATATTGCTGCCCCTGGTGGGGGTGTGGATAAGTTGATCCAAGGCACTGGAATTTATGAATTCCAGAAAACGTTGAGCAAAAGAGTTGGTATATGAGTAGTTTTCCCAGTTAATGGTGAGGAAGATAAAATCACCCATTATTAGGGTGTTGGGTTGTACCCTAATATTTTCCAGTATATCAAGGAACGAGGAGTGGGAATCCTGGGGCATGGTGGGGGATCTGTAGCAAGTTACAATTTGGACTGTGGTCTTGCCCAGAGTGGGTTGCACTTGGATAATCTCGGATGCATTATGCTGAGCAACTAGCCTGGAGGTGTGGATATCCTTATTGAATATGGACACACCTCCACCTTTAGTGTTTCGGTCCAGGATAGGTAGCTGAAAGGTGTGGTATGAATTATAACCCGGTAATGCAGTGGTGATCTCTGGAGCCTTGAACCAGGTCTCTGTCACTGCACAGATGTTGATGTTCTCCATTTTAAAAAGTGCCTCAAGTGAATGCATTTTGAGGTTTAGACTTCTAGCATTGAGTAGCATTACCCTCAGATTTTGCTTGCTTGTACCTGTTACGGTGCTGAATTTGTAATTTGAACCTTCCCTAAAAAAGGCACTATAGGGGTGGCAAGAGGCTTAGCCAGTATCTGGAATACCAAGGGCGACAGGTGCAGGCCATCTCTGGCAAAGCTTCGTGGTCTGTTGATCATACATACTATCAAGCAAGGGCCATCCAAACACAAAGACCAAAACTCAAGACCCCATGCCAGACAGTTACATGTATTCCTGACATCCTCAATACCACTGAATGGGAAGCATGTCTTGATATAATTTCTTCTATAATTATTTTCCAGATGTGCCTACCAGTCATTGATCCTTCTCCTATAATTTCTGAGCCCATTCATTCTCCAGTACTGGGTATCCCTAAAAGTGAGGTGAGAGATGACCAAAGGACCATCATTTAGACAGCTATGGAGGTGAAGTGTGCCCTTGCCAACATTCCAACAATGACAGCATTGCTAATGAAGCCCTGTCCCTGGCCCTAGTGGTGGTCATGGGTACCTTGTCCAAACACAGCCTTCAATATCCTTCCAATGCTATCACACCCATGATAATGAGGGCTATTGTCATCAACATGGGATGGCTAAGTCCACATCTATGGTCCTGCCCATTTTTGTTGTTGTGCAAGCCTCTGGTTTCCTTGTTGTGGTCAACCAACTGAAACCACCTCTTCCTGCCCTATGATGGGAAAGCTGATGTGAGTCATTCTTGCCCAACCTGCCATGCCCAATTACTTTGTGTGCACTATCTGAACTATGGACATATGGATCATAGTTAGCGTTTATTCCTGTATACCACAGAACCAGGCTAAGTGGAACTTGTTCCATCTGAAGTATCACAACCTGCTTAATATTTATGTAGAAATTACTTATGCATTTTCTTCTTACAGGTCCAATTCAAACCCAAAGTATTCACTGACATGCACTTAACCATTAATTAAACAAGCAAATAACAAGTAGGAACAAGTTAATTTACAAATGGATCCAGTAGCTATTAAAGTTGAAGAAACCATTAAAGTCTCATCAGTTGATAGGCTCATGTACGTTGGTTACACACTCTTTTCAGTATAAATTTGTTATGGCTAATTTCATAAGGTTAAAGCTTTCTCTCGTCTGCATAGTTTAGACCCTTGTACATTTGTATTTCCTTAGATGAAGCTGCAGGATGAAGTAAGGTTCCAGGAACAGCTCCTCTATTCTCCAATATCTCCATACCCTCTATGTTCAAACCACTATCTGTGGTTAAGATGTCAGACGTATTCTGTATGGATACAGCAAAGGGTAAACAGATAAGTCAAAGCCTTTCATGGCATATCCCTAGGCATTACTGGCAGGGGAGCCCAGGTATCCCCCAAAATCACACTGGAACAAGTCTTAAAATCTCAGTCAAAGGCTAAAAACAATAATTCTATGGGACCAAATGACATACCAGGCTGCATTCTCATCAGTGCCCGGTAAACACTATCTAAGCTTCTACTTAAACTGTTCAACCTCAGCATTTATATAGGATTACTGACTGATACCTGCAGAATAGCCACTGTGACATTGCTACAGAGTGGGAGGTTGGCATAATGGTTAAAGATTTTACCTTGCAAACATAAGGTGCAAAGTTGATTCTCATGTGGGGTTATTGGCTAGGCTTAAAATGGCCCACAAGGGCAGTTAGCTTAATACTTATCTATGAACCTAATCTAATCTACAGAAGGGTGGCCTCTCTACTGATCCAGATAATTACAGGTCATCAGCCTCAACAGCCTTATATGCAAAGCCATGGAATGTATCCCAGCAGAACTTATTTATGCAGACATACGCAACTTAACATATCTAAACCCCAATCATTTTGGTTTTGTGAAGACCAGATCCTTTCTCCTTTACCTAGTAAACTTATTTGAAAAGGTTACAGTGGCTGTAGAAAAGGTGACTCCAAGCACACTGCTTATCTTCACCTGGCCAAGGCTTTTGACACTATCCCTCATACTGGTACTATTGAATTATCCACTGGATCTTCAACAGATCCAACCATGGGAAAGCTGCTGGTGCTGTTTCTGAACATAAAATTGCAGCTAGTAGGGTACTACAGGAATTAGTGATGGGCTGTCTCCTGTTGGTGACTGTAAGCTAAACACTGTTATCCACAGATACTAAACAGCTCTAAAAAGGGCTGAAATGTGCACATACCTGGTGCACTGAAAATGGTTTTATGCTCAATGCAAAACAAAAATATAGTGCAACATAGTAGTTTTCAGCAAAAAAGCATCTCCCACCACATATGTTATTTGTACTACTCCTCTTCAGATAGATATGGTCATAGGAAATCCTAGTACTTGAGTGGAAAACTCTCTCTCTAATGTATTCATCATGCTTCCACCGTAGTCAGGAAATCCTTTTTCTAGCCTGTTAATTTCTAAGGGAATATTTTCAGGATACAAGAAGCTGTCTTACCTCTGTACTCTTCTGTTATCAGACCCATTATTAAATGCAATACCCACTTTAGTATGTACAAAATGAAACATACCACTCAAATAGAAAGACCCCAGAATTTTTAACCAAGAAAATTAAAGGCCTTAAATCCTTCAATGACCACAGTGGGTTATCACAACTATCCTTATACTCAGTAATCTACTGACTGCTTCACAGTGACCCATTTCTCATTTTTGAACCAGAAAACATCCAATCCTACTTAATCTCAAATTTATTCACAAAGCCAGTGACTCTACAAACACTTATACCAAGGACATAATTCTACACCAAAAAATAAGCAAGACTCTCTGGAGGTTTAGGTTCCTAACTTAATATATTCCCAGCCTAGGGAATGTGCTATCACTGCAGGTCAACTACTACTTTGGCTAAGTTTAAGGCTAGCCTTGACAATTTGATGGATCGACATACATTTACACCAGGGTTATCATGCATGGCCATGGTTCATATAGAAGTAAATATTAATTGCTTGTAAAAGGCAGTTAAGAACTTTTAAGTGCACTTTCCAAGGCAGTTAAGAACTTTTAAGTGCACTTTCCAAAAGGTATAGCTGGCCAGGCATCTCAATGTGTTTCTGTGATCACATGTCTACTACTGGTCTTATGTTCCCGTGCATCTTGTTGCCTGTACTACTTGATCTAGTCATTTATAGCAGGCAAGAAAAGAGACAAGAGTTGCAAATTTATAAAATGAGTTCCTATCTTAGAGAGCTCCATAGATACAGGGTAACTATAATGAGGTATTGCAGTGCTTTTCTAATTAGTGGCAATTTCACTCAGCCTTTGGGCCTGTAAGAAAACAAATGCTACCTCTGTAATGGAAAATACCATAGAATTAAGTTTCAGGCACAATAGAATGTTATTTTTTTAAACAAAATATGTAGAGTTCAGCACTTGCAATCCACTTTTTCTGCTGTTGTTTACATTGCTGGGTACAAAATCCTGGAATAGACGAGGAGGAGTTGTGGTATTGTATGAGGAAGTCGGGAGTGGCAGAGAAGTATGTAAGAGTGGTACAGGATATGTACGAGGGTAGTGTGACATTGTGAGGACTGCTGTGGGAGTGACAGATACGTTTAAGTTGGAGGTGGGATTACATCAAGGAAAAGCTCTGAGCCCTTTCTTATTTGCAGTGGTGATGGACAGGTTGACAGATGAGATCAGACAGGAGGCCTCGTGGACTATGATGTTTGCAGATGACATTGTGATATGTAGTGAGAGTAGGGACCAGGTTGAGGAGACCCTGGAGAGGTGGAGACATGCTTTAGAGAGGAGAGGAATGAAGGTCAGCAGGGCTAAAACAGAATATATGTGTGTAAATGTGAGGGACGGTAGAGGAATGGTGAGGATGCAGGGAGTTGAGTTGGTAAAGGTGGATGAGTTTAAGTACTTGAGATCAACAGTTCAGAGTAATGGTGAGTGTGGAAGAGAGGTGAAGAAGAGAGTACAGGCAGGGTGGAACGGGTGGAGAAGAGTGTCAGGAGTGATTTGTGACAGACAAGTACCAGTAAGAGTGAAAGGGAAGGTCTACAAGAGGGTAGTGAGACCAGCTATGTTATATGGGTTGCAGACGGTGGCATTGATGAAAAGGCAGGAGTCAGAGCTGGATGTGGCAGAGTTAAAGATGTTAAGATTTGCACTGGGTGTGACTAGGATGGACAGGATTAGGAATCAGTATATTAGAGGGTCAGCTCAGGTCGGACAGTTTGGAGACAAAGCAAGAGAGTCGAGAATGCGTTGGTTTGGACATATGCTGAGGAGGGATGCTGGGTATATTGGGAAAGGGATGCTAAGAGTAGAGCTGCCAGGTAAGAGGAAAGGAGGAAGGCCTAAGATAAGGTTTATGGATGTGGTGAGAGAGGACATGCAGGCAGTTGATGTGAAAGAGCATGATGCAGAGGACAGGAAGAAATGGAAACAGATGATCCGCTGTGGCGACCCCTAACGGGAACAGACGAAAGAAGATGATGATGAGACGAAATTGCAAATCCAAATCTAGATCATGGATAAATGTGTCTCTTGGCAGGGTAATGGAAAAGGCCTCCTACCCCCACAGCCATTTCAGTGTCCCATTACTTGTCTGTCTCTCCCAAACTAGCATAAACACTTTTCAAACTTGTCAATGTGCATACTAATTTCTTCTTTACTTTTACGATTGCAGAAATTGTATTTAAAACCTTTATTTCAAATGTTGTAACAAAAGCACCTATGTCCATTTGTGAAACAAAACAGAATAAAGCAAAACAGTCACACTGAAAACAGACTTAGCACGAGCAACAGTAAACTTTTCTTCCCCTTGAAACTCACATTCACTGAAAATGCATTGAAATTCACATTAATTTAAAATGCATCTCATCAGCGGTGGATATGTACATTTATATCCATAGACATCCCACCAAACCCAGCAGTTATAGTTGCATGCTGACTGCATCCTTCTTAGATGTCTATGTCACATAATAATAACAATAATGACCAAAGTCCCATATTTCAAATTTAATTCACACACAAAAAAAAAAAAAACATACTAGCAATGCATCCCATCTTAATTAAAGCATAAACATGCACAGTAGTCTGCAAAACCAGATTAAAGACTGGTTAAAAATGACCAAATTAAGATCATACGGTATTTTCTTCCACATAAAGCCCAACCACCAGCAGTTATAGCCACTTTGTTTACTGTGTGCACCCCTTATTGTTATGAAAAAATAAATTGCATGCACTTTATTGGTTACTTTGGATGAACTACATGATAAAGATCGACAACATCATACCATAAGACCCAGCCATGTGTAGTAGTGTTTAAATAGAACATTTATGACAGCATAACACATATTAACATAGTCTAAGTGAATATGCAGAATCTCTACAGAAGTAAAATTCATGTGAGTAATTCTGCATTAAAGAGAACTTACCAATGTAGACATTGCTGCTGCCAAATAACTTTGCATTTCAGTGCTTCATCTACAACTGCAGTGTTTGCTTCCTTTGAAGAATAAATTGCCTATGTTACATTAAATATTGATCTGTTGGTGATAGTACTATAATATTTCCTGAACTATATCAGCTATGCAGCAGGGAATACGATCATAGGAGGGTACTAGGCTAACAGCCCTAAAGCCTTTTTAAGCCTAGTCATTTATACCCCAATTTCTCAATTAAGAATGCCCATGGACTCAAATGGCTTTGTTATATGTCTGTGCCTTAGGGCATCTACAAACTGCTCCAATTCATAAGGGTCACAGGTGACAAGCCAAGGCCGAATTTTCTTTTTCCCATCCACTGGTCCATTTCACATTTGAATAGGCTTAGGGAACAGCTCAAATAAATGGAGATTCTGTTCCAGAGAAGGGGTAATTTCATACACATACCTGGCCCTCCAACATGTTTTGTTTATGTCACAGGCAAGGTTTAGATCCTTAGATTTGGTAATTCTGCTACTATCTGTTTTGTGAAGGGGTAGCAGATTCATCAGGGCTAGACTGGAGAATGTCCTGTAGGTTAGGCATAGATCACCCCTCAGTAGTCTATAGGAGACCGAGTACACAGACAGGGCTTTGTGGTAGTCTGCATAGGACAGATTTACACCTTATATTCTTTTAGTGAGGAACCTCTGTGGCTGCTCCAGCTGTTGCAAAGGCCTAGTCAAGTACATGCCAAAGGGTGCATAGTACCCAATTATTGATCTAATGAGGGCCGAGTATAGTAGGGCTATGATCTCCTTAGATCTGGATGCCACACCCTTACTTATAAGTTGCACCACATAGGTGGAGTTTCTCACTACCATGGGCACATGGTGATCAAAGTTCAGGTTATTGACAACCTGAGTTCCTAAGTTCCTTACCGCTGAGTCTACTCTTTGGAAAGCATTACCAATGTTGTAATTTGCAGGGGTGGCCATCTTCCCAAAGTGTATAATTACTCATTTTTTTTAATTGAGTTTTAGGCCATGGTTCTGGTACCAGTTATTTGTCTGTGTCAGACCCTCCTGAAAGATAACTAAATCTTTGGGGGGATTCAATGACTGCACCCAGCTTGCCATCCGCAAATTTGGTCAAGGGCATTCTTCATTTGCCTTGACTTCAGAGCGGTATAGTCCAAACAGGAGAGGTTCCAGTACCAAGGCCTGTGTGGCACCACTAGTAAAAGACCTTTTGGTGGAGGTAGATTCCTCTCACCCTAATTTTATGTCCATATTTAAGAGCTTTGCCTCCAAAGACATTGTATAATTGCATCTCTTACATACTGCGTCAATCTGTCTAGTTGTCAGTGAACATGATGCAATTGCTACATCTTTGCTATTTGGCTATCGATTGGGTTACGCTGGGATTTATACATAAATGTGTGAGTTTCTCTATAATATTTGAGTGAGATGTGTAAAATGCTTTGCTGGGTCAAGGTAGGCATTATGTACCATTTTGCTTATGTCCATGACTTTAGTGACCTTGAAGAAGTCCACCAAATTTAATAGGCATGACCTGCCTTTGATGAAACTGAACTGGGACAGATCCAGTGTTTGAAGATTTCCTATGTCTTTGTTTATCATGTCCACAATAATTCTTTCCATGGCCTTGCATACAGAACTAGTCAGATTCATGGGTTTGTAGTTCCCTGGGTTTGTTGACTGTCTTCCTTTGTGTATAGGGATCTTTGTGTATAGGAATGATCATTGCAATCCTCCATTCACTGGGGATGAAGCCTGCCTGGAGGCTGTGGTTGAAGGGATATTCTAGTTGGCCTGGCAGGTCATATTTCCAGTTATTTAGGAGGCATCCTAGGATATTATTAGGACCCACTGATGCAGTGGTTTAGCTCTAGACAGTGCAGTCAGGACCTGTTCTTTAGTGATAGTTGGGGAGAAATGGTAGAGGGCATTTCCTGGGAGGGGACTGGTGGTGATGGGGGATGAAATTAGAGCTAAGTTTACCGGCCAGCAAATTTGCTGTATCTCCCATTTCTGTATAGGAAGTCCAGTTTACTATTAGTTCAGTGCACTGCTGGGTGTTCCCTTTAAGGTTGCATATATAACTAAAAATGCCTTATAGTTAGGTGATATGTATTTAGTTTTTTGTTTCTTTTTTACAGCAGCATCAACTTTGACCAACCTAGGAGTTTCAGAGCAATTCCTAGATTCTATAAGAGTACCAGGAGCCTCTTCCCTAACTAAAATTTGTGTAATCCCCCTAGGGCCTTTAGAAATGATCAGCCACACTTCCCCCTCAATGTCTACAATGGACGTTTGCACAATATCAGCGGATGAGAGAGAAGCAGGTTCCATGCTGGTCTCCAACTGAGTTGTGGCAGAGGGAGCTGGCATTGGCAGAGCATTGTCTTTGGAGTCTTCTTCCACCTCAAGAAAGGCATCCAGTGGAGTCTGAACAGCAGCAGAATCACTGGGAAACTTTTAGTCTTCTTTTTAAGTGGCAGCTAAACCTTAGAGTTGGCAGATTCGGCCATGGTACCCTGGGTCAAAAGCTTAATGCACTGTTTCTCCAAATAGATAAATAACAAAGACAGACAGCTGTGGAGAGCTTTCAGAATAAAAGCCTGACAAATGGTGTAATGAGTATGGTTGTGAACTGTATCTAAACAGAACAGGCACTTCTCATGTCTTTCTTTATGGGGAGTCTGCCTCCCACACTGATATTTCCCTTCTTGGATGACATCAACTCCCAGTAAACAAAGAAAAAGGAAAAGAAGAACCCCCAATAGGGCCCTTATCTGTAAATGACTCAGTAGGAACCAGCTCAGTGAAAGATGTTCAGACTGAAGATCAAGCATGGAATTTGGACTGGCGGCAAAGAAGTTCTGACATATGAGACCTTTATGCTGTACACCTGCATGGAGAGCATATGTCTGTCTTACAACACTGAGGGGATGTAAAGGCTTTGGTATACTGGATAGACGTTGGGCTATCCTTGGCTGGAGATCCCACATGTAATGAATACTGCAACAGTGATATGGAAGGACATCCACATCTTCAGTCCTGTTATTAGCTTAACAAATGCGCAGTACCCTGTCTCAAACATTAAAGGCAATGAAAAGCTGAAGTTATAATGCTCTTCAACATGTAATCCCCTACTCATATTTTGTTACCAGATGTTAAGGTTCAGTAGTTAATCTTCAGTTTTATGCTGAGTGAGATCTTAACTCAATTCCTTGAATCCCCAGTCATAGCACAGTATTTATGCTACTCATTTTAACACACAGGATATTTTATATAGTAGTTCATTTCAAAGTACAAAATTGTCTATTTCTTAGCAATGGATATGATCACTGGATAGCTGGGGAAGTCCAAGGAGGACAGTGAAACACAATAGTTTACAAAACATGATTTTTAAGAGCACAGGAACAAATCAGAAATATGTGAAGCTAGCAACAATCCATTTCCAAATTCAAGACTGGAAGCTTAGCTTTCAGAGAAATGGACACATTAGAGTGCATAACCTGAATCTGAGAACCAAAGACAGTTCTACAACATGAAGTGTTTTTTTTTTTTTTTTTAATAATGTGAAGTAGGGCCTAGGGCAAATTTTATAGTGTTTCATCTTTTTTTATCTTTACATTTCAATGTTTATGTTTCTGTGTGTTTAAGTCTTAATGGATGTGAGGCAGAGTGTCAGAGTTCATCACTTTAAATTCTAACCACTGTATCACTTTATCACACTACAAAAATGATTCATTGTTCTCACTATCCACTTAGATGCTGGAAGAAAATGTTTTCATCTTCAGGCCCAGTGGATGTGAAATGCATTGCAGAATGAATTATATCCTTTAAGGATTAATTTTATTCTATAACTAGCAGAACATCAAACAGAAATCTGCCACTATCAGTTAAAATAATTGCAGAATTAAAAATGGATATTACATTTTAAATATGCTTGTAATATCCATTTTTAATGCTGCAATTATTTTAACTGATAGTGGCAGATTTCTGAAATGTGCTTACTGCGGTGGTGGTGCTGCAGTAGCGTTGTCGCCTCACAGTAAGACGTTGTCCTGTTTGATTCTCAGCTAGAGCGTCTTCTGTGTGGAGACATGCGTGAATGGGCGTACCTTCGTTGAAGGTTGTGAGTCAGGGCTGGCAACTCGGCACATAAAAAAATCTACTGCCAATCATTAGCGGACCGGAGTTCCGCTGTGGCGACCCCTAACCGGGAAAAGCCGAAAGACGTAACAACATTTTAAATGTGCTTACTGTCTAAGCAATGCTGTACGTAATTGTCTGTTACTTTATGCTGTCTTCATTGGATCACATTTGCAAATGTGATACCTATCTCAAGAGAATGTCCAAAGGTACTATCCAGTATAGATCTGCAAAAATTTTTTATTTTGCATAGCACTGTTTCTGAGCACAAGACATATCATATACCAATCACAATAAAATGAAAATAGGTACACTTTTTAAAAGAAATAGATCATATGTTTTGATCCTTTTCAAAATAACTATCATAATAGACTATTTGCAACACTAATGCATAATCTAAACATATCTGTGATATTGTGAATCACCTTTTGTGTATGCTTGCTACTGATTTTGGTTTTCAATGGTGGTGTTTTTTGAGCACTTATGTCATTCTCTCTCCACGTGACGTGGTCCCTCAGGCATACGTTTACATAAAATAACACAAAAAGCTTGCTGTTTCATCCAGGAAATAGATAAAAGAATGACAGGAGAGTTGTTTGAGTAGCAAGTACTCAGACAGCCAAAATGCTTAAATTTAACTCTTTAAACTCTACATATCTTAGCTTGTCAGACTGACCCAAATCAGTTGGGTTCTCAGGTGAGCTCAGTTCTGTCAACTCTAAATCAGCAATGGACACAACCTTTTTTTCACTGAAAGTCTAACTCACTAATTAAGTAACATTTTCAAGCCCTCATACAGTTTTAACGCTCATTTTTTTCTTCACAGAATACTTATGACTTTTTACTGTCCAGGTTGATTTACATATATATATATATATACACATATATATAGATATATGGGTTCCTATTGTGACATCAAATTTCCAATTGTTCGAATCAGTAAAGTTGACCTTTAATGATCGAACAATTGGAAATTTGAATGCTTTAAAACTAACATAAAAAAAAAAAAAAAAAAAAGTAAAGGGTGTAGGCAGGTGGGCTAGCCTCCCTGCACTCCCACACCCCCTGATACTTAAATATACCAACTCTGAGATTGAGCTACAGTATAGGAAAGGGAAATTTTCCTTTTCTGCACCATAGTGCATTAAAGTGTGATCTCGAAGTTGGTATATTTAAGTAGCGGGTGTGGGGGGTGCAGGGGGGCTTGACCCCTGCTTTAACCCATCAGGGTACATTGTCTTTGTTTTTTTTGTTTTTTTTATTTTGAAGTTACGAAACTTCAATCATATGGTGTTGACCATATGGTATTTGAAGTTTCGTAGCTTTGATTTTGTAATAGGTAACTATATATATATATATATATATATATATATATATATATATGTATATATATATATATATATATATATATATATATATATATATATATATACACATATATATATATATATATATATATATTATATACACACACACACACACACACACACACACACACACACACACACACACACACACACACACACACACACACACACACACACTATTTATTTTTACTTATCTGTGTTTACTCAGTAAGTCCAGTTGGGATTGATCCCATTTTCAGCTGAGGTCAGAGAGAAAAGCTCCATCGTTATTACAGATGAAAGTACAGAGAACATTTCAAAATACATAAATAAAGTAACAGAATAGTTTTTCATTGTACTGGGAGAAAAACCTGTACAGTTTTTACAATAACAAAATACAGAAGATATTCACTTAACATGCATATCTTAAAACATTGTGATTCAGATATTTATGTGCATTAAAACTGTATCTATAATTTAGGACCTACAGCTGAAATGTTAAACATTGTATGTACCAAAATTGACTGTGTATAGGTACTAGAATGAGAAATACATGTTGAAATACATGTTACAAATATGTTCAGATGTTAAGTCATTTAACAATTTCAGAAAAAAAAAAGTTTTAAGTAGTAAAATAAGTAGATTATAGTTTGTAGAGGAGGTTGTAGTTTTTGATGTTAGTAAGCTGGCTTTATAAAGATTATTACTATGCAGTGGAATATGACACAGAGATCGAGAGAGAAAGATGTTAGGTGAGACAGGTTTGGAGGAAAGGATGGATGTATATGGGTTAAAAGGAGGAGGGTAGTGAGAAAAAATGTTTGAGTAGAATTTCTATACAGTCCTGGAGATGTGCAGGAGCATTGATGTTTACCTAATAAGTGCATTTTCAGTGATTGTTTAAATAAATTTAGTTTGCCTATTTGTCTTAGTTCGGATTGTTTAAATAAATTTAGTTTGCCTATTTGTCTTAGTTCTAAGGGTACAGAGTTCCAAACTTTTGTAGCATAAAAGTAAAGTGAGTCACTAGCAAAATTATTTGATTTTGTGATAGAGTAATGTTTTATTGCTGGATTCGAGAGTTCTGGTTGTTCTATAATTTTCCATTGTACCTTGTAGGGATGGCCATTTTTCAGGGCAGTATATTAGTTTGTGAACTACAGTGAGTTGTGAATAGCAAAGGTAGTATGGAAGCTTAAGCCATTTAAGATCATTTAGAGGCATGCAGTTGTTAGTCTTTTCTGAGCTATTTTCAGCAGATTTGTCAATTCTACTGTAGACCATTTCTAGTCTGCTTTTTGGTGTGGAATTGAGATTAATAAAGATGGGTGATATATAATGTAGGATTGGGAGTAGGTATGCTTTTCTTACCAAATTTCTGGAGTGGGCAGTAAAAGAAGTGTTTCACCCTATAGATGGAACCTAGTTGATGACTGGCAAAGGTGGCAATCATATTTGAGATGACTGATTAATATTTCAAGGAGTTTGGTTTCAGAGGCACATTTTAATTTTGTGTTATTACATGACAGAATATGGAATGAACGTGTTTGTTTTAGGTAGTTCTTAGGGGTTATCTAGATTGAATTTGTGAAATGTCAAACTGTTTAAATGGATATCGCCGTACAGGGCAGAATGGTATATTTACCGTTTTCATCTCTGTAGTGTGATCTCTGAATTGGTATATTTAATTAACAGTGGGTGTGGGGGTGCAGGGGGACTTGCTCCCGTGAACAACATAAAAAAATTTGATCTTTTGGTCACGACCATAAGAAATCCAAAGCAGTGAAAGTTCAAAATTTAGAAGTAGACCTATATATATATATATATATATATATATATATATATATATATACATGTATATATATATATATATATAGATATATATATATAGATATATATATATATATATATATATATATATATATATATATATATATATACACATATACATATATATATATATATATATGTGTGTGTGTGTGTGTGTGTGTATAAATATATACAGTGGATATAAAAAGTTGTATACACCCCTGTTAAAATGTGAGGTTTTTGTGATATAAAAAAATGAGACCACAATAAATCATTTCAAAACTTTTTCCACCTTTAATATGACCTATAACCTGTACAATGTAATTGAAAAACAAATAAATATGTCAGGGGAAAAATATAAAAAATAAAAAAAAAACATACAATAAGCTGGTTGCATAATCGTGCACACCCTTAAACTAATACTTTGTTGAAGCACCTTTTGAATTAATTACAGCATTCAGTCTTCTTGGGTACACACCTGCCGTCAATTAAAGAGACTCTGATTAACCCCAAATAAAGTTCAGCTGTCCTAGTAGGATTTTCTTGACATTTACTTAGTTGCCTGCTACAGCAAAAACCATGGTTCACAGGGAGCTTACAAAACATTAAAGGGATTTCATTGTTGAAAGGTATCAGTCAGGAGAAGGGTACAAAAAAAATTCCACACTGTTGAATATACCATGAATCACAGTGAAGACAGTCATCAAAAAGTGGAGAAAATATGGGACAACAGTGATGTTGCAAAGAACTGGATGTCCCCTCCAAAACTGAGGAAAAGACAAGATGGAAACTGGTCAGGGAGGCTGCCAAAAGACCTTCAGCAACAATGAAGGAGCTGCAGGAATTTCTGGCAAGTACTGGTTGTGTACTACATGTGACAACAATCTCCCATATTCCCCATATGTCTGGGCTATGGGGCAGGGTTGCAAGATGAAAGCCTTCTCTTACACAGAAAAACATCCAGGACTGGCTAAAATTTGCAAAACAATACATCAAGTCTCCCAAAAGCATGTAAGAAAATGTGTTATGGTCTGACGAGACCAAGGTTGAATTTTTTGGCTACAATTCCAAAAGGTACATTTTGTGCAAAAACAACCCTTTGCATCACCAAAAGAACACCATCCTCAAGGTGAATGATGGTAGTGGCACTATCATGCTTTGGGGTTGCTTTTCTTCAGCTGGAACTGGGGCTTTAGTCAAGGTAGAAGGAATTATGAACAGTTCCAAATGCCAGTCACTTTTAGCCCAAAACCCTCAGGTGTCTGCTAGAAAGCTGAAGATGAAGAGGAATTTCACCTTTCGGCATGACAATGACCACAAGTATACATCCAAATCAACAAAAGAATGGCTTCACCAGAAGAAAATTACATTTTTGGAATGGCCCAGCCAGAGCCCAGACCTAAATCCAATAGAAAATCTGTGGGGTGACCTGAAGAGGGCTGTGCACAAGAGATGCCCTCGCAATATGACATATTTGGAGTGCTTTTGCAAGGAAGAGTAGGCAAATATTGCTAAGTCAAGATGTGCCATGCTGACAGACTCCTACCCAAGAAGACTAAATGCTGTAATTAAGTCAAAAGGTGCTTCAACAAAGTATTAGTTTAAGGGTGTGCACACTTATGCAACCAGCTTATTGTACATGTTTTTATTTTTTATATTTTTCCCCTAACAGATTTCTTTGTTTTTCAATTGAATTATACAGGTTACAGGTCACCTTAAAGGTGGGAAAAGTTTTGAAATTATTTATTGTGGTCTCACTTTTTTATATCACAAAAACATGGCATTTTAACACTGGTGTGTAAACTTGTAAATGTTTTATATCCACTGTATATACGCACACACACACACACACACACACACACACACACACACACACACACACACACACACACACACACACACACACACAGATAAATGCAATTAACATTTAGTCATCAACAACTCCCCCTCTTTTCCCATTTTATGACATGGAGTTGGGGTGTCACATCAACTGTTGTCATCTTTCTCTGCTCAATGCCACTCTCCTACCTTCTTGGACAGTCATGCCAGACTGTCACAGCTGTCACAGATCTTCTCTTATGCAATCCAAGCATCTGTTTTGCTGGACACCCTTGTTTCTTCTTGCCTTCTTCCTGTCCACCCCAAATCATCTTCTTCTATTTCTCCAGATTGTCTTCTGCTTTCTTGCACATGTGCCGGAGCCAGAATAATCTGCTCCCTCTGACCTTCTCTGTCACTGGAACTGCTCTAATTTCCTGATTTCTTTAACCGTCCCACAGTGTGCATCCTACCACCCATCTCAGGCACTTCATCTCCATCACCTGCAGCTTCTTCAGCTGCTCTCATTTCACTGCTCAGGTTTCTGTATGCTACTTTTCAGTTTCTTTTATATTCATCTGTCACACTACCCCTGACTCTCTAGGCCGGTTGGCTGCAGCCCTTCCGATTCTAGCTTTGACCTCTTCATTCAAACTTCCCTTCTCCTCATCTCCCCCTTCCAGATACTGTAACTGTTAATATGCTCCATTATTTCCCTTCTATCTCAGCTGTTAGCTTCTTCTCATTTTTCCCCGTTTGCTGTTATTACATTTGTCTTATCTGTACTCAGTTTCATTCTCCTATCATTTGCTGAAGTCCTTGTTCAGAGCCTGCCTCTAATGGCACATTGTCTGCATACAGTAACTTTGTTGAGCCATCCTCTTTGACACGTTTGCTAATTTTGGGTCAGTTCCTAGCTCTTTTTAGCCCCCTGTAATAAAGCCCGCTTTAGCACGCTTTTTTGCTTGTATTCAACTCAGCACAGCTCCTCGTGGTGTCCTGCAGAGTTCTACAAGCAGCAGAGAGCAAAAGAGTGACTTTTTCCTGATTTAATTATTTTTTTCTGGCTTTTTGATTATTTACTGCTTAGCGACTGCATTTTCGCCTGTTTATAGAGCTCTGCATTCTATTTAAACTGTTTTTGTGTTGATTAACTGTTTTGCACTTTTAAAAAAAGTTATTTGTTGCGTAATTTTACCTATAGGCTAACACACTCAAGTGCGCTAGCCGCTTAAAAGCATTTATAGCATTTACTGTCTGTTTTTCCTCTGTTTTCTGCAAAAAAAAAAAAAAAAAAAAAAAAAAAAATCTTGTTTTCCCGCCTTACTGAACTAGAATAGTCCAGTCTTCAGAGTTTGCTGATCTCTGGGCTTTGGCTTGGTTCCTGTGCTATTCCATATCCTTATTTGGATAAAGGGAAGCTTCTTTGTTCACCAGTGGGAGTGGGGAGCACTGAGCAGCCTATTTGTCCCTAGAGCAGTGGTTCCAGCCAGAAACTTGTAGTCTATTGGCCGTTTTGGGTCAATTCCTGGCTCTTTTCAGCCCCCTGCTATAAGGCCCGCTTTAGCGCGCTTTTGCGTGATTTAGCGTGGAGTTGCCCATAGAGCACCATCGGGCAGCGCCGGTTAAACAAGGTTAAACTATTTCTGGCTCCGTAAAGTCTGCTCTTCAATTTTTCCCTTAGAACTTCTCTACTTGCAATCTAAACAGTCTATTCTCTATCTCAAAAGCTCAGCACTTGCTCCTAAAGCATTTTTATATAGGTAAAGTACTTGTATACTAAACAAAGTACTACATTAGCCTAGAATCCCTTGAGTACCCATTTCCCTATAGGTCCCTTCTGACTCAGTTACACAGCAAACTTTTTCACTTTTTCTAGCATGTCAAGGGTCAGTTGCTAGCGCCCTCTCCTGTTCAGCTGGTGAATCTGGGCATCTTGAGGCAATGTTACAATTGCCTCATGTACACAGACAACCCACTCCTTCTCCCACAAAACACAAATACATGTGAGAGATGCAACTATATAGCCAAACTGGAGGCTGAGCTCTCTCAACTCAGGACTGGCAAGACCAGACAGGAGGAGAAGGAAACCACGCACACCACAAACCCAGTTTCACATAGAACTATCACAACTGCAAAACAAACACATAAACACACAAAAACATACTCAGAGGCACTGATCAAAAATCTACCAAAACTACAGAGGCCTCCAAAGCAGACACCCAAGCAACTGCCACCTCAAGACATAAGACATGCAACACATAGTTCTCAAAGTCATTGTGCTAAACAGTCACAGCCCTTAAGGCCAAACACAATGCCAGACACACTTGTTATAGGTGACTCCATAGTCAGACACACTGACGTCCCACTCACCAGACTGAACAAGGAAAAGATCACAGTACGCTGCCTGTCAGGCGCTAGAATCCACCACATAACACAAGCACTAAGGTCACTCCACAGCAAGTACAAGTATGACTCAGTCATTGTCCATGCCGGTGTGAACGACCTGAGACGTACCTCCCTGGACTACATGAAAAGAGACATAGAGGAGCTCTCAGATTATGTAGCCCAGGCTGGTATGACCCTGACCCTGAGCAGTATCCTACCCTCACCAAGAATGATGCCACAATACAGAGACAAAATGATCAGCTTTAATAATTGGCTTAATTACTGGTGTCATTCTAAGGGGATCCAATGTCTGTCTGCCTGGGATGACATGCTTGACAAGCCACGCTGCTTCACAAGGGATGGCTTGCACCTGTCACCCCTGGGCTTCCGGATATTGGCAAAGGCTCTTGCCACCCCCATAGTGCCTTTTTTAGGCAAGGCTCAAATGATAAACCTACCGGCCTAGAAAACAAAAATGGAGGAAAACTAAGGGTAATACTGCTCAATGCCAGAAGTCTAAACCTCAAGATGCACGCCCTCGAAGCCCTCCTCAGTATGGAGAACATCAATGTCTGTGCTGTGACTGAAACCTGGTTCAAGGCTCCTGAGAGCACCCCAGCACTATCAGGTTATACCTCATATCATGCGTTCCGGCCCCAAAATCCAGACCGAACCACAAAAGGAGGGGGAGTATCCATGTTCATAAAGGATACCCACACCTCCAGGTTAGTGGCAACGCACAAAGCATCGGAGACCATCCAGGTGCAATTAACCATAGGTAAAACTGCCCTACAGTTTGTAACATGCTACAGACCACCTTCTCAAACTCAGGAAACCCACACAGCCTTCCTGAAGACACTGGAGAGTATGAATGTCTCTACAAACACCATCATATTGGGTGACTTCAACTACCCAAACATAGACTGGGAACATTACTCAAGCCCCAACACCCTAGCCCAAAGGTTCCTTGAGTTCATAAACTCAAATGCTATGGAACAACTAGTCACCATTCCCACAAGAGGAGAAAATATACTAGACCTGATCATCACAAACATGGGGACAAAATGCTCCACACCGGAAGTATATCCCTCATTGGTGAGATCAGACCATAAATTAATCTCACTGGAGATCCACATCCCACCCCCACCCCCAGCAAAAAAGACCACAGTGAAGAACTTCTCAAAAGCAAACTTCACACTTCTTAAGACTGGAGTGGTATCCTTGAAGGCCCCGAGCCAGTGGAAACCACAACCCACGCTGCTGAAACTCTTACAAATGCCTTCTACGAGCACCTCCAGGAATGTATGGATCAAGCAATCCCTAATAAAATCAAGACCCTTTCCACCAAAGGCAGGCGCCGGGTCTGGTGGACCCCAGCCATAAACAAACTCTACAATAAGAGGAGAAAGCTACTACATGACAGAGCAAAATCCCTAAAAGGGAAGGCATCTCTGATCAATACTAGCAAAAAACTATGATCACTCATAAAATCATCCAAGGCCAACTTTGAGAGAAAAATCGCTAATGACACAAAAGACAATCATAAAGCCTTCTTTAGCTATGTTAGAAACCTGGGTGGAAACTCCCAGATATGCTCAGAATTAGTCCAAAATGATAAAAAAATCACTGAACCCACAGACATTGCCAACATACTGGCAGACAGGTTCAGTGCAAATTTCTCCCCTCCCTCCCCCCCAAAAGGAGAAATATCTATCCCACCAGAGTCTAGCCTCCCAAATGTCTCAGATGCCCAGGTGAGAGCTGCTCTCTCTAAAGCCAAAAACACAGCATCAATGGGACCAGACGGTGTCCCCGGCTGTGTGCTACACGAACTCAATGAGGAACTAAACCCACACATATGGCTGCTGTTTAATCTTAACCTTACTACAGGATACGTACCCAAAGAATGGCGTACGGCAATTGTGGTCCCACTCCACAATGCTTCTACGGACCCTGGAAATTACTGCCCCATAAGCTTGACGAGCCTTGTCTGCAAAGCTATGGAGAGGATCATAATGGAACTCATAAATAAAGACATTGGGGACCTACAGACACTGGATCCTACCCAATTTGGCTTTGTCAAGGGCAGATCCTGCCTCTTGAACTTGGTCGACTTTTTCGAAACAGTCACTAAGGCCATTGATGAGGGTAAGGCAGTTCACACAGCCTACCTTGACCTAGCAAAAGCGTTCGACACAATACCACACTCGGGCATCATAGAAAAGCTCACCAGCTTAAATGTAAACCCATATGTCACAAGATGGTTTGCAAACTGGCTCAAGGACAGAACACACAGGGTTAGAGTTGCTGGTGCCATGTCAGACTCTAAGCCGGTCACGAGCAGTGTCCCACAGGGCTCAGTCCTGGGCCCCCTCTTGTTCGGCATTTATTTTTCTGAAGTGCAGGCAAACATAGGGGGATTGTGGCTGACAAAATTTGCAGATGACTGCAAACTGGGCACCATAATTGACACTCCATCAGACACAGACATCCTCCAGAGAGGTCTCATAGAAATGGATAACTGGTGCCAGAGCCATGGCCTTAAGCTAAATGCCAAAAAATGTATAGTCATACCCTTTGGGAAAAACAAGGTAACCCCTAATTACCACATAGGTGGTAATCCATTAAACACGGAAGAAGTTATCAGGGACCTGGGGACCCAAGTTGACAGTAACCTCTCTTTGACACTCACATTGCCAAAGTGGTTAGGAAGACCTTCTACATTGCCCACCTGATCATGAAGGGATTCACATCCAGATCAGGAGAGGTCATTGTACCCCTGTACTCTTCACTTATCAGACCAATGATTGAGTACAACACCCCATTCGAATGTACCTTACCCGACACCTGCAGCAGTTGGAAAGACCCCAAAAGTTCCTCACCAAAAGGATAAAGGGGCTCAAACATATGTCATACGATGCCCGACTGAAGAAACTCCAGCTCTATTCAGTCGCATACCGTCTGCTCAGAGGTGATCTGTGCCTGACATACAAGGCCATGTCCAACCCGGAATTAATGGACATGCTCCACCTCAAAAAATCCAAATCCACCAGAGCCACGAGAGCAAGAGACTTAAACCTCAACACAAATATAAATAGGACGTGCTGGAGGGACAGATTCATCACCCAGAGACTCCCTACACTATGGAACAGAATCCCAGTCCATGTGAGGCAGAGCCCCTCACTGACTCTGTTCAAGAGAAATCTTGACGAGTGGATGGGAGATCATAGGTTTACCCCGGGAATCATCTCTGTATCACTGCTGGACAGAGGCACAGCAAACTAATGGGTATAGTATTCTCATCCTAAGGGGTGGTGAAAGCCACACACACTCTGGCTAGGCTTATAAATGCCCTAGGGCAGATAGCCTAGTATGAACCTATGAACCTATGAACCTATAATATAGATCATCATCAGTATGAACAACAATGGACTCAAAAGCTGAACCCTGATATACACCTGCTTCCATTGGGAACGCCCTGTGAATCTGGACACTATCCATACTTATATCATTGGGTCTTTGTACATAGCCTGCTCTAATTCTGCCAATGTTTCTGGGACTTTGAACAATCAAACGACTCCCCTAATCTCCTTTCTTGGGACCTTGTCATATGCTTTCTCCAAGTCTAGTTATGCCCAATGGGACTCTTTCTTCATGTCTAGCTTCTTCTCAACTATCTGTCTCACTGCAAGCATTAGATTAGTTGTGCTGCAGGCTGATCTGAATCCAGACTGCTCATCTTCCACCTTACTTTCTACTAATCTACATTTTCATTTATCAGTCACCCTCTCCAGAACTTTCAAGCAGTGTGACAGGAGTCTGATACCTCTATACTGCACAGAGTTCTGAATGTCCCCTTTGTTTCTGTACACTGGCACTAGTATGCTTACTGGGATATGCCTTTCTCACCATACTGCTATGAGTACCCTCTAGAGCCATTCCTACCCCATGAGTTAAGGGGAATTAACATATAGTCATAGTCTATTAAGTATTGATCCAAAAAAAAAAAAAAAAGCTTAATTGTTTTCCCTGAACTACAGTTCAGAAATCATGTAGTGAAACAGCTAAGACTGTGTGTGTGTGTGTGTGTGTGTGTGTGTATAAATATATATCTGTGTGTGTGTATATAATATATATATTTATTTCTAGCTACCTAAAAGATATTAACTGAAAAAAAGTCGACATGAAAAATGTCTCCTTAGAATCATCATGAAAAAAAAAAAACACTGACAGCCTTATTTGTATACTCTGGGACAAAATCTTGGAGCATGCAAATAAAAAACGATGTTCATTGCAGTGCTGTTGGAGAGGGTCACATTTCCCACTAATTATATATACCAACTCCAAGACTGCAAAATACTGGGAAAGGGCACAGATAACAGATCAAAACTGCAAGGAATTTACATTTAAAAAATGATTTTGTGTGCTTCAAGATTTTGTCTGGTTGCATGCAAATCACTCTGTATTTTTTTTCATTATTATTTTTTAAGTCAATATTTTTCATGTATACTTTTTTGTGTTTAAATCTTTTTAGGTGAACCTATATATGTGTGTGTATATGTGTAGTGATTTTGATTGAATCACACACCACTAAATCACAAACGACTGAAAACATATTTGACTGAAAATTCATTTCACAGAATCACATTTGACTGAAAAACCTTATTACACCAAACATACTATAAAAGATTATTTATTTATATATATATATATATATATATATATGATATGTATATTTTTTGGTTTAAAGGGGCAAATGTTTTAGAAAAGAGAAGTGCACAATAAATCACTCATTTTCAATCAATCATGATTTGGTCAAATGTAACTTCAGTCAAATGATGTTTAGTCAGTCTTGCTAAGTCATTTGTGATTCAACAAAATGGGAATCATATACACACATGCACACAGAGCAGACACCCAGAAATAATTTAAAGAATCAGTAGTGCATATAGTAGCTAGTCTTTGGGAAGTGGACAAAATCAGAAATTCTGGAGAAATCTTGCATGGACCGAAGGAGAACATACAAACTCCACAAAGTAGGTACAGAGCCATGGAACCAAGCATTCCAAATAAAAGCACTGATTGCTGCACTACTGTGATGCCTATCTCTCTATCTATCCATCCATCCACCCATCCAACTCAGTCTATGGATCTGTGTATATCTATCTTATTATCTTAAACAGACCTAAGGCACTTCATTAATCAAAATAAAGAAATGTAAACCAAAAAGCTTAGGTCACATCAAAAGTTCATAAACAAAATACACTTTTAAATATAATATGCCTTAAACGTTTTGTAATAAATTTTGTACACTAAGTGTAAATCAAAAATAAACCTACAAAATGTATGAATCTGTATCACTAAGCAAACCAGTTAATATACATGGCTTGTGTCAAGGAAACGCATTCTTAACTCCAAAAGCAAGGCCTTGATCTTTATGTCACCCAAATTTCTGTCCCAAATTCCAACGATCTCTATTATCCTTGATCATATGACGTTCCTAGAAATTGTTACCATCTTTAAATACCTTGGCATATGGCTAGACCAAGATCTGAGAGTCAACAATTGTTCTGGGCCTGGAAAATCGGCCACCTTTTTCTCCAGCAGCAACAAGAACAGGGACGCTGCAACCATAATTAGAAACCAGGCTATCTATCTTTGCTACTACATCTAAGAGAAATTTAAATTCACTCCAAACAACCATAACTAGAATTTGGTGGTTCATTACTCTTGCCCGTAAGAATGCATAGCATTTTTCCATTCCCAAGAAAGCTGTACAGCAAATATTAGATCTACTGCTCAGCTGTCTATTTTAAAGTTCCTGAACTCAGTTATTACTATATCTAGCAGAAAAACTCACTGCCAGAGAAAGAACTTATTAATTACAAAACACTGCAAAAGTGCTCCCTCCCGAGCATGCCCCTCTCCATCCCCCTACACACACACACACACATGCACTCAAGAGCTGCAGTAACAACAGTGTTGAGGCCCAGAATCTGGGAACCCATCCCAGTTCCCATCAGAAATTTAATATCATTCATCAAATTCAGATCCAGTCTTAAAACACGCCAACAAAACCTGGCCACTTTTAAATGCTTGACACTACAGACAATGATATAGCCACTAAATGAGAATACAGAATGCACTAACCTTCACTTTATAATGATTATATAGAGGTGATTCAGTGTTCTTTCTACAACTCCCACATTCTCCTCTCCCTCTCCTGAGATTTAAACATCCCAGTACCAAAAACCAGTAATAGCCTGTTCTACCAGTAATAGCCTCATCTACCTTCTCTCTCTCTTTCAATAATGTAAAGGTATATGTTCATCTTTTCTCTGTAAGCTTTATATAGTTATCATTCAAAGCTCTTCCAATACTTTCTCCTACAGTGTTTTCATACAAGTATATCTTGTTTATTTATTTTACATTTGTTAACCGGGAAAGTCCAACTTGAAACGTAGCCAATTTTCAGTGGAGGCCCAGGGAGAAATGCTCAAGACAAATGTCTTTGAACATGGGATGAAACCAGAGCACCCAGAGGAAACTGACACAAATGCAGGGAGGACATGCAGACTCCACACAGAAGGCACTCCAGCCAAGAATCGAACCAGTGAACCTCTTGCTGTGAGGCAACAACACTTCCTCTGCACCACTGCACCATCTAACCTATATTATAAGGCAAATCATCACTTTGTTTATATGTTTAAAGCACTGATAAGAAGTATATGGTCCATTTTCTTAAATACATTATTCATATAATTTTCTGTTTGTATGGTTGTTACTCTGTTTACCTGTTTTGGTGTGTGTGTGTGTGTGTGTGTGTGTGTGTGTGATCCTCATAGATCAGTGTTCTACCTAGATTAATACATTTAAATAAATAAGTCAGATGGTAAATGCTTGTGCAACATTTTCTGAGTGCAGAAATAGAAATCCTTAAAATACTGTCACCACAGTAAAACTGCCTTTTCATTGATGTGAAGTGTTCTCAAGAGTTAAACAGATTAGGAACAAGGATACAAGGAAGGAAGTCCCATGCAGGGGATGTGGGGGTCTTTGACTCCTATAGCAAGCTGAATTTTATATTTTTTGACCCACAGTCAAACAGAAGTTAAGTATTCAGGTTTGTTCAAGTAAAATGCACCACATTCAACTATTTTCCAGGACACCATGCTCTGACCCTCAGTTCAGCAGTTCTTGTCAGGTGTAAATCAATAAAGTAAAACAAAAGAAAACAAAAAAGTTTCTTGTTGGTCTACAGATATGAGTATAACTTTGGATATAAAAAGTCCTGAGATCAAATTCCTGACAAAGCAAGCATTTACTTGGGGGAACAATTCCATCATTAACATTACAAAGAAAGTGATGGGCTAAGCTCGTTGATGGATCTCCAGCCCTTGTTTAATATAAACCTATGTATTTAAAATGTCAAGTTTTCAGTAAGAATTCATTCAGAAGTCAACATCATTTAATATGTGAGTAAATAATTCAAATATTAAAAAACAGATTTAAATTATCCTGGCTGATACTAAAGTGCAAGGCCAATACATTTGGTCCCAGCTCACAGCTAAATCATTTCCGACAGCTCCATCCAAAAGTTTTTGCTGCTACCCATTTCTTACAGAAGATAAATATACTATGTCAAGAACCTTTTTTAATTTAAGACTGTTGCATGTAGCTTTAAATATGAGAAACATTAGTGAAAACACAGTGGAAAACTACACATAAAAAAGTTTAGTTCAGTAGCCGATACTTCCTAATGAATTAATACACTGTAATGTCTCTTGTGCAAGTTCTTTTCTGGTAGTTTCTGATTTGCGTTCTTGTACAGTGTAAACACTTGATCTATGTGTTGCTATTAGCAACAGCCTTCCCACACTGATGATTTGGTAAGGGCTTCTCCATGACCCCTAGCCTTTTTTGGTAAGAACACGTTTCACAATCTCTTGCATCTTTTAAGTACAGCATTCACATGTTCTGGCTGTTTTGCTCTCTGCCTTAATCAGTGTTTTGGCATGCTGCACACACTAAGTGAAACTGGTTGTCTCACTGGAATAGTCAGTTGAAGTTCAAAACCATGGGTCATTAATTCTGTCCATTTATCACCACATACTTCCATATGCTAGCCTTAGACTTATACTTGTTATTTGAAGTGTACTGCACTCATATTTTAAAATGATTTCTCATTAATATTGTACAGTGCAGTATTCTTCAAAACAAAATAAGAGTCCAGGTTTGCTATTTTCATATTCAACTTTTTTGGCATTTAGAGCTACAACCTTCATCTCATTGCCAGAGTCTTTTTGCAAGGTTTATGCAGTTTAACTGGCATGACACAACAGTTTAGTGCTCCATAAATGCATGCCATTGACAGATAGGTAAAGATAACTGGTATAAAGACACTGATAAAGTGTAACATCTCTGCTCATTGAACATGATATACTAAATCTCTTACCAGGTAGTTAATGGATAAAGCATCCTGTGTCTTAAGTAGTTGAAGCAAGTGAAGTATCACAGTCGTTTAAATTTGCCATTCATTCTTTTTCTATGCTTCCTCTGACCAAACCGCTCAGCACAACAAATCTGGACAAAGCCCGACATAATGGGGGAACAAAGGCCCAAAAATAAGGAGCGAGTTTAAATATTGCTCTTATAAACTTAGAAATTTGATAGAATAACAGGATTTGTCTTACCATACATTTTTCTGAAGAATATGAAGTCTGAAACTCAAATATATATCATTTAGTGACTTCAGTCCTCAGATCATTCTAGTGATTTGCTAGAAAACCACAGATTTTATGAGAAATAGACCAAAAACTGGAAGCAAATATCTGGACAGTTGAGAGGTATGGCTTTCACCTTCACAAATTCCGTAGCTTGTACTTCTCTGGTATTAGTCCAGCCAGGTAACCTAGAATTAATCTTTTAGCTGGTGTGCCCACAGCTCCTTGAACAGTCAGCTTCATCATGACTTAGTGTTAAGTATGGGCAATGAGACACATGAAGAGTAGATATGTGCATGGAGCTGGGAGTCATCATCCTGATTGCAGCTGGTCACTGAATGCAAATATAGAAGTGGCTACTCCAATGTCATCAGGATGCTGTTGCTGTCTCCTACTTATGAGATGTCTTGCCAGCCTCCTTGTCTCCATCATAGGATGCCCATGCATTGCTCCTTCTCCCACAGGGGTAAGACAACTCACTATCAGTCTCTTTATTCTACCCACAGCCAACCTTACCAGTGACCTGAGTCTATTTCAGAACTCAGACTGTTAGTGAAACAGATGGATGCCTTGCCTCTGCACTATTTGGCCAGCATAAATTCAACATTCATTTCCAAAAATATATTATGCCGCAATACCATTTACCACATTATGACAAAAAGGGAAGATGACTTGACATGATCAAACAGAAAGTTCTACATTCCCTAGAAGAATATGAGTTTTTCCACTTATATAGCATCACCTATTCTGGCGACTGTGAACTGTGTAGCAGAGAATTTTTGGTTGTCCAAGGCTTTGGTCAATCTGCAATCTGTACAAACATTATCATCCTGCCCTTTCCATGTGATATCTATTAATGATAGATCAATCATTATTTTAAATTGTGCAGCTATTTATTATTACCAGATAGTATTAATAAAGTCAGCAGCTAACCTTTCCCATAGTTATTTCTCTTGGCTTATGCAAGTTTGCCAGGGTTCACAATGTTAAGTGACCTAATTATTACCAATATTTGGGGACAACATATTCAAAGTATAAGCAAGCACTATGAAGAGTTGAGTGCATTTTCTTCATTTATTACTACTGGGTCTAGTTGTAATTATTTTCCTGAGAGTACAGGATTTAATATAACATGAGTCCACTTTGGCCGGTATTCATATTCATTTATGCAAATACATTTAGGCTTACTGAGGCTTGTGTGAATGAATACACAAGAACTGTAATTCATAGAGGCTATTTATGCCAATATAAGATGACCTCAAATAGGTTTATGCAAATGAGCAAATGAGATGGAAATGAGGAGTGATGTTAATCTTCATACGTTAATGAAGTATGTCTTACACCATTTGCAATTCATAGTCAGTTTCTTACATTTTTTTTTGCACTGATCACCGATGCCCTATATAAAGGGAAGCCTCTCCAAACATATCAGATTGCAATCAGTGAAGAAGCTATCAATTGCAGTGAGCTCTGCTATTTCTAAGTCTACGTGGCTTGTCTCGGCTGCTCTAAAACTGCTTTCGCCCAGCGGCGCACACCTGCCAAGGAGCTGAAAATATAAACAAAATAATACTTATTATAACTCTGATAAGCAGGAAGTCTTTGACAGGTTCAAAGTGGACAGGGACATTATAAGGGCCTTAGTGGGCATGTTTGACCCCCATAGGGCACTAGTGGAATGCATGGACCTCCTATTCCTGTGGACACCATTGTAGGTATAGCTCTCAATATACTTGCTATGAGGACCTTCCAGAGACAGACTGGGGGCACACTGGGGATCTTACAGGCTTCTTCCTCGAGGATACTGCAGCTTGGATGTACTCTTGGCATGTATGGGTCAGTGCATCTATTTCCCAGTGACATCTCAGGACCAAGTCAGCACAATGAGTGCCTTTATAGGTTGAGTTACTTTGTACAATAGATTGTATCCATGTGGCAATTAGGGTCTCTCCTGGTCCACAGGGTGAGAGTACTACAATGGGAAGGGCTAGCATTCCATCGATTGCTAGGTAGTGTGACACATGGGGGTGCTTCATCACTGTCTCTGTACAGCATCCTGGCAGTGCACGATTCCCATATGTGACACATGGGGGTGCTTCATCACTGTCTCTGTACAGCATCCTGGCAGTGCACGATTCCCATATGTGACACATGGGGGTGCTTCATCACTGTCTCTGTACAGCATCCTGGCAGTGCACGATTCCCATATGTGACACATGGGGGTGCTTCATCACTGTCTCTGTACAGCATCCTGGCAGTGCACGATTCCCATATGTGACACATGGGGTGCTTCATCACTGTCTCTGTACAGCATCCTGGCAGTGCACGATTCCCATATGTGACACATGGGGGTGCTTCATCACTGTCTCTGTACAGCATCCTGGCAGTGCACGATTCCCATATCTGGTACACTAGCCCACTTTACCACCTCTTCCTACATGGTAGGATGCCCAGTGGTCATCTTGTTGGTAATTGGAAAAATAAGTTTTTTATATGGTATTTAAGTAGTTATTCACATTAAACTGTATTACTGTAATGTTCTTTTTTTTTCTGTTTTGTCCCCCTGCCCATGTTTTCTTCTTTCTTGATAAAAACCTAAGTGGGGTTGCAGAGGAAACCGTTAACATATCTCTGTCCAAGACTTGTATTGTCATTGACAGGGTCTTTGGCCTCCTGAAGAGCCTTTTCAGGTGCTAGATGAGTGTGGGGATGTCCTTCAGTGTGACCCAGCTACTGCATGCAAGACGTTTGCTGCATGTTGCAATCTGCATAATATGATTATGTGCTGGTCTTGCTGTGATGTGACCCATGCTGTCACTACACCTCCAAGTTCTAGTCTCATTATGATGAATAATGAACAGATAGCAGCAGTATCAAGGGATGCTATAGGGCAGGCTCATGTACAGCATGCTTCTGTGTAGATAAAGAGGTGGCATCTGGTCCAGAACTATTGTCTATGACATTCAGGTTAGTGCTTCCTTTACAGTAAAAACTACATAGGGTATAACTGTTGCAAGCAGTGATATCTGTGGGCCATACATCTCAACCTCTTAGTGCAAGGAATCTGAACAAAACCTGACATAATGGAGGAACAAAGGCCCAGAAATAGAGACAGATTTTAAATATTGCTCTTATAAACTTAGAAAGTTGGTAGAATAACAGGATTTGTCTTAGCATGCATTTTCTGAAGAATATGAAGTCTGAAACTCAAATATATATCGTTTAGTGACTTCAGTCCTCAGATGATTCCAGTGATTTGCTAGAAAACCACAGATTTTATGAGAAACAGAACAAAAAAGGAAACAAAAATCTGGACAGTTTCGAGATATGCTGTATAGTGCATGGTCTGCTGTCATTATTCATCTGACATTACCTCCATTTTAAAATATTTTTATTACTACCTATTTCAATAATACTCATGTTGTTGACATGCCTAAATGCTCATGGATTCCTGTTCAGTAATGTTGAAAGGCATCAAATAGGAAATCATTCACAGTTTTCTCTGCTGTAATAACTAATGTCTGCTTTAATGATTAATGATGCAATAGTATGCAAAACTGATAACAATGAAATACTTAATGAAGTAATGCATTGCAAATGTATATAACGTTTTCATTTATGTATGCCATTTTTTCTTACTTTATTCTGCTGTACTGCACACCAGATTAATTTTATAGTGTCATACAAAATAAATTATGATTTAGGAAACTGCCATCACTTGTACAGTGAGGAGGGTATAGCAGGAGCAGTATAAGTTTACATGGCAGGATGCTCATTTTAATGTGTCATTTCCTTATGGTATATTTTGCCTGAAAATGTTTTTTCATTACTGTTTTGATGTTTAGGTGACTGTCACCTGAAGGAATGGCAATCCATGCAGCGCTGTTTTTTGTCAAGTTTTCATTTATGGTGCACTTAATAGTTTTACAGGGACAAAATAAATATATATGGTACCACCCCCAACCCCCATTCCAACTAAAGAGAAAGCTGTGACAATGAATCTAATTCACAACAGTTCAAGATCAAATGAGTCATGCACAGACCTCTCAACCAATCGGGGACAAATTTCAACAGAATCAGGGACAAGTCAATAAAAAATCAGAGACAATCAGGGGACGCTTTTAAAATATTAGTGCTATTAACTTGAAACATTGACAGAATCAGAGCATATGAATTAATACACATTTTCTGAAGTAAAAGAAGTTTATAACTCTTAATTATTGTCATTATTCATTAAGTGTAATTCACCACCGTTCCTCCAAAAGTCACTAATTTTAGGAGGGATTAAGAGGGACAGAGTTAAAATTTAAGTCAAAATCAAGGACAGTTGAGAGGTATGGATGCACATCTCCTATTGCTAGGCCAAGTGATGATACAACTGATTTGGAGGAGGGGCTACAATGAAAACTGTAAGGTGAATTAGTCTGATGTTGTGACCTACTTGATGAAGGTGGTCCTGCTGTCACTGACTGGATACTGTTTCATGACCATGATCATAATCTGGAATACGAGGTTCTGCTAGGTGTAAATGACTGTTGACAATGCCTGTGTGTCTTGATTGTTCATTGTGACTACTCACATTACTGTCTTGAGAACAATTGTATTATCATGTGATCTCCATTGACATGTCCAGACAGTACCCCCATCCTCTGCCCTTACAAAACTTGAGTCCAGCTTCACTCTGGTATGTCCCATCTAGTGTACAAATGGAGGCAGCTACCAATGCTTGATATATAATGCACTTCAGTGTGATCATGGCATTATCCCTGCTCTCTGCCATTTTGACGCAGTGCTGGAAATCATCACTCATACCATGCATGACTATGACCATTTCCAGCTAACGCTCTGTGGCACTGCTATGAGCCCTAACAATATCACGGCAAATTTCTTGTTGGGCAGCCAATGCTCTGTGTGTTTCATGGGATAGTTGCAAGAAATCCCTGCACCTAGGCTCCCCTTTGTAAAGGTGTCCCTGTCATCTCTGAATGCCTGACATTATCCTCAAAGTATTCTTCTGGGTTTGGAGATACTGTTGTAATGATGCATGATGTGTCTCTAGTACAACTATCAGTGCTATGTCAAGGTGAAATTGACTTTGACTGTGTTAGCAGCAGCAGCCAACACCCATTCTGCCGCTGTCATCATCCTCACTGATGGCCAGAAATACTCATCATCTGTTGCTAAGTTTATAAGCTGCAGAGGCTCCACCATAGTGGTAAGAGAAATTGCATTGTGCCTGGCCTTCCTTCTAGCATGCACTCCCATACAGTTTGCCACTTGCTTGTACTGTGCCAGTGCCACTTTCTGTCTCCGACTGCATTAATTTCAACAACTACTTGATGCCAGGCCTTGTTCCTCTTGGCTTTTTTCTGGCCTCAGTTTAGCAAAAAGAAATATCCCATATTTTCTAAGTGCTGCCATGAGGATATGATTTTCCTCATAGCTGAAGTTACAGCAGTCTGAAGGTTAATCCCTGCTCATCCAACAGTGTGTCACACCCTAGCAAAGGAAACAAATTATAAAATCATAAAAGTAAAATCACATACTTATTGACATTCACCCCCCCCCCCAAAAAAAAAAAAAAAAGATAAAAAGAAAAAATAAATAACATGTCTACTGTATTACATGATACATACTAATGTTGGGGTACAAAACAAATGACTTTTACCAGTAAGCATTATCAGTGCAACTTATTAACCATAAGTTTAAAATTTTTATGACACATGGAAAAGAAAAGAAAGCTAAATGTTTTCCGTTAAGAAAAATCATTGTGTGACAAGGCAGTTCAAACAGTATCAATACCTGTTGCAATGAGCATGCTAATAAAATGGGTTTGGGTAAGATAATGTCACACCCTATACAAGGTGGTTCAAACCCTGCTTAATACATCCTTCATCATACTTTCATCATTCTTGTTCTGGCTCTTTCAAAGATGGCAACTCCTGTGAAGGCACAAGACTGCGCTCCTAGCCGGTCTGATAAAGAGACTTTGATCATGTTTTACATTTTGCATGCTTTGTACCTCGAGAAAACTGAAACATGCATGGAAAATGATCAATATCTGGCAGGAGCTGGGTGACCACCTGTCAACTCTAACAGGTATGCCTTACTCTAGTCAGCAGTGCCATCACAGGTATGAAGACTTGCAAAGCATAGAGCTCACCACCTGGTTGACTGGGTAGACTAGGTTGTGAAGAGGCGGCCAAAGACTTGATTTCTTAACCAAATCATATAAAAAAAAGAGTTTAACAAGTTTGCATAAATATAGGGATTTGCAAAGACAGATGAGTGTACATGAAAATATTACTTGCACTGCTATTATGACATGCTTAGGAAATTAGGAGCATGTTTGTAATCATACATGCATCTTTTGAACAAATAGAAATATTACTAATGTGCTAAGTTATAATAAATACAAATATCAGGTAAGTGTATTAAAATAATTTATATGTAACTGTGCAAATCATGTACTACGTTACAGGTGTTAGTAATGGTGACCGGATATATGAAGTTATGAAATAAGAATTGTAATTACACATTTATAATTTATTACCATTGCAGGAAAAGAGTTATACAATATAACATTATGTGAAGCCAGTTTTGTGTAGGCCACACAAATGTAACTAAAACAGTTTTTTAACATAGTTGTTTGTCAGACATATTTCTAACTGCATGTACAACACAGCAGAAATTTAACACACCATACCCTACTTAGACTGCAGATTGTGGCAGTGGACTGGGGGATGTGCCAAGTGAATGACCAGCACAAACTATTCAAAGAACATACAGTTTTACTTTTATTAAATCAGATACGTTTCTGTAGAAAAGGAAATGTACATGTTCATGAATTGATACATTTCTCTGTTGTACTTTATACCAGAATACAGTGTTACATGCATTTTAAAAACATTCAAGAGACACATTTCATATGTAATATTTTCCTCTTGAATGAAAGAGAAATATTAGTACAGCATTGCAATAATTCATACAGGTATGTGTATGCAAGTTAAAATGTAAAAGAAAAAAAGGAGTTATTATTTGCAAAGGAATAAAGACATATTTATATGTAAATATAATTTAAATACAGGAAAGCAAGACTGGCCCTCCTCTTTTGTAATCATAGCTGAGGAGGAAATCAGACATAACAGCCAGCAGCAAAAAAGAAAATTAGAAAGATTGGTGGAAACTTCTGATAAGTATAACAAGTGTCCAAGAGAATATTTTTGTCGTATTATTCCATAGTATGTATTAAAAATCAGTATACTAATGTAATGGTAAAAATAAATGTACAACAAAAACTGTTTTTAGAACTATTTTCTGTATTATTCACGAGGAAAATTTTGTTAAAGCTTTCCAGATGAAAGGAATGCAACTGAAGACTTAACAGATCAAGATACGTGTTTTCTAACCTAATTTTTAACCTGATTACCTGCAATAATTACTGATTTGTGTACTATATTCTTTGTATAGCAAGTACATACATTGAGAGGTACAAAAAGTCAAAAGCCCTTGCAATTTGAATTCATCACAAATTTACATAAGGACTTCTCATTTCCTTCTTCCCAAGTACAAAATGCCAATCCAAATCACTATCCCCACTGGAGCACAAGCACTTCCCATATGCAAGTTTTACTTCAATAAAGATTTTGCTGCAGTATTTCATTAATTGTATGAAATGGCATGTAAACAGAGTTGTGTGGATTTATTGTGCTTTTTTCTGTTTTATCTCTCCTCACCCCTTTTTTGTTTTCCTTATTTTACTTATGCAATCCTTTCTCCTTTTTTGTTTTTTTTCCATCTTTTCTTTTTCTTTTTACAGTTTCAAATCCCTCAGGTGCAGACTAGTGACATAACTCACAAGCTAGAAACACACACCCTATGCCCATCCTGGGATGTCCTCACAGGGTTGGAGTGGAGGCATCAGCCCTGCAGGCATTCTGGCACATGGCAGCCTGGCAAGCCTCACAGAAAGGGGGCTTCGGACCTTGGGTGAGGACATGCTGGTGGAAGTAGTGGACTGGAGAATTCAGCCAAAGGCTCTCTTCAGCATGTAGAAGACACTCTCTCCCAGTTGGTGCCAACCACCACACTAACACAGATCCCTATCCTCTAAGCACCAAGGTCCTCCACTGCAGCACCATCTAGCAGTGGATGTGTTTGAAGCTCTGTGAACTGGGGTTCCAGCTGGCATTTTCTTAGATGTTCTACACTTACCAATTCTACTTCACCATGTTCTCTATTTTCCACCTACACTACCCTCTCATTAAAAAAAATGAAAAAAATAGGGGGGGGGTCTATCTCTCAACAAAAACATAGTATCCATCCTCTCCCACCTCCTACATTTGGGTGTCCACAAATGGGATACCCATATATAAAAATTACAAACCACTTTACTTTTTAAAAAAATATCCATCTTGGCTGCTGCACAGTCTGTCCAAAGATGCATTGAGCGTGACTACTCCAAGCCATGTTTGTCAATGATATGCAGGAAAAGAAGTAATACAATCACTTATGATTTTGCCCTTTTGCTAAAAATGGGCATGTTTTTAAAAAAATGCTTTGCCTTTCTGTATTCAACACAAATGCCTTTTCCTGACCGTATTTGCATATCTGTATAGTGCCACTATTTGCAGATAACTGTAACTCATTTGTGAAGCCCCAGGCTGTGAATACCAGCCTAAGTCTCTTCCTGAAACTTCATAGAAGAGTCATATGATTGCTCTAAATCCATATTTGCTAAGCTTTACTCCAGATCCTAAGCCAAATAGTCATGCCACAGTCCAGTAAATGCCTTGGACTCATCTGAGATAAAAAAATGTCACACATTGAAACCAGCCCCAACTTTTCAATCAGGTATTCTCACATACTGACATTCTTCTTAGACAATAGAACTTGTAAGGAAAAAAAAAGTGGATCTTGTATATGCACAAAGCAGTTAATATATTCTTCAAGCCTCCCTGAGAATATTTAGTCATTAATCACATACAATTTCCATAATAACTATTAAGATGTTTATATCATTATTTGCGCTAAGAAAAGTAGTTAAAATACTAAACAGGTGCAGATATCATTAAGTACTCAATAACTCTGGTAGTCTACATGAATAATCTAATTCACTCACAATGTACAAAACAGCTAATTAGGCTGCTTTGATGAGCCGCTGAGCACACATTTGCCATGTTGCATGCTATATAGAAAATAATGCAGTGCATATGGATTGTCTAAAGTACAAGTCTTTTTTTCCATCTTATTTTAGCTGTAAAATGTATAACTGCACATCTTATTTGATTACTCTGGCAATTTTACCTTAGTAGTATATGAAGTCACTGAAAATGATAAACAAGATGATCAATTTATAACTTAAATGTAAAGTTTTCTCTTCACATTGAAACCTTCAACCCTGTAAGATTCATTCCATCTCCTTACATTGAGCTTTGGCCGGCTAAGATCTGCCTGCAATCAACTAGACATATAAGCAAATTTAAGTACACTTTTATCAGCACTTTCTTCATATAGTACTGCATTTTACGTATTTTTGTTTCTCAATGAATATTAATTGAACTGAAAATTGTGTCTCTACAGAGATCTTGTTAGAAGTGTAGCCATTGATAGCAGTGGGGGGTTGTTTCACTTTGATATTCTATGTTTTAGCTGAGGGGCTGTCCTGCCTTATGTAAGTGGTACATTTTGCCTTTTTTCTGCTAAATATTTGAGTTTTGGCTGGCTAAGATCTGCCTGCAATCAACTGGACATATAAGCGAATTTAAGTACACTTTTTTCTGCACTTTTTTCATATAGTACTGCATTTTATGTATTTTTATTTCTCACTGAATATTAATTGAACTGAAAATTGTGGCTCTGTGTCTCTACAGAGAGCTTGATGGAAGTGTAGCCATTGATAGCAGTGGGGGGGAGTTTCTCTTTGATATTCTGTGTTTTAGCAGAGGGGTTGTCTTGCCTTATATAAGTGGTACATTTTGTTTTTTTTTTTCTGATAAATACTTGAGCTTTGGCTGGCTAAGATCTGCCTGCAATCAACTGGACGTATAAGCAAATGTTAAGTACACTTTTATCTGCACATTTTTTCATATAGTACTGCATTTTATGCATTTTTGTTTCTCACTGAATATTAATTGAACTGAAAACTGTGGCTCTGTGTCTCTACAGTTAACATCCCCCGCTGTACTTGTTTTGGTGTTAATCTTGTTGGCTTTGAAATTGCACGCCCATCTTGTAAATTTGTATTTGGTTACTCCTTCTGGGCCCATCTCCATTGCTCACTCAACTGAGTGCAGTGAGGTCATATTCTGATTTCAGGCACTCCTACTGTGTACAAAGTGAGCATTTGGGAAAGAAAAAAAAATGTCTAAGCTTGTTTCCTGCCTTTCCCGTAAGTACTCTAGTCCTCATAGCTGGCCTTAGGCATAGGCCAACTAGGCGGCCGCCTAGGGTGCCACTCTAGTAGAGGTACTTTTCCAGTATTTATATGGTGTAGGTAGACCAGGATGGAGGCACCAGTTGGTGTGGTGGGGGGCGCCATGGAGCCCTTTTGCCTAGGGCACCAGTTGACCTATGGCCGCTCCTGCTAGTCCTCATACAGATTTGCTGTAGCCAGGACTATTGTAAGCTCCTGAGCCCCCAAACCTTTTTGTGTTGGAGAGAAGCCTTCTAGCTTAATTTTGTTAGAACTAGCCAGTTTTTTAGTTTCAGCACTCAAATCTGTTTCTTTGAGCTCAGCACTTGTTCAGAACTTGTTTTAAGCACTAAATAAGCTACAAATCACTACAGCACTCAACTTTCCTCACTTGTATAGAGGAAAGAAGTTTTTAGTACTTAATAAATAAGCATTTATCCAGGCATGTCTAAGGGTCAGCTCTGGGTGTTTTCTCCTGTCTACCTGGTGAATCTGGGCATGTTGGGGCAATGCAGCAATTGCCTCATGTACACAGACACCCCTCTCCTCCTACCACCCAACACTACAACCTGTTAGAGATGCACTTATATAGCCAAACTGGAAGCAAAGCTCTTTTCACCCAAGACATGACTAGACAGTCAAGAGGAGAGGGTAAACACTTGCACCACACCACACTCATCACTTAGTCCCTTCAAAGCCTACACCACCAAAACACCCACATAGAAAAACAAAACACACACTTACATTTGTGGAGGCTCTCAATACAAACCTGCCCAAGCAACAGGGACGTCCAAAGCAGAAACACAAGAAAACTCCACCCCAACACAACCCAAATGACACATATCCCACAAACTCAGTGTGCCACTCAACCACAGCCCATAAGGCATAACAACATACCCGACACTCTAGTCATAGGTGACTCTATAGTCAGGCACACTGATGTTCCACTCACCAAGCTAAACAAGGAGAAAGTTACTGTCAGCTGCCTGTCGGGTGCTAGGATCCGTCACATAACGCAAGCACTCAGATCACTCCACAAGTACAAATATGACTCTGTCATTGTCGATGTTGGTGTAAATGACCTGAGACGTACCTCCCTGGACTACATGAAAAGAGACATGGAGGAGCTCTCAGATCATGTAGCCCAGGCAGGTATGACCCTAGCCCTGAGTAGCATCCTGCCATCACCCAGAATGATACCACAGTACAAGGACAAAATGACTGACTTCAACAATTAGCTAAGCTTCTGGTGTCATTCTAAGGAGATCCAATATTTGTCTGCCTGGGATGACATGATTGACAGACCACGATGCTTTGCCAGAGATGGCCTGCACCTGTCGCCCTTGGGATTCCAGATACTGGCTAAGGCTCTTGCCACCCCTATAGTGCCTTTTTAGGCAAGGTTCAAATGACAAATTCACCACTGTAACAGGTACAAGCAAGCAAAATCTGAGGGTAATGCTACTCAATGCTAGAAGTCTAAACCTCAAAATGCACTCACTCGAGGCACTCTTTAAAATGGAGAACATCGACATATGTGCAATGACAGAGGCCTGGTTCAAAGCTCCAGAGAGCACTCCTGCATTACCAGGCTATAATTCATAACTCACCTTTTGGACACCTAACCCGGACCGAAGCACTAAAGGCAGAGACGTGTCCATAATCATTAAGGATACCCACACCTCCAGGCTAGTTGCACAGCATAATGCAGCCGAGATTATCTAAGTGCAACTAACTCTGGGCAAGACCGCAATCCAAATTGTAGCTTGCTACAGACCCAACACCATGCCCCAGGATTCCCACCCCTCATTTTCTGATACACTGGAAAATATTTGGGTAAAACCCAATACCCTAATAATGGGCGATTTCAACTACCCCACCATTAACTGGGAAAACTACTCATGTACCAACTCTTTTGCTCAACATTTTCTGGATTTCATAAATTCCAATGCCTTGGATCAACTTATTCACACCTCCACCAGGGGCAGCAATATCCTAGACCTGGTCATTACCAACATGGGCAACCGGTGTTCCACATCAGAGGTCAATTTCTTGTAGGTCAGATCTGACCACAAGTTAATCACCCTTGACATCCACATCCCGCCCCCACCCCCCATTAGGGAAATCACTGTAAAAAAACTTCTCCAAAGCCAACTTCACACTTCTTAGGACAGAAGTGGCAAACTTCATGACACCCATGCAGATAGACAATAGAAGTACGACTGCTGAATCCTACACAAATGCACTTTATAAGCACTTACACGAGTGCATGGATCGTGCTATCCCTAACAGAACCAAGATGCTATCCTCCAAAAAAAGGAAGCCAATCTGGTTGTCCTCTGCCATAAACAAACTCTACAACAGAAGAAAGAAACTGTTGCAAAAAAGAGTAAAATCCCATGACTAGTGGAGCTCCCTGGTCAGCCTCAGTAAGAAGCTGAGATCCCTCATAAAATCCACCAAAGCTAGTTACGAAAACAAAATTGCCACTGACTCTAAAGACAACCACAGAGCATTCTATAGCTATGTCGAGAATCTCAATAGCAACACTCAGATCTGCTCTGAGTTACAACACAATGGCACTAAATATACAGAACCAACTGATATTGCCAACATCCTGGCAGATAGGTTCAGTGCTAGCTTCACCCCCTCTCACCCCCTAGAGGGCCCATCTCTATACCGGAAGAATGCAAAGTTCCTGTAATCACAGCTGCACAGGTAAAAAATACACTGTCCAAAGCCAAGAACACAACATCCATGGGACCTGACAATATCCCAGGCTGTGTTCTACATGAACTACAGAACGAACTGGCACCCCACCTAAGTATCATGTTCAATCATAGCTTCACCTCAGGCTTTGTGCCCACTGAATGGCATACCGTGACGGTTATCCCACTCCACAAAGGGGGAGCCACGACGGACCCTGGGAACTACCGCCCCATTAGCCTGACGAGCCTGGTTTGCAAGGCCATGGAACATATCATCATGGAGCTGATAAACAAAGACATTGGTAATCTCCAAATTCTGGACCCCACCCAGTTTGGTTTTGTAATAGGCAGATCATGTCTCCTAAACCTGACAGACTTCTTTGAAGCAGTCACCAAAGCCATAGATGAGGGTAAGGTGGTTCACACAGCCTATCTAGATCTCGCTAATGCTTTTGACACCATCCCCCTCTCTGGAATTATAGACAAATTCACTAAACTAGGTATAAATCCCTATGTCACAAGATGGGTTGCCAAATGGCTCATGGACAGAACCCACACTGTGAAAGTAGCAGACTCCAAATCCGACTTCTGACCAGTGACAAGTGGAGTACCACAGGGTTCAGTCCTGGGTCCTCTCCTATTTGGTATCTACTGCTCTGAAGTACAGGCTAACACAGAAGGTCTTTGGCTAATGAAGTTTGCAGATGGCTGCAAACTAGGAGCCATAATCAAAACTCCTACAAAAGGGCACCACTGAGACAGATGCCTGCTGTCAAAGCCATGGCCTGAAGTTCATTGCCAAAAAGTGTACAGTCATCCCCTTTGGTAAAAACTCTGTACCCATGAACTACCACATAGGTGGTAGTCTACTTTACATCGAAAGTGTGATAAGAGACCTTGGGACACAGGTGTACAGTAGTCTCTCCTTTGATAATCACATTGCCACAGTGGTCAGGAAATCCTTCTACATGGCACACCTCATCACAAAAGGATTCTCACCCAGAAAAAAAGAGGTCATTGTTCCCCTCTACTCATCACTCACTAGACCCATTATAGAGTACAGCGCCCCTTTTGATATGTACCTCACAAGACATCTACAACTGGAGAGGCCACAGAAATACCTCACAAAGAGGATTATTAGGCCTAGCAATTCTGATGCTATTCATTTTGAAAACATTTAAAAGATCCATCAGACTGGGATACAAGGATGTTTTGTATACCAGGCACAGATCTCCTCTCAGTGTGTAGAAGACAGAGTATAGACATAGGGTTGTGAGGTGATCTGCATAAGATATGCTGCTTATACCCAGTATTATTTTTGTGAAGATCCTCTGTGGAAATTCCAGTTGTTGCACGTGCCTGGTCAGCTACGTACTGAATAGGGAGCTGTACTCACTGATGTGCCTGATGAGGACCAAATATGGTGGAAATATGATTTCCCTCAACCTAGATGCCATGCCCTTGCTTGTAAGTTGAGCAGCAAAGAATAATTTCCTTGCTACATTAGACACCTGTTGGTCAAAAGCCAGGTTACCTACCTATGTACCCAAATCCATGATGTTTGGCTTTAGTCTTTTGTCTGTGTTATCGATAAAGTAATTTCCTTGGGTGGCTGACTTCCCAAAGGGTACTATTATATATTTGTCAGACAGCAGATTTCCATATCTTACAGCTCCATATACGTGTCTTCATTTACAATTAGTTCTGCAGACTGCAGTGTTCTGCCTTTGATGTACTGGGCACTGATAAATAAAGCCTTCTGGCTTTCCTTTACCTGGCAGGCTATCTTTGCCTCAAATTTGGCCTTAGTAGGCTATTTTCCTCTTTAGTTGTTTGTTTATATCAATGAGTATTTTATTATGCTGGGTGTAGCACTTCCTAATCTTGGCTATGACTTTTTTCTTTATGTTTAGGTTCCACCAGACTGGTCTATTTTTTGAGTTAGTTCTAGGCTTATATCAGGTAGGCATAGTATGCATTTATTGGCATGACTGAATAAGGCTTTGGTGAAGAATTCTGCATAGGAAGTTGTGTTTGCAGGGTTTGAGGGGAGGTTAAAATCTTGACAGGATTGTGGTAGGAAGTTTCCTTAGAAGAGCTCCTAAATGTTACAGTTAGCTAGGGTCACAGAATTGATTTTTATTAAGAAGGAGACAGCTTTGTTGTCTGACCTTGCCAAAGAGGACACTACATTTGGGGTGGGTACAGAAATCTTTCATGTTTGTGAGTACCAGGTCAAGTATATTTGCACCCTTAGTGGGCATATGGAATATCTGGTCCAAGGTGTATGTGTTTAGAAGGTCATATAATTGTCATAGTTTACAATGGGATAGTTGAACTCACCCATGAATATGGTAGTGGGTTGAATGGTGAGGGTGTCCGGTAAGTTCAAGTAGAAGTTATACGTTTCTTGGGTCATACAGGTTAACCTATAGCTTTGCCTATGGAAATCTGGACATGGAGAAGCTCAGGCATGTTATTCTGTTCAATTAGCTTCAGGGTGAGTTTGTTGTTGATATAGATTGAGACAACTTTATCTTTGCTCCCTGCCAGTGCAGTAGCTGGACTGAATGTGTTGAAGACATTATAGCCCTGCACTGCCATGGTGCTGTCTGTGGCTTTAAAACATGCCTCAGTAACTGCACAGATGTCTACATTCTCCATGTTGAGGAGAGTCTGAAAGAAGTGGAATTTATCATTTAGGCTCCTGGCATTGAGAAGTAACATCTTTAGATTCCCTTGGGTTGATTTTACTGTGTTGGAAGGTTTGTCAAGTATGACATGGCCTAAAAATAGGCACAGTGAGGAAGGACAATGTTTTAGCCAGTATTCAAAAGCAAAGAGGTGTCCTTTGGTAAAGCAATGTATTCTGATGATCATATCCTCCATGCTGTTAAATATTATACCCTCTTGGAATGACACCAGAAACTAAGCCAATTACTGAAGTCAATCTTTTGTTTGTATTATGACATCATCCTTGGTGAAGGTAGAATTCTGCTTAATGTTAGGCACACAGTAGCCTGGGACACAGTATGGGAGCTCTATAACATCTCTGTTCATATAGCCCAGGGAGGTGTGTGTCAGGTGATTTACACCAACATGGACTATGCCTGTCATACTGGTACTCATGGCCTAATGACTTGAGTGCATGGGTGATTTGGTCGATCCTGGCCCCTGGAAAACAACTGACTGAGTTTCTCCTTATTCAGCTTGGTAAGTTGGACATCTGTATGTCAGACAATGAAATCTCTTATGATTAAAATAGTGGGTAGTGTGCTAGCTTACCTTCTGAGATTTGTAGTTGAGGATCCAAAGGCTGTGTCTGTGTGTGTTGTGTTGGGTGTTGTACTGTAGAGTGCTTCTGGGCTTGCTGGCAATAATCTTTGGGATTTAGGAAGATTATTTTTTTAATGATTCAGCACATGTTGGCCTACATATCATGAGCATACTATGTGTGATGGGTGAACTCTTTGTGTTACAAACAACCTTATTGTTATTTTTAGTGCTTGTATGTGACAGTCCAGTGCCATTGGGCATTTACATCTCTAGCATACTATATTGGTTTCTCTAAGGATTAGCTGATTGTCAGTGAATATGAGGCAATTGCTACATTGTCTTAGGATGCCCATACCTACCAAGCTGTTAGTGGAAAAAAATTGAAAAGTACAAAAGATAAAAAAAAAATGCAAAACAAATCCTGTATTTTTGCACCCGTCACACCATTTACAAATTATATGTACCAACTCTGCGACTGCACTACTGAGGGCAATGTGATCTCAATACAAACATTTTGACTTTTTGGAATGTCGATCATATGGAGTTTGACTTTCTAAATACTCAGTCTTTTAATATAACCCCTTCACACTGCCCGGTCTTTTTAGGTGACCTATAAAGTGGTGATACAGCAGGCTAAGTTGGATGCTGGAAGGGTAGAAACTTCAACTAGGGGGTTCTGAAGTTTCTTTTTGTAGGACAAATGTCTAGGTTATCTTTGGAGTTTGGAAGGTTGTTTTTAACGTGTGGTGGGATTAATTCTTGCATTACCAACAAACTAATTTGTTATTTAGAGTGATTTTGTGTGAGTCTCTCCCCTTCAGTAACTGTAATTTCATCTTTCATATACTGAACCTGTTTCTCTAAGAATTAGTTGGTGTTAATGAACATGAAACAATTTCAACATTGTCTCAGGATGGCCATATCAACCAAGCTGGTGGTGGAGAAATTGTGAAAGTGCCCATCCATGGTGCCAGATCTCCTTTGATAAACTTCAAAGGGGTTTTACAACAGGCTAACTTGGGAGCTGGGTGGGTAGAGACTACAGCTAGGTTATGTATTATGTATGACTGAGTTCATGCAGCAGTGCTAACTTGGGAGCTGGGTGGGTAGAGACTACAGCTAGGTTATGTATTATGTATGACTGAGTTCATGCGGCAGTGCTAACTTGGGAGCTGGGTGGGTAGAGACTACAGCTAGGTTATGTATTATGTATGACTGAGTTCATGCAGCAGTGCTAACTTGGGAGCTGGGTGGGTAGAGACTACAGCTAGGTTATGTATTATGTATGACTGAGTTCATGCGGCAGTGCTAACTTGGGAGCTGGGTGGGTAGAGACTACAGCTAGGTTATGTATTATGTATGACTGAGTTCATGCGGCAGTGCTAACGTGGGAGCTGGGTGGGTAGAGACTACAGCTAGGTTATGTATTATGTATGACTGAGTTCATGCGGCAGTGCTAACTTGGGAGCTGGGTGGGTAGAGACTACAGCTAGGTTATGTATTATGTATGACTGAGTTCATGCGGCAGTGCTAACTTGGGAGCTGGGTGGGTAGAGACTACAGCTAGGTTATGTATTATGTATGACTGAGTTCATGCGGCAGTGCTAACTTGGGAGCTGGGTGGGTAGAGACTACAGCTAGGTTATGTATTATGTATGACTGAGTTCATGCGGCAGTGCTAACTTGGGAGCTGGGTGGGTAGAGACTACAGCTAGGTTATGTATTATGTATGACTGAGTTCATGCGGCAGTGCTAACTTGGGAGCTGGGTGGGTAGAGACTACAGCTAGGTTATGTATTATGTATGACTGAGTTCATGCGGCAGTGCTCCTCAGCACACAGACAAATTGCTCTTTGCCTAACTAAGTATTGAGTAAAGTTACAGGGACAATTTAGTTCCTTAGTACCTGCACCAATACAAAAACTGCTAAACACTACTGCATGATAAGAAGTGAAACTTATACACTCAATGAAAAGTGACTATACCAACTAAAAAGCCATTTGCCCAATGAATTGATCTCGCTTTAAGCCTTACTATGTGTTTCCCAACTCAGACAGGCCAGACTGCCTTTCGATTGCCACTAGAATTGTAGTACCAGTCTTCTTAATGCAAAAACACAATTTAGTTAGTCAAAACTGAAAAGGTACCAGAAACCAGTCAAAAAACTAGCTACAAAAGACGGACAAGGTAGCACTGAGGAACAAACACCTTAAGGCATTTTCAAAGCACACTAATAGCTTAAGGAGGAGCCTTTCCAGTTTAATCTCTCAGTGCCCAGTAAGATGAGCAGAGGAAATAAGACTGGGAGGATTTTCCAGGGCCAGGTATACCGGAGATGAAACCGACAAGAGCTTCCATAGCCAGATATACATTAGGGGTAGGAAGCTATAAAGCTGCTAAGTTTAAAAACACACACAAAAAGTGGGTGGTATATGACAAAACAGAAGTAGCTTAAATATACTTCCCTGGATGCAAAATAGAGTCCAAATGCTTTGTTTCCAAGCTTCCAAGGGCCCAAAGCTTAATATCTGATCTATTACTCAAAACACAAACTGCTTTCTCCAACACTGAATCCTGGATGTTCAACAATCACTTAGCACTGAACCCATACAAAACTAAAATCATGATTTTCACCCCATCCAAATCTACCATATTACACAAAGATACATTCAATATATATAGCCAAAATAAATTTCTAATATAAATTGTTCCCCACACAAAACTACTTCTAATAGTCATACATGAACAACTAAAATTCAATATCCATGTACAACAAAATCTAATTAAAAAAATAAAAAAAGAAAACACCAAAAACATGGATTGCTTTATAGACACAATCAATACCTAACCTCCTCCTCTAGGAAAACCCTTGCTTCCACCTACCTACTCCCCTCTCTTATGTATGGTTCCCCTCTACTTATCAACCTCCAAACCTCCCTAAAAGCCAAGCTGGAAGTGTGCTACAACAAGATATCTAAATTTGCAACAAATTCCAAATACTCCTCCACCACTGTAAAGCACTTCACTCACTAAATTGGCTGCAGCTCCGAAATTACCTCAGCTATTTACAAATTACTACTGCTCACAAACTCATCTTAAAACCCTCTGACTGCCCCTCCCGAAGTTCTGTCTTCACCTCCTACCTTCCTAATAGGCCCCTTAGATCCAAAAACAAGAATTTACTCCTGATTCACAAGCATAAATGACCTCCTGGGTAACTTATCTTCTCTTTTTCCCTAACCAAAAAGTGGACTGCTCTCTCCTTATCCATCAGAACTACCTAAACCCCTGTCAATTTTAAATCTTGTCTACACTCTTACCTATCCTCTACCTGGAGCTGTTCTTGCACCCAATCTTCTAATAACCTTCCCCCATGAAACTTCTTATTTCTTTACTATACTTGCCTTTATTCCTCACTATATTTGCCTTAACTCCTGCATAGCAACCTGGAGAAAAAAAAAAGCCTCAAATTTGTAATTTATCCATTGTCTAACTGCTGAATAAAAACAATGTTTATTACTGGTTAATTCTAAACTTAGAACTGTATAATGCTAATGTATGATGTTACTTTCCACGTTCTGTACAGAGGCTCTCAATGAGCCCCCAATTTTCAATTTCTATACTTGTATTTTTTGCAATTATATATTTCTACTTTAAGATGTTACTCTTCTTGTACTGTGCTGTTTTTCTTATACTGTGGGGCTTTTCTCCTCAGGCCTTCACTGAAAACGGGCTCAGCATGGCCCAGTGGACTCTCCCAGCTAACAAACTGCAAATAAATAAATAAATAAACATGGTTGATTGCTCACATAATAAGAAGGGCTGGAAAAAGCTTAAAGCCTACTCCTGCTGGGTTTAATTACCACAAGCTCTAGTTACAACTCACACAGCTGGCCAAAGCTGGCTTTTTGTTTTAACTCTGAAAAATGACTAAAGCATAGAATAAAAGGAGCTATGCTGATAATCCCTTTAAGAGCTCAGGAAAATAATGGACACTGTAAAACCCAAATCAATTCATAACTGTAGCTTCAGATTCAGAAGAGATAGTAAAGATACAATAAAATGAGAGCCCACTCAGAACAAAAACAAACTAGAACGACACAACACTGATTTAAATAAGTGCAGTACACGTCTGGATGCAAAATGGAGTCCAAATGCATTGTTTACAAGCTTTCAAGAGTCCAAAGACATCACAATCCAGAATCTTCTCAATCCCCCACTCATCTCAGTCTTCCTTTTTTCCTTCAGTGACTTTATATTTTCAAGAAGTTACACTAACAGAAAAATGAAAATGCCATGCAAAATTTGATAGGAAAAATAACCCTAGCACCAACAGCATCCATCCCATCTTTTGTATAAAATCCCTTTTCAAACCCACAGTCCATATTGTCACTTGTTACAAGCAGGAATTATCTCTAAGCAAGTCAGACATTATTAAATACCAATCCCCTAAAAATCATTCCAATGTCTTCTGCTGGTTTCTATCCCATCTCCATTTTTTTGTCCTGTCATAAAAGTTATTGAAAAACTCCAGTAGTTCTAGCTGTTAAAATGTCTCAAATGCAGGTTTTTAACAGATTCACATCATAGGTTCAGAAATGACCATGACACCCTCACAAAGTACTGCTTTGTAAGAACTTACCATAACAGCAGATGATCTACCTACCACTGTTGCAGTATTCCTTACAATAGGGATTGCCTGCCAAGAATAGCCATATGCCCAGCCAGCAAACCAAAGCCTTGGATGCTTCTTAGTGCCACATGTCAGACATATGTCCTATGTCTGAGGCATAAGGTACATAAGTGATGTACAAGCTCCAAATCGGCAGAACTGAATTGCCCCAGGAGAACAGGAGCAGACAGTGAGGAAGAAAAGAAAGGTGGTACATGTACACCCAGTAAGAAGGAAAAAGAAGACCCCTTGGCAAGAAGAAGAAGAAAAAAAAGGGGGAAAGTAGGGAGGGATGAAATACTCCAACAGTGATACAAATGTACTATACCATTCTTTAATCACTGTACTATGTCCTTCCTTAATCAATGGTGCAATATTCCTTATGATAGGAAGAGTACTAAAGCTACTGTAAAAGATGGGAGAAAAAAGAGGGAACAGACAAAATTTGCTCTGACCTTATAAATCCCATCCCTCTTACAATGCTTAGTAAAAGTATGCACATAAGTCCAAGTAGCAGCTTCCAAAATGGTTCTAACATCAAAACCCTTGAAAAAAAGCTCCAAAAGAGGCAACCACCCTAGCAGAATGAGCACAAACAAAAGCAGGAAGCTGTTTACCATAGAGAGTATAACAACAGGAAATGGGTTTAAAAATCCAGGAAGAAATGGTTTGCTTAGAAATTGCTAGATCCAATTTCTTGTCCCGAAAGGAAACAGACTGTTGCTTAGATTTCCCAGTATCTTTAGTCTTGTCTAAATACTATCTGAGCTGTCTATGGAAATCTGAGGAATTGAGAATCCTCTCACTACTACTATTTTGAAGAATAGGAAAGAAAAAAAGGAAAGAAGATGAATGGTTTGAGTCAAAGGCAAATCATTTACTGCTTTAGGCATACATAAACGTAGACGCGACTCTAAGAAAAAAAAAGAAAAGAAGGAACTACCATAAGGTCCTAAAGCTCCGATACTCTCTTGACAGAAGTCAAAGCTACCAACAAGACAGTTTTCCAGGTACAGTTTTAAGGAGGAAGAAGCTATTAATTCAAAATGTGGCTGAGTCAATTTCTCAAGAACAAAGATAAGGTCATAAGAAGGAGGAACAGTTTTTTTTTTTTGGTGGCCTAATAGGAAAGCAGTGGATTTAGAACAAAAGAATTTGCTAGACCAGAATCAAGCAACTCATACTAATAGAAAAGAGCAGTAGGAATACCAACTAAAAGAGGGTCACGTTCATTGTAGTGGCACAAGGAAAAAAAAATATTTTTCACTTCACAACATAAGATTTTCTAGTTGTGGCTTTTCTGGCCTTCTGCAAAACCTGCAGCATGTCTTGAGAAAATTGACACCTAAAAGGAATCAAAACCCTATCATCCAGAGAGTCAATTAAAGATTGAGAAGATGAGGGTGAATTAGAGAGTCATTGCCCTCTATGAGTAGATACATCCTGTGGGATAACTTATGATTGCCCTTGGCTAGGTGAAAAATGGGAAACCAATGCTGTCCTGGCAAAAAGGGAGTCAATAAAATTTTGGACATGTCCCACAAGATCTTGTCTAAGACCTTTGGCAACAGGGGAAAAGAGGAATAAGCATGCAGGAACACTGCTTTCCAAGAGAAAAACATAGCATCCAATTTCCAAGCCAGTGGGCTTGGCAATCTGTAACAGAACTGGGAAGTTGTCTGTTCTGAGGGAAGGCATAAAGATTTACCTGAGGAGTACCCCACCAATGAATAGTGCATAGGAAAACCTCTCCATGATGCATTCACTCATGAGGATCATCCCGTGATTTGCTCTTGTTGTCCGCAAGAACTCCGTGCTTTGAAGGAATATAATGAAAAAACAACTGACGGAGGATGTCAAGATCCCATGCTATGAAGGGTAGTATAGACGATTGGACTTTGTTCTCCTTGTTTGTTTATGTACCATATGACAGTGGTGTTGTCTGTGGAAACTGAAAGTGGACCTAGATTCCAAAGGTAATGCTGAGCCTGAAGAGGCAGGAATAAGTGCTTTCTTTTCCTTGATGCTGACCTTTTCTTTCACCTGCTATTGATACCAGACTCCCTGGACCCTGGTGCGTTGGAACAAGCACCGCCTGGCTAGATCTAAAGCATCTGTAGTCAGATTCTAAGTGGGGGAAGGCAGATGAAAAGTATGACCTAGATTCTGACATGTCTGGTTGATCCACCATAGAAATGATTTCCTTAGGCAAAGCAGGAGGGAGGAATGAAGACATCTAGAGGGTGACAAAGCTACATCCTAATGGTTTTCAGGCACAACTGAAACTTCCTCACATGGCCTGTCTAAGTGGAAGATGAAGAAGAAGGTGATTGTCAAATAGAAGCTGACTTGTTCAGAAAGGAAAACTTATGTCCCCTGGAAGCTTGAGTAGATTTCTCAGAAAAAAAAATTCACTTAGAATGTCTTTACATCTCTAAAGGCTGTTTATGATGCTTATACACAAAAAAAGTGCCTTAGAGGGGTAATTTCTCTGATATGTACTTACAGGTGAGAGGAAACTTTTTTTAAAGTCTTACATGACCTTTCCTTTGTCTAGCAAAGCTTGGAAAAGGTCTACAGCAGCAGAACCAAACAAATGTTGGGTATCTAAAGGTGAATTCAATAATTTCATTTTCACATCCTCAGGGTGGGGATGAATTCTAAGCCATGAATACCTTCTAGTGATGGACTCTGACACAGCTGGCCTTGATGAAGCTACAGCAGCATCATAGATGAATTTGATGGAATGGCTACTTAGGAAGTAGAACTAAGTGATGGAAGCCTAAGAATCAGACTCAGGCAAGCCAGCCAACACCCTCCCACAAGTTTAGCAAGAAGATCAAGTGCATATCTACTCATATGTGTCTAGTAATTGATGACCCTGAAAGATAAAGTAGCAGAGGTATATACTTTCTTATCATATCTATCCATTGCTCTACTATCCTTGTCTGGAGGAAAAAACATTTGGTAGAGGCAAGCATTTTAGAATGTTTGTCATTTGAAAAGAAAGTCATAGAAGGGTCTACTGAGGGATTCTTATGCAAAAGTTTGAGCCTCGGTAACCTTATAAAACCTACCTGTTCTTCCTTAGGAACATGGGGCTAAAACTCAGGGGCTTGGGGAAACAGTTGTAAAAGTGTCTAGAAAAGCTTCTAAAACAGGAGGCACTACAGAAGGTCTGGGAGAATCCAACTGTAAGAGATCACAGTATCTCTTCTGATGTCAGTCATCTGGGAGCTTTCCCAATGAAAACCTTCCATTGTTGTAATAACTGTATCCCCAAAGGAAAGTTCTTCAAATTGGGAGTTGGGGAGAGAGAGTATCTTCTTCATCAGACCCCAAAGAAAGAGGAGAGTGAATTTGGGAGGAATAAGCCAAAGAGTCCTCCCCAGAATTCAAATCATCATATGAATCAAAATCTCTAGGCCTTTTAATGGGAGTGAAAGAAGGAGAAAATCAATAGGAGAATGGGCTAACAAACCTTGAGGAGGATTTAAAGCCACAAGGTTTTAAAAAGACATTGAGTGAAGTCTTGCTACTCCTTTGGGAGGTCTTTAACAACAGGAACCGCATCTTTTTTTCTTCTTCTTTTTTTACAGGAACATAAGCCCTAACAAACTTATGAGGTTCTGAACCCTGCCTTACCACCTCTATAAGAGAACCTTGTACTTCCTCCTTACAAGTATCTCTGGAATCCCCTAGACCCTTTAGAAATTTCTCACTGGGGTTCCCTCTTCTCATCTATAAGGGATGTTGGCTTTGTCTCAGAGGACATGCAAATGGCATGCTCTAGGTTGACTTCCAGTGGGATCACAACAGATAGAGCAGGTGTTGGGACAGGACATTCTTCAGGCTCTTCATCTGACCATACAGAGATTCCTGCAAAGGCAGAAGTCACCATTTTTAACTTCTACTTCTTTTATGAAGGTGGCTAGATATCCAGGCATGCTTTTCAAAAAACATTGTAGCTTGAGCAATTAAATTTCAACCACCAATTCACTAGTTAGAAAGAGAAGAAAGACTGTTGTGCAGGGTCTTGGGAACAAATGCATGGCAAATGTCACTTTGTTTGTAGTTGTGATCTGGACCATAACAAAAAAGGAACTTCTGTCTTTCCTTATGTGTGATCTGTCTTTTGCACTCACATTCCCCCTTTCTGGATGAAATGTTCCTTCAATAAAACAAACACTGTATTAAGTTATTTTATCTTAACTTGCAACATTTACTGCATATACTGTTGATAATCAATATCTTTTTATGATATTAAAGCCAACAACCTGTAATGTGTTTACTATTGCTGCAACTTTGTATCTCTATTTATCATGTACAAGATGAGGAACTTTTCTCCCCAGGCATCCGCTGAAAAAGGACCTGGGTCCAGTTGGAATTTCCCGGTAAACAAATGTAAATAAATAAATAAAATAAATAAGTATGTCAATTATGTAACTTATGGCTTGGACATAGGACATAAATCTTTCATGCATGCCCCTTTTGTAAGGAATACTACAAAAGCATGCTTTTCATTATACCTGATCTTGGAATGTGGATTGCAAATTGATCGACAGTGCTTTCCTTAACTAGGATTTAGTTTGATCTAATCAGTAGTAGTGTGTGTGTTAAAATATTTCTGATTTTTTGTTACTGAGGAATGCTTGTCTGTGATGAGTAAAGGCTTGTTGATTTGGAAAACTACCTGGGTTTCATGATTTTTGGAAATTATTGTGACTGAGCTCATCAACAAAGTTTTAAAACCGTTAGTTTCTCGTTTTTTTTTTTTTTTTTTTTAATGAATACTATTTTTGGAAATTATTGCGACTGAGCTCATCAACAAAATTTTAAGACCGTTAGTTTCTCTGTGTTTTTTTTTTTTTTTTAATGAATACTGCAACAGTGACTCAGAAAGGACAGCCATCAGAAATGCCATTGATAAACTTCTCTCAGCTATGGAAAGGGGACATGTATCCTGAGCCTTTTGTATAAATCTTTTCAAGGCTTTTGAGAGCAAAAATCACCAAGTCCTCCCCTCAAAACTAGAACTGCTCACTTTTATCCCTACTGTAATTTTGTATATAATACACTATTTGAATTTAAAGCAGGCAGTTTGACCATAAATTGAGAACATTTTAATGGCACTTACAGGAAGCAGACACATATCTGACATTACATTTAAACACGTCTTATTTTTTAGAAAATGTATGCTGATGTAAATCATCTTATTTAGTTTACAATGACAATATTTTAAAAGCATCCCTGATTTATAGTCTTTACCCCTGATTATTTGAGGCTTTTTTCCTGATTTTTAGGTTAGAGGTTGAAAGCTTTGTTGCAGAATTTGACCTCTACACTTTATAAGAACATTTCATTAATCAGGCAACTGTATGAAGTTGTAACAGGTAAGATTAAGGCTATGATCTGCTAATGAGCTCCACTGAGTGTTCTTTTTCATAATTCCATTTGCATACTGTGCCACGGACCAAATCACTTAACTAGACAATGCTGCTATGCCAACCCTAAAATGAGGCTCAAGTGTTTAGTATGTTTACCAGGTTAACAAACAAATAAATAAAAATAATTATCTCATGATGGAAAAATGTCGTGATAATTCAACAATGGACACCACCATCTCTCATTTAGACATACAGCACACAAATATTTCCTTTTATTACTACCTACTAGAAGCACACTCCAGACAGACTGCCATATATACATACATAGATACACACATGAATTTCCATCCTGTATTATGGCATCCAACTGAAAATACAAAGAACTGAGCCTGTATCCATTATTCTGTTACTATTATGATTTATTTATGTATATATGTAACAATGATCATTGCTGTTCACTGTTTACGTAGTGGCAATGTTATAGTTTAGTTTGGACTGCAAAATTGAATTATCCTGTAGACTTTTTGTACTATATTCCCATCTCCATGTAACTAATTTATTGTCTTTCAAAGGGAAGGATTTAATCATTTTTTTCTCTGCTGCTAAAAGGGTCTTTTAGTAATTTGACATGACCTAGCTTAGCTTATGCGTAAGTAACTCTGAAGAATTTTGATAAAGATCCAAACTAATAACAGGGGGCAGGTCACTGCTGACTCGCTCATCTAAATTTGTGAGTTTTATAACTCCATTTCAACTGACAACTGGCCTGTCATCCTATTTAAAACAGGCACCAGTATGTCTTCATAAGAAAAATTAAAATGAACTACTTGAATTTTCCTAAGTTACTCCTCCACTGAATGCATCTGTTTTTCTTTGGTATCTAAAGGGATAGTACTGCTATTTTGAGACATTCAAAAATACACTTCCATTTCCTTAAGAAAAGTCACATTTGTTTAGTACAGTTCTACAGCTTGTTATAACTTATGAAAAATAAGCATTAATACAGCAGACCATAGCTTGCTGTAAATAATCTGAGATGAAGTACACGATTATAGGCCAAGTTCCCTGTCCCTGGAAGTATCAGTACCTACATCAGCCTATATGTCTGAACGTACTGGTGCAATTACACTAATCTACACAACAGGCGCAGATCCTGCTAAGTTATTTTAAAAATACTTAATATATAAAATCATACTGCTAAGCAAGGACAGGTGCTGTGAGCGATCACCTGAATGAAAGGTTTATTGCAGAAATTACTGGAACATCGCAAAGTCACAACTGTTGCATAGCAAATCGCATACTGAAATCATATTATCAATAAGACCAAGCTTAGTTATCTAGCCGGTTGCTTATTGCATGGTGAAAACTGCCCAGATGTCATTGTGAAACACTACGCCTGGTTCCTGCTCATTTCAGATGACAGCAGCTTCAGGCTACAGGTTACAGAATGGCAGAGCTTCTGGAAGTAAATGCACGGAGTCTGCTGTAATAAAAGATACACTTCAGATAGCAGACGTGATTTAGCAGGTGGAGGGCTGTCTGATGGCAAATTGCTGAACATTTCTCCCTTATACCTACTCACAGGTGCCTCTGCATGTGAGGATAATCAAACAAGCAATCCAATTTCATTTCCATTAACTTAATTATGCAAAACTATAAACATTATACCGTTAACAAATTACACCAATACAGCATATGGAGAAATAAAATAAGTTAGTAAAAACTTAGCACTGAAATTCTACCTTTATTTACATGGTTCAACTATACCCACACACTTAGAATAAGAGCTGCTTCTTAATGATATTTCAAAGGACAAGACCACTAATATAAATGAACACTTCCTTCTCCCATTACCATTATTTTAATTAAATCAAAACAACTGGACATCTATGCTTATAGACCATTAAACTAGTCAAGAAAAAGACAAATATTTATCTTCCATAGGTAGCAAAATGCCCAGTTTCACAGGGCAGAATGGACATTCAGTTTACGCCATTTCTGAAGGGTATTATGGAATAATGCAGTAAGTATATATATATATATATATATATATATATATATATATATATATATATATCTATAGGACTTTTCTACATCACACAGGGAAGGAAACGAGCAGAATAAACTTGCTAGTGATAATATGGGGGAGTACTGTGAACGCTGGCAGTCACTTAACAAGTATGAGGGAAGAAAATGCAGCTGATAGCTAGCAGATTCATTTTAAGGTGAAAAATGGGAGGCAATGCATCTTGGATAAATTGAGTCAGCAGATATAGTATGGTTGGGTAGGGTCATATAATTAAGGAAGCATCAGCAAAAGGAATTAGTGGTACCTATCACTGTAGCAATGAATTATCAAGAGGAATGCAAGAAAACACCAGCTAATTCTAACAATGTTAGGCGGCTGTTATGAGCAAACTAAGTTCAGTTACAGCTCTGATACCGGCATTATCCAAGGCAGTGGCAATCATACAGGAAAGGCTGCAAAGCTAACTGAGGAGGGTACAAGGGAAAATGGTCTTGAGTGTAGGATGGAAAAGTCTGTGGTTATGTTCACATTTAAATTGTGATGGCACAAGGAAATACGATACAGAAACATAAAACAGAAGGGAATTCATCTAAGATGGAAGCGAGAAATTAGAATGCACAGTATACATACTGAAGGTAATAGCTTTGCCTTGTATTTGAGGATGCTCTTTCTAACAGAAAAGGTAGCGGATAAAAGGCGTGAGCTGCCAAGGTTGGTAGCGCAGTACAGCAATTCAGATTCATTAAAGAAGTTAGTGGATGGGATGAAAACTGACGGGTGGGGTACAGCTGCGACATGGTAGCGTCAACACTTGGAAACATTAGATGGGAAATGATCTTTCCACCAACATTATATATGCATATTCTGCAAATCATTGATGTTACATCCCACACACATAAGCAACTCCCCTTTCTCCACTGTTGGGTGCATACAATAGGTCAGTTTAGCTTCTTGGCCTGATTGGGCTAGGAGACTCTTTATAGCACTCCGTCTCTCTATATCACATAGTCACTGTTTTGCACCATCCTATTGTTTTCTACGCTGCACAACAGAAGAACTGTTCTTATCTGACTGGGTATTCAGATGCATCTTCTGGCAATCTCTCCGTGTAGCAGCAAAGTGGAACACTGAGTATATACTACATTTTATGCATTATTTCATACATAAAAGAGTTGCATAATCTCACTCTCTCTCTCATTTGTACTTTAGTTCTTTGCCTGTGCAGATTCTAGAAATGATGGGATGGTTAACAGTAGATTTTGGGGAAAACATTTTCAAGATCTGGAAAAGTCACTAATGCCAGTAAAGGTACATAACCTGCAAATACATGGTTAACTGACATGTTTGAAGAGGCATCACCATCACCATTACTCTTTTGCTTGGATGGCAGGCAGATTCAAAAGCAATAGCCTGAATTTCATCAGCAGGGAATGGTCAAGGTGTCAATCTGACCCCAAGAGGCAAGAGCAGACCAAGGAGATGGAGAGTGGGTACAGACAGTATAAAAGACAAAGCAAGTGGACATGGCTTTTATCACATAACCTATTGAAACAAGCTCTCCTTCCTGCTTCCCAATGCATACAGGGGAAATACAGTCTCTCAGTTACGGTGCAAGCACCTCCGTGGAGTGTCCTGATGTCTCATGAAAGGGGTTGATTACAGGATGGTGCAGCTATGGCTTCCTAAGTAGTTTGAGAACATTCACTGAACATGAGTAGAGTAGAGTAGAGGATGCATCACCCATGACAAAATAGATGGTCAAAACCAGCAATTGCCTGGTTTGGGGAGTACACTCCTTCCATGCCTATTGTGCAGTCTCAGAGTTGGTATATATAAGTAGCAGGGGGTGTGCAGGGATCCCCCCTGCAAAAAATAGTTTTATTACTTTTCACTGCATGCTCCAGGGATATATGCTTGGATTATGAATGTTGTTATGTTGACATTCTTTTGTTCAATTTGATGGTGTCAGCATTAGAGATGTTGACATTTGGGAGTTCCAAAGATTGTAAGTACTACACACACACACACACACACACACACACACACACACACACACACACACACACACACACACATACGTGGGTGTGTATGTCTGTGTATGTGCATGTTTGTGTATGGATCTACATTAGACTGGGATTACAGAAGGTGAAAGGGAAAAACATTGATCAAAAAACACTGGAAAAAATACACTGACAACACAGAGAATGTGTTCCATTAAATTATCTTGGCGCATGCAAATAAATCAAAGCTTTTTAGTGTAGGAAGACCCCCTCCCATGCAGCCTCCATGTAGTGTGTGTGTGTCCCCGACCTTCTGCTAATTATGTATACTAGCTTCGAAATCACACAATATCAGAGGAAAAGGAAAATTCCCCAATCCTAGTATCATAGCCATCTTGTACCATAGTTGACTGCTTTATTGTCAGTCAAAGTAGGAAGATAAAAAAGCTGTCAATAGCTGTGGTACTTATCCAGATTAAGGGGTACCAGCCATATCTATCTATCTATGCATATAGACAGACAGATATATACATGTATGTATGTATCTATATATATATATATATATATATATATATATATATATATATATATATATATATATATATACATACACACACACACACACACACACACACACACATATATACACACACATCTCTCTCTCTCTCTCTATATATATATATATATATATATATATATATATATATATATATATATATATATATATATATATATATATATATATATATATATATATATATATATATATATATGTATATATAGGCATGGAATTCTGCTAGTCTGATGATTTGCAATTTAGTTGAATGAATAATGAGTGAGAATTAATGTTGCTCTTCCATTTCATTGATTTCTTTTTTAAGTTTTGATTTATAGGAGGAGGTTGTTGGTATTTGAGAGAGAGAGAGAGGGTTATGGTTGGTATGTGGATTACTTCTGTTAGGGGCATGTGGTTTTATGTTTGTTCTCTAGTGCTTTTATTGTTCTTTCCTTGACAGTGCCATATGTGACTTCACAAATGTAAGGGTGATTTGTCTTCCTGCATTGTTGTGCAGTCTCAGATATATATATAAGTAGCAGGGGGTATGGGAGGCAGTCTTTCATGTTGGCAGTATAGGGGGCTTGTTCACCTGTAAATTTTTTTTTCTTTTTCCTACAACTCAGGAGCCAATGTTTTTCTGTTGATGTATCAGCTTCTAATCTTTTTGTCTTTTGGTTTATGTCTGAGTGTTTGTGTTTCTGTGCGAGTTCATATTACTTAGTTACACACCCACATGCTCAACCAGCAAAATATTGAGACCAAAGTCTTGAATCATAGAACATTGATATAGAGAAATTAACTGGATTTGTATTGTTTAAGATTATGGAATTTTCCCTTAGCCCATTCTGGTGTGATGCTGTAGTTGATATATGTGATTAGCAGGGGGGTGGGGGATGCATTTTTTATGCAGATATGATAGCCAAATCCAGTGTTATTATATTGGATATTGTATACCTAGATCTGTAAGGCACTGGAACCCTTACTTGATTAGATACAGGAGAATTTGTTTTCATGGAAGAATATCTGAAGTGCATACAAGTAATGTTAAATCAGATCAATATAGTCCACCTTGTGGAGTACCTCATGATCTATGCATTTATGTCCACTATGCCAATAACTGATATGTCTAAATTTGCAAATAATTTTAAAGTTGCAAACTTAATTGCAACTGTAAAAGATCAGGAATTCCTTTAAACTTGTGTTTACGAGTTAATAAAATGGGTAGATAACAGGAATGTATTTAATATTATAGATGTACTTTACTTAGGAATGGATAATATCCCCACGTCCAAAACAGTAATGTTCCTAGGATTCTTATAACAAAGGATCTGTGGTTTGCTGTGCATACTAGGTCACAGATAAAAAATTTATAGAAAGTACAGTTATGCAAAATCTTACCGTAACGGTAGATGTCCTTGCCTAAACTACTGCAGTATTCTTTACCATATGAGATTCTCTGCCACAGAAACCTGAACACCTGGACAATCTACCAAAGACTACTTGTTGCTTATTTAAAACTAGTAGTCTTAAAACTTCTTTGATGAGTTCAGTCACAATAATTTCCAAAAATCATGAAACCCAGGTAGTGTTCCAAAGCAATGAGCCTTTATTTGTCACAGACAAGTGATCCTCAGTAACACAAAAAAAACTCAGAAAGATTGCTTGTCTGTGACGAATAAAGATTTGTTGCTTTGAAACACTACCTGGGTTTTGTGATTTTTGGAATTTATTGTGACTGAGCTCATCAACAAAGTTTTAAGGCTACTAGTTTTTCTGTTTTTTATTTCCTAGTAGTAGGTTTCCTGACCTCCTGCAAGACTGTCAGCACATCCTCTGAAAACAGGTGTCTATGAGGAATTAAAATCCTATCACCCACAGTGTCAGTTGAAGTGTGAACTGGTGGGGATGGATGAGATATCCCTTGACTTGTGTGATTAGATCCATCCTGTGAGGTAACTTGTGATGATTGCCCTTGGCTAACTGCAGAAGTAGAGGGAACCAGTGTTGCTGCAGCCAAAAGGGAGTCACCAACAAGATTTTGGGAGCATCCTGTTGAATTTTGAACAGGACTTTCAGAACGAAAGGAAGGGGATGGAATGCATAAAGAAACATCCCCTTACAAGAAAATGAGAGGATGTTCACCTTCCATACCAGCGGACATGGGACTCTGGCACAAAACAGAGGAAGCTGTCTATTCAGAGGGCAGGCAAAATTATCTACTTGTGGATTGATGGATAATGTCCAGAAACATATCTTTGTAAAGCATCCATTCATGGGACTGTGTTAACTACCAGCTCAGAGTGTCTGACACAATGTTTTGACTGGAAAGGATATAAACTGCCTGAAAAGTCACTTGATACTTGATAGCCAGATCCCATATCAGAAGTGCCAACAGGCAAAGCAGATAAGATCTCGTTCTTCCCTGTTTGCTGATATACCTCATCACTGTGGTATTGTCTGTGAAAACCTTGAGAGGCCCTGGAGAGAAAAGAGGATGAAAGGCCTGAAAAGCCAGCAAAAGCACTATCATCTCTTTGATGTTGATGTGCTCCTTCTGTGGATGGGGCACCCACACCCCTGTACCTTCAGGGAGCCAAATGTTGCCTCCCCATTCCATGTCTGAAGCATTTGTGAACAATTCCTAAGAGGGAAGAGGGGGATGAAAAGGAATCCCTGGATTCAGAGACAATTGCTGAATCCACCAGTGAAGTTCCTGTTTGAGACAAGGAAGAAGAGGAACCACAAAGTCTAGAGGATGTGCATATTGGATCCATATTGACTTTAGAAAACACTTGAAACATTCTCATGTAAAGTTTGGCCAGACGGAGCATCGGAATGGTGGATGCCATGAAACCCAGAGCTCTCAAAAACTCCCTGGTGGTGATGGAAGTCAATGGAAGAAGAGTGTGAAAGAAAGAAATGAGAGTTAAGGCCTTTAGAGGGGGCAGGGATGCAAGCATTGGCACCATCTGATCCTGAAACATGATCCTTACAAGGAGTCTGCAAAGACTTTTTGAAGTTTATAGTAACCCCAAGCTTGAAGAAGGGAAATGGTAAAATGAAGAATTTGCAAAAGGGTCTCTGGAGAGGATGCCTGAATCAACAGGTTGTCTAAGTAAGGAAATATTTGGATCCCTCAAAGCCTATAAAACACAATCACAGCAGCAAGGCATTTAGTGAATACCCATGGTGCAGTAGAAAGGCCATAGGAAAGCAAAGAGCTGAAAATGCCAGGAAGGAGAGAAATGCAAAAACTTCCAGAAAAGAGGATGGTTTGGAATATGGAGATAGGCCTCCTTTCGATCCAGAGACACCATACAGGCCTGAGGGATCAAGAGAGGAAACAGAACTTGAAGGGACAACATCCAAAAGGAAGGCACTTTTAAAAAGGTGTTTGGATGAGAGAGGTCTAGAATAGGTCTCCAAGTGCCCTCTTTTCTGGGCATTAGAAACAGTCTGGAGTAGAACCATTTCCCCCTTTGGGATACAGACACCTCTTGAATAGTATCCTGAGACAAGAGATTTTGAAGAACCTCTGGGAAAAAGGGAAGTTGCTCCAAAGGAGGCTGAGGAATACCCATAAAAGGAGGATGGGATTTCCACACCATGAAGTACCCCTGACGAATGATCGAAAGAACCCAAGAATTCTGTGTGATATGAAGCCAAACAGGAAGAGAAAGAAAAAGAAGAAGAATAAGAGGAATGTGGTTGGAAAGAGACGGATAGTCACACAACATCTGGTTTGTCTGGAAAGGAAGACTTTGGAGTCCTTGAAAAATGAGTAGCCTTAGCAAGAGTGGCCTGTTTGCCACTCTTCCTACATTTAGTTGAAAGTTGGGATTGCCTACGAACAAAGGCAGGGTTAAGGCGGTATTTAATTTGAAATTTAGGAACAGGAGAAATAAACACATTTAAGTTGCTGGAAGGCCATACCGTCGTCATGAAGGGACTTAAACAAACCAGCAGCAGCTTCCCCAAACAAAAGTTTAAAATCCAGAAGAGCATCCATCAATTTATCTTTAATATCATCAAGTAAAGGTTGAAGCCTAAGCCAAGAATATCTTCTCATAACTGAACCAAAAAATAGCAGCCCTAGAAGAGGCATCTGCTGCATCATAACTACATTTAATAGAATGATGAATTGAGAGAAAGTCCCTAGCAAGGAAAGAACAGAAGTTTTACTTTCAGAATGTGGAAAATCAGAAATAAGTTGAAAAGCCTGAAAAAGAAGAGCCAACACAAACCTAGATATATGGGCCTAAAAATTAATAGCCCTATATGTTCGGAACTGGCAGCAAAGAAGTTCTGTTTATGGTAGGCCTGAACATCACCTTTATGCCTTAGGTTATGCAAGGAGCATTTGGATGTTGTTTGGTGTATCTTTTAAATAAGCAACAAGTGCTCTTTGGTAGACTGGCCAGATGTTAGGGCTTCAGCAGCAGGGAATCCCATATGGGGCATTGATTGTGATACTGTTGTGACTCATTACTTCTAGAAGTAGTTCAGTAATTCCATCTAGATTTTAAAGTATCATTAGACCTAGGCTTGAATATGGAAATGTTTTTGCAGCTGCAGCCATAGTGATAAAGCATGTACTACTAGATGTCTATGCTGTATAACTGTATGGTTTCTACCTGTTGAACTATGTAATTTTATCTGGAGCTTTTCTCCCTGGGCCTCCTCTGAAAAAGCACCAGTGTCCAGGTGGACTTTCCCAGTAAACAAATGTAAAATAAATAAATAACTGAATACAAATTATTAGTTTTAAAAATGTATATATAAAGTCAGACTTAAATTGTGGAATGCATATTCAGCTCAGAACTGTTTCTACAGAAGTGAATCAGTGTTGGTATACAGATATTTGCATATTGATTACTTAGCAGTGACTTTGGGTATTTTGTTTGCAAAACATGGAAATCTGATTAGAAACAGCAACATGCTGGTGATTCTTGATTTAAAAAAAAAAAAAAAAAATCAAGTGATTCCAACTAGAGAGCTGAAAAATGACGAAATAAGTTACCTCTGAAAATAAGACAACCAGAACATCTATCAGTATTTCAAAACAGTATGGCTGATTGGTTTAGGGAAATTATCATTTAGACCATTACCTCACAGAAGTTGGTTAGATCTCTCTTATGAAATCTCTTAGTGAATTTAAACATTGAACAATCTAATCACCTTCTCAAAGCTTCATCTTACCTCAAGTCCCATAGTCTGTTCTGAACAACAAGGCCCCAATATATTTTTCAATTTTAATAAGGAAAATTTTGATTAATCAGCTTAGACAAAGAAGACTGGCAATATTTTTTGTAACCTTTAGCAGGCAGCCTTGAGAACCCCACGGTATCTTGGTTGTGCTGAAAAACATGATCATTTATGTCACCAACAAACCTTTGGAGCTGTGAGCTACCTTAGCTGGTCAAGTCAATCCATCTGTGCAGAAAATCAGTTTCCCCGAGTTATTCCATAGCCACTCAGACCATTTACCACAGCCTCTGGTGCTGCCTGATATCCATCTTAACTTGTCGATAGGATTTCATGACTTGCTTTGAAACTTTTACTGACATGTCATGGTACGCCAGTTACATCACCCTTCCTCCGCAGACAAACCAACCTGTTCTAACTACTAGTGGGACAGCTAATAATCTGAGTCCTGTGAGAAGCAAGTTTTCTTGGATTTCTTATTCCTCATTCTGCCAAAGCTTTTTTTTTGGGAGCATGTACACTGTTATGCTTTATCATTTTAATCTGCTTACTTCTGCATATTTGTTGCCTGCACAGCTACATGCATCATGCAGAACAAAGCTCTAAAAGCTTTGCAAATGTCATCTGTCCTCTACAACCTGGAGCAAGAGTGCCATCCTCAAAAATCTATACAATCAGCTGCTACCATTCTGACATTTATGCTGAGTGATTTGAATATTTATATGAATAAAATCCATATATTATTTGAATATTTATAAAGTCCCTGTATATCTTGCTCCTGTAAAGCTTTCCTAAATATTCTCTAATGATCCCATGGCTACTGAGATTCTTTCAACCTTTGTCAAAGTCCCACTGTGCTTTTCAGTGCCACTTGATGACTAATATAAATGTAACTAAAAGTAACTCTGTATCAGAGCACCTCATGTTACACTGAGTCACAATATAAATTCTAGTAATAATTTCGAAAACTTCTGCTTTTTCTCTGTGAGCCATGCTCTTCAATGTTTTTGCAATAGTTTTGGTAACCTTACAACCCTTGATCATGATAACTGATTCTGTTTACTTTAATAACGACCTACTGATGGGTGCATTATTTATAGATTTCAAGATGATTTGATTTAGTTAAATGCTAAATAATCCGATAATCTCCACTTTCCAGATTTTAGTCCTTGTTATAACCTTGCTCTTAAATTAGATGATAAACATCGTTTTCGAGTCTTAACTAAACCAGATCATATCTTCACCAGATGTTCCCTCATCAGGTTTCTGAAAAGAATCAGTCCTGGTCCTCACCTTATTTTCCCTTTTTACTATTGAATGTTGAAGTCCTCAAAGCTATCTTATATATTGATAATTCAGTAATCCTGGGACATTGATAATTCAATGCTCCAGGGATCTAAACCTTGTCATCACAATGAACAAAACATGCTGGAGGGATAGATTCCTGAACCAGAGACTCCCCAGACTCTGGAATAGATTGCCCATACATGTCAAGCAGAGCACCTCTTTGGCCCTCTTGAAAAGGAACCTTGATGACTGGATGGGATATAGGAAAGTCACCCCAGGGATCACGTCAGTCACCCTCTAGAGGGGTCCAGGGAAGTAAATACTGTGGGAAGAAATAGCCAGGGAATTGTTATGGCTAGGCTTGTATAGGCCCTAGGGCTGATAGCCTAGTACCAACCTAGGAACATGGGAGATCCATTATAGATTTAGAGGAAGCCCACTCAAAATAATCTAATTAATCCCTGCAAGAATACAGAACATAATAAACTAGCCTTAAATACAAACAAATCCTACTTTGTGATATCTGAAACTACTGGGAGACTGATTAACTTCCTCCCTTCTAACTAAAGCATTACTCGGTTGACCATGCACAAATACTCTGAGGTTTTACTTGATATAACCTTCTAATATGACATTTTATTTTATTTATTACAATTTGTTGATAGCATACTGTAAACAAATACATAGTCATATATACAGTAGACAGATATCTACAGATGTATACACTGTTAGACTTGGGCATTAGAACAATTTATGCAGTGTCTCTTAGCCTGTATCTCAAAAACATGAGTATTTGGCTTCCACAGAGTCCTTTAAGGCTTTTTTTACAAGCTTCAACTGTAGTATTATCCTTGTTGTACAATAAATGCATATTAACATTCAAAAACATGTATGGTGATTGGACAAGACAATCAGAGTACCCACACATAGCTGTGGATTATTGCATAAACATCAATAGGCAGGTGGTTTCAAAGTACAGGCTCTGTTCTGGAGAAGCCTTTCTCACCAATTCCTAATTTGAACCTAGGATGGGAAAGGGTATCTGGATGGTTATTGCTAGGTATGTAATTTTGTTGTCTCAGTGGTAATTTTCTTTTAAGAGGGGGGCAGTATCCTGTTTTAAGAATTTTGAATACAGGTGTTCCAGTAAGAGAGTGGCATTTTCTGGTATAGGTAGCCATTTTATTGCCTGATGTACCTTACAATGGTGTTTTCTTTGGTCAGCTAGGAGTGCAAATTTCATATATTTAATTATTTTTTCTATAGTTTTTAACTGTTGAAGATGGAGTACATTATGAGTTGCGGTAGTACATCTTTTAGTTTTGAAATAAGAATATTTTTTGGATATGGCTTCACATTATACTGAAGAATTAGCAAGGATATGACCAAGTTAAAATGGATTTGTTGGTTTTCTTTCCATTGAGACTGCATCTTAATAACTAACACTACTCTGCCTTTGCTAGCCCTAGACTCAACATTAATCCTTATTACTCTTAAAAAATGTAATTTTTATTTCCTTTTCTAAACTGAGAGGACATCATCATTTAACTATAAAAGGAAAAAAAATGGTGAACTGTTCTGACTAGGGCTATCACTATGTTTATTATACGGATTTTCCATCAGTCCTGATAGTGTATGTGTGCGTGTGTGTGTGTGTGTGTGTGTGTGTGTGTGTGTGTGTGTGTGTGTGTGTGTGTGTGTGTTTTGTGAGAGAGAGACAGAGACCCATGCATGTACAATTCCCTCCAAAATGTGAAGACTCAATTGTATTTGTAGAGCAGTTTTAAGGTTTCATTTTTCTGCATGGGCACACACACTCACCCTGTGTACCTCATTACTTGAAATAACTCTGAGGTCATTGAACTTTCAAGAAAAATGAATCACTGTTCACTGACACTTCTAAAGAAAGAAATGATGCATTAATACACTCTTGGATTTGAGTCACTGCCCTGTAGTCTTAGAAAATGTCCTTCTCCAAATAAAGACTCTCTGAATCAGTCTTGTATTTCCTGATCAAGAGGTGTGCATTAGTAAGGAACCCGAGTCTGATTTACTGGCTAGGGAATGTGCATTCTCCAAAGTTATATCTGTTGTCTGGAAATGCTTCTCTGCATAACTAGATATAAAACTAAACCATTTATTTTATTTATTTATTGACTTTTAGATAACAAAGCACATGCAGACCATTTTCTCTTGCTTCCTTTGTCTCACTATGTGATCATTTAAGCAACCCTGGATGACTGGCTTTCTCTGTGGCTGTACTTCATGCCATGTAAAATGTTTATACTACATTTGCCAATGAATCATTGTACAGATAAACTGGAAGATTTTCTATCTTAGCCTTGTTTTGAAATTTTAAGTGAAAATGTATGCATCTGTGCATGTTTGTGTGTGTTTCTCTCTCTCCAGACAAGAGCACAGATAGACATATAGAGGCATTTATTCTGGCTTGGATTAAAGAATTTATTATTTCATGTTCACTTACTTGGGTTATTAAAACAAATCAGCTGTCGATCATATTTAGTATCATGACTTATTTATGACATTAGTTCTAACTGCAATTAAAAACTTTGATACTTTTTCATACTATTTTGAAATTATTTTAGATATCTTTTTAGAACTTGTTTTAGCCCTAGCAATTCAGTTTTGACAAGTAAGCCTGGGCAGTGGGGGATGCGTCTGGTACAGAGGATGGGAATGAACACCCATGGCTGGATCACCTGTCCAGGGGGTGGGGGGTCCTGTCCATTGCAGTCCTAACACATGTCTGATGACAAACTGATTCAGATGTGCACTGTTGCCTGCTTTGAGCTGCATGCACTACAGCTGGATACTGGTGTATCACTGCCTGCAGAAAATAGCACACAGCAGTAGGCCAGCATGGCAGGCTCTGCTTTGGCAGTACACCTTTGCAGACAGAGCGGGAAGGAAAGTTAGAGAGCATGCAAATATCTCCTAAACTACTAATGTATGAAGGACATGATTGATAGTTCTTACATCCAACGCCACCCCCAAGTGCGCTGGTATTGTATTTTCATCACAGTCTTAATTATCTTTTTAAATCATTTACTTGATTATATATGTAAAAAATGGGTGCTATATAATCAAGGAAATGCAATTACACAATGCTTTAAATGTAATGCCGTGAAATGAAAAAAAGATGTAGTGAAGAGATCTCGTATGACACACTGGTATAAAAAGAACAATCAAACAGGAGATAATATTCTGTGGCTGTTCAGTGATAAACAAAATATGGACAAGGGTATATTGAACACTGTAGGGACTGGTTATTTGGCTTAACCTTTTTCCTGTACTCACCTCAAAAAACTCAAACACATATGGACGCAAACAGATGTATGCGATCCTGCACTCATGCGCGCGCACACACACACACACACACACACACACACACACACACACACACACACACACACACATGTATACACAGACACATAGTGAAGTAGGTCCCACCCCCCCACACACACACGCACACACACACACACACACACACACACACACACACACACACACACACACACACACACACACACACATAGTGAAGTAGGTCCCCCCCACACACACACACACAAAACTTGACAAAATTACAGTCCCATCATGTCCCCATGAGTGTTGGAAGCAAAGGATTATTAGTGGACAAGGTGTAGTGTTTTCAGTGACAATGTTAGGAGTACAGAAACCTTGTAAGATGATGCTATTTATTAGATGTCAAGAGATGTTGCATAAATATGTTAAATGACTATTATATTCCTGAAGTTCTTAACAATAATTCCATACACATGGCACCGCTGTGGGTTTACCTACTGCTCACTTTACACTATGACATAATAACAGACAAGCAGTGATGCTTATTCTACTGCATGAAAAGAATAAAATTAAATGTTGGTAACTCGAATATTCCCTTCAAGATGCATTAAAACAAAATTAATCAAAGACGTGCTCGTTTCCCTTGGCAGCTTGCAGATAATTCCTTAAGCTACACATTCTTGCTTGTTTATGAATGTTTATGGATCTGTAGTATTCGTTACTGATACCAGAAACAGGACTTGTTCTTAACTGGGGATACATTTTACACTTTTACTTGATAAATTAAAACAACAGCAAAACATAAAAAATCTTAGTCTATTTGCCAAATAACATCCTTTAATATGACTGCAGTACTGCCTTTTGTCTAGGCCTAATATATCTGTATATCTATTGCTGTTTTATCACTTGATACTCAATAGCCTTGTGAATGGAGCGTAGTGACTGTACTACAATATTCAGAAAAAGACAAGTCAATTAAATGCTACAATGGTGTGAGATCTGACCTTAACAAATGATATGCACCCCCCCTCCCCCGCTTTACTTTATAAGGTCAGGTCTAGAGCCACACTGTAAAATCTGCCAGTATGGACCATCAAATCACAGAATAAAATACTTGATTCTGCCTGATGTCCATACTGATAAGGTTTCCCTTCATCTCACAAACTTAGAAAGTAGCTGGAGTAAGAGGATGTGTGTTCACCTGCATTTTCTCTGAAGGATATGAACTCTGAAAAATATATGTCACTATTCAGTGACTTTAATACTCTGTAATTTGACTGAAAACCAGAGACTTTATGAGGAAGAGACCGAACAAATGAGGCAAAACTCTAGATATTCAGTAACAGTTTTTAGGTACAGCATGGTAAATGTAAACGTAAGGGCTGTGTTACATTGCCTTTCTGACAATGCTCGCTAAGTGCTTTGTGGCTTTGAAAGCCAGCAAAATAGTGTAACTATTAGTACAAAGAACAGATAAAGCTTCATGCACTACAAAGAATTACGATCGGGTGTCCGATCATAATTCGAAATGATGTGTTCTTGACATAGATGCCAAGAGTTATCTTTCAAGCTTCACTTTTCAGGTGAATTTCCTGGCATCCATTTCTCGAAAACATAAACGAGTTATGATCGGTGACCAGCTTATAGTTCTCCATACTAATAATAGTAAAAGTGTTATATCTGAAACTTAGTAAGACTATGTCACATCTTACAGAACTGTGCCACACTTAGATGACTAGACAAAGCATACCTCCATTTATTCAGGAAGTGTACATCATGCAATAAATGCCTTCTAGGATTTCCTGTTCCTAGTATTTCCAAACTTTGTATTGATTTCTATGTAAAGGTGTAACTGACTATAATTTAATTATCCATGGACTCTGCCTTGGAAGATGTAGTTTTTATAACTTAATCATATTTATTTTTATGAGTGCATCACAACTGTTTTCCTTAGCTGGAAATGAATCTAAGTAATACTACCATTTTTGTATTGGCAGCTCTTACAGTATGTCTAACGTTGTTTATTTTTTTTTTCCATTTTCCTGTTCTAGATAACTTGTTTGGCGTGCTGTTAGATCCTCTCTAGAGATAAAGGCGCATCTTCTCATGTTCGTTATCTGATGTCGTTTATTTAACCCCTTCTTCAACAAGTATGACAAATGCATTACTTACAAAAAAAAAACATGCACCAGAGATATGATTGCTGGAAATGAATTGCTGTATAGCTTAGACATGTATTTCACAGACTTTCATGTTCCATAACATATAATAGACTACTTATGCTATAATAAAACATTTATGACTTTAAGTACTTTATTTTACTTCATTTTAACTAAGCGATCTCAATAGACAATGCAAGTTCTTCTTTCTGCACTTATTTTCACTTTTATTTTATTATTGTCTTACTTTTACAAGTTACCTCACTTTTCCATTGTTTATTCTTGATGAAACCATAAGGTAAAATAGTCTAACCTTTGTACTTTCAGGCTACAAAAACATATCACTATGTTAAAAACGTCTTTTCTAGGAGACATCACAAATGCAGTCATATTGCAGATACAAGTGCACAGTTTACTTTACTGAATAAAAGGCTCACAAATCACCTAGAAACACATGTAAACTTTAAAAGAATGTGCTAGGCACAAATATCAAAAGCTGATACTGATTATATTTTTTATATGTGTTACTTCCCACCATTTGTTAACTATAAATCCTCCTACAGTACCATCAGGAGGGTTTGTCATTCAGGCATATATGATGGAATTCCTACTCTCACTGGCATCCCAGCAGTGAGAGCATTTTTATGCAAGTTCCACCAATGAATTGGGGATGGGCTACCAAAGGGACTCACAATGCTTTTTTCCTATATATGCATTATTGCATGTACTTCTTAACATGGCCTATGTCCAAGTGATGGACTGGGGAGCTGTTGGCCCACTCCCAGAATGCCCACTGCAACACTGTCCCTGCTCCATTGAAAGTGGCTGTGCATGTTCCACTATGCTCTACTCTCCACCACAGGATGAGCCTACACATTCTCCCTTCTCACTGTCATAAGGCTCCCAGACAGCTAGCTGAACTTGGGTCACCTAGGCCATAGTCAAGGCTTTACCCCTCTACACCACCAGTGTTAATATTTAACTGAATATAAAGTTCTAATGTTAAAGGATAAGCACAATTATAGAATCATGAATAACAGAATACATGTAATACATTTATCTTAAGTCCCTTAACGTATCATCTTATAGCCAAATATTTCACATGCATGAATTATATGTATGGTTGCACTATATTTTATGCATACCTTCTTGCGTTTTGTATACATTTTTTCTCAATGCATTCTCACTGGATATTTCAGTATCACTCTGTCTGTATTCAGTATTACCATTATGTTCTGAATTTTGCATGTAATGTTGTGAAAGACTGTGATGCATTTTCTGCTGTTTGACCTCAGGTGAGGGCTTAAAAGAGTCAACAGATCACTCCATGTACCTGGGGAACAAATAGTAAATCATAATAAATAAATACATGTGCTGACATTTGCCCTCTAGATAAACAAGATAATTGTTTTTTACTGTGGAAAAATGTACTCTCACACACAACCATTTACATAAATAATACAAGCCTGTGACTCACAGTCCAATGTGTCAGGCACAAACATCAAAAGCTGACAAAAACAGAAAATGTTTGAGTGAATATAATTTTTTTACACTGCAGTGTAAAACCTTTGTCATTGAATACAGAGGCAGAGATTTGTGCTCTACAGTGGTAACAGAAAAATATCTAGGTCCTATCCAGGGGCAGTGCATATATCTATGCATAAATTACGAGGGACAGACATCATAAAAATGCCTTGAAACCTATTACAGATATCAACCAAAGATAATCCTGTTTGTATAAAGTTTGAAATCTGCTGTAAAGTATTAACAAAAAACAATGCCAAACATTTAGGAATTATTCCAAAGCAAACCTCTTACTACTAACTGATATCCTAGCAAAATGTCAAGCTCCCTCAAAATGAATGAAGTCAGCTGCCTATGCAGAATTGTTTACAGAGGCCCAATGCCATCATGTAAACAGCTGCACTGAGGCAGCTGTACCACCCTCCAAAATAAGCACAGGACTAACTAAAAGAACAAGTCACCCTGATGGAATCACAACATCAACAAGTTGTATAATAAAAGAAAGAAAAGTATGGCTAAAACTAGGTAATGGAATGCGCAGAAAGCTAAGAAATCCCTTGTCTAATGAAATAAGCAACTCAGAAGCCTTATCAAATCCGCCAAAGTGAAATTTGAGGTAAAGATAGCCTTGCAAGCAATGGACAAATACAATGTCTTCTTCAGCTGTACCCAGATCCTCAAAGGTAATACACAACAGTGTGCTGAAATAACTAGAAACAGAACCACCTATACAGAACTGAAGAATATAGCCGACCTACTAGCTAATAAATTTAGCTCAAAATTTATCTTGCTTTCCTTAACACCTCTCAAGAGACACCTTTGACAATAACCCCACTAGGGAATAAGTCTGCAATGCTGTCTCCAAGGCAAAAAGTACTGCATCTATGGGCAAAGATAATGTCCAGGGATGACTCCCGAATACCATGAAATATGACCTATTTGGATCTGTAAAACCACAGTTCAACATTATTCTCATAACTGGCTTCATGCCTTGTGAATGGGGAGCTGCAACAGTCATCCTGCTGTACAAGAATTGGCCATCTACTGACCCATAAGTCTCACTAGTGTCATATGTAAAGTCATGGAAAGAGTTATCATGCTTATTATAAATGATGAACACAGAAACGCTAACAGAAAAACTGCAACCAAATAATTCCCAAAGGCTGTAGATCCAAAAAAAACTCTGCTCGAACAATGAGGATAAACCACCAGAAACTTTATTCGCATATAATAAAAACAGTTTTGTTTCATCAAAGGCAGTTTGTGCCTACTTAACCTGGTGGACTTTTTCGAGAAAGTCACCAAAGCAATGGAAGAGGGCAAAGTGGGACATACTGCTCTAAACATTCATCACTATTCCCCATTCAGTTATTGTCAGCAAAATCACAGAACTAGGAATAAACCCATACGTCACCCATTGGAAAGGCAACTGACTCACAGATGGTTCACAGCAGGTCAGTATAGGACACTCCACCTCAAAAAAAGTCAGTTATTAGCGGAGACCTTCAGGGTTCATTGTTTAGCCCACTCCTTTTTGGCACTGACTTTTCAGAAGTTACAGCTAAAGTCAAAACTGTCTAGTTGACCAAGTTTGCAGACACCTGCAAGCTTAGTGCACTCATTACCGCCCAAGGAGACCAATATCCTCCAAGAAGGCCTTGTCTCAAACTAATAATTGGTGCCAGAGCCATGCTCTGAAACTGAATGGCAAAAAATGTATAACATCCTTTGGAACGTTGGCCACTCTGGGGAATTACCACACAGACAAGACATCCCTATGAGTAGACCCAGTGGTTGGGGAGTTGAGCTCATATGTGGACAGTGACTTGGCCTTTGCCATGTGTCTACTATTGTAAGGAAATCATTATGTATATTGCACATTTAAAAGCAAAGGTATAGCCTACTGTTTCAAGGACATCATTGCCACACTGTACTCAGCCCTCATTAGGCCAGCCATTGAGTACAATAGTCCCTTCAGTATGTACCTGACCAGAAATATGCAACAAATGGAACTCCCACAGAAGTTCCTCACATAAAGAATACTATGTGTTAACCACATGGAATATGCAGATGCTCTCAAAGACGTATATTTATATTGAATCAGTCTTCGACAGACTACTGAGAGGTGATCTGCGCCTGGTTTACAAGACATCACCTGATTGAGTACTGATGGACTTGTTACACATTAGCAAGTCTAACAGTATTAGACATACCCAACCAAGGGATCTAAACCTTGTTTGCAACATAAAAATAACATGTTGGAGGAACAGGGAGATGTCCCATCCATATGATACAGATTTCACCCCTGATCATATTCAAATGCACCATGGTATAGTAAATGGGGAATTGGAAATTTGACCCAGGACAGGCACCTATGCCACTGTTGGACAACTAGATGCTGCTAAGTAATTTATCCTGTCATTCCCAAATGGAAAAACATGGTAGGCTTAAAAAGGCTTCCTGAGGCCAAAAGCCTTCTTCTTCTTCGGCTTTTCCCAGTTAGGGGTTGCCACAGTGGATTACCGTCTGCTCATGATGGGCAGTGGAGTTTTACAGTGTTGAGTTGCCAGCCCAGTGCCCAACTTTCCAGAGATGACACACACACGCATGCACTCACACCTAGGGCCAATTTAGTGTGTCCAATCCACCTACAGCATGTCTTTGGGATGTGGGAGGAAACCGGAACACCCGGAGGAAACCCACGCAACCACAGGGAGGACATGCAGACTCCACACAGAAGGCACCCCAGCCGAGGATGTAATCACTAATGAAAGTATAAAACTAAACCATAGAACAGTAATATTAAAACGTAGCATCTGACCTTAAGAACAAATAACTATGCCTTATGTTTTAAGCTGCTCATTTTGAGACCAATCATCGAACAAGATTTAATGCAGCTGGATCCCTATGACTTTGAATTTTTTGGTTATAGCAAGAAGAAGAAAAACAAATTGAAAATTCTGACATATCCCTTCAAGTTTCACAGGATCTTTTGTTAAGTTTGGTTATTTGCAAAGAATTGTAGAGTGGGGTAACTTCCCACAACTGTAAAAACATATATAAAGATTAAGGAAAACCTTTCTGTTATCCGAAGGCCTAACTTTCATAACATTTTATTATAATGAAATCCATGCAAACTTTAATTTCTTTAACCAGAATCTTAACCAGATATTTCTTCCCACCTAAGTTTCACTTCTACACTTGATGAGGTGACCGTCTGACAGTTTGTTCTTGCCACTCTTCATTTAAGATTCAGATAAGACTGCAGTAACTCTAGTTTTTACTGGTTAAAAATAAACTTACTATTGGAGAGTCCATGTCATAGAACTAATGCAACTTGTTGAATGTTGTATAAATTTATTTAATAATGAAAGTAGAATAAGGAAGCTCAGCAACATAATGGTATTGCAGAATATGAAAAGATACCGAATTCCACCAAATAATATTGATTGATACCTGACAATGAGACATCTCAGAGCAGCAAAGCACATTTGTACAGCAATTTCTTTTCAAGGATGAATTCTACCAGCTCACCATCTCTGTCCCTCTTATTAATTTCCACTTAGCATATTAAAGGAGGTTGAAACCTTGGCTCTAGATGATTGCCACTGTTGAAGTGACACCCTGACCCCATGAGTAAAAATGGGAAAAGGGGGTTGTAGATGGATGGATATTGAAGTATGTTATGGGTTTATCCCTGGGTTACATACTGTACAATTCAAGTTTCATTGACATCTGAGTCATTTAATTTAGAATGATTTAGAAGTACAGCTTCAGTACAAATGCCTTTCTCCCACAACCTATTAATGCAGTTAAATAAGCTTAATATGCGCATTAATAATGCAGTCACAGGTCATGAAAATACAATGATCTCTTAACTGCATCTAGGCCTTGTTAGTCAATGTGTTATATAAACTCGTTAAAGATAATTTACTTCAGCTTGTTTATAGTCAAGTAGAGATAACAGTATATTATTAATAAGCTGACTTGGTCTGCTTATCAGGCAGGTCAACTTCATGGGGAAAAAAAACTAATTTAAATACTTTCATATCTGTACAACAAGACTGCCCTGTCATAAATGATTAATCAGGTATGTTGGTATAAAATATTACTCTATAATGGAAAAATAAATGACAGAGGTCCATCAGCTACTAGTGAAAACAAAAATGGATAAATCTGAGTGTATTAAAATGAACTGTTCATATCATCCATCTGTTGAACTTAGGGCAATATATTACTGACAGGTGTGTTAGTAACAGTGCAATGATTTATCCTTTGTCCACGGTAGTGTAGCCTCAGTGTTGGTGTGTATAGCTTTCAGGATAATAGTGGTGCTGAAGGCTGGCATCTCTGCAAAATCAAATCATAGTCCCGTCTTCATTTTAATGAACTTCCAATGTGATGAGTTTGTTTTGAGCTAAGCTAAGACAGTTTGCAATGTTTCATGTTTCACCCTACAGAGCAATCATAATGTAGTTGTCATAAAATCTACCAGACACTCACTTTGGCAAGTTTTAGATGAGACAGTAGTGTTTAGATAGATTAAAGCAAGATAAAGGAACATCTTCCTACTGATGTGGGAAAGACAGTGAAGATAATGTCTGCACCAAAACCATTTGGTAAGGAATTAGATTTAGTGACAAGATGAAAATAGTCACGAGCTCTAAATATATGTGTTCATACAAACTGCCTTAAGCAATTTTAAGAAACTACAGACTGGGATGGCTTAATGGAACAAACATAAGCACAATATGCCTTGTTAAAGGCATCTCCGAGATACAGTAAACTTCATCTGCCTACCATTTCAGAAACATGCTCATTATTTAATCAGCTTGGCAAACCCTGTAGTTTGAAACTGCTCAGATTCATGTGACAAGTGTTTTCATTAAGCTTGCATTTACGATTGCTTTATTCTTTGCAGTGATGATCATCCTAAAGTCTACTACTGGAAAACTGTTATAAAGTATGACTATATAACAAAAAGCAATGCAAGCAGTAAATTAATTTCAGTGGATTGATTGTTTCATATACTCCTGTCATTTTCATATATTTGACTACATTACGCTTCTGAATGTTCTGCTTAATAGCTAAACAGACTAAACCAATATACACAATTCTTTGTTTGAGAATATTAATGTTTAAAATTTCATATCAGATAGGGCAAGAATTTTTGATTTTTAGCTTTTTGTGTACTGCTCCAGTAGTCCCTAGTGCTCTGAAGTCCTCGTAACAATAAGATAGCTTACAATCCTGTTAATTTAAACAGCTTAAATTGCCCCCCCCTTTTCACTCAAACACACACACACACACACACACACACACACACACACACACACAGCTTAGTATGGCATAGCTGAATATGACTTTGTTGAAACTTGTAATGGCACAATGAAAAATTAACAGAGCAGGAATGCCAAAGACCAGATAAGTGAGAACCCATACTTGCTCCCTTTACCGGACCTGCATTAGCAATTGTTCCTGCAATGACACAATTCAGGAAATTCATCAGTCAACATGTTTCTGTCTCCTGATCTTTGGCATTCCTGACTTACATCCTTTTTGTTGTGACATTGCTAGTTTCAACTTATGTCACGGTGAACACACAAGCAACAGTTAAGCTCCCTTTTGAATCACCTATCCTGTATCTCTCTCATTTTATGGCAGGATTAGTTGCCATAATTCCATAATTTATAGAAGACTGTCTTTTTTTCACTGTGGTTTACACCCTTACCAACAGTGCAATGCTTGCTGTACTAAGCATAGCTTAACTGCATGTTTCCAAACTAGAGCAACTCTGCCACAGTGGTTTATCGTCCTTAGCTTATATGCTACTTTTCATGTTTATTTCATATGCTTGAAAATAGATCTTAGCTGACTACCAGGAATCAATCAAGACATGAGACTTAATTGCCATCCCTTCTCCCCTGAAGGCCTGTAACAGTAAGTCATTCCTATCCATGTTTATCTGTCTCTTCACCCACACCTTCTATTTGAACTCTGGGTGCCATCAGGACTGCATACTTCTGCACCAAAAAGCTGACACCAGCGCTACCAGTGAAGAACCCTGTTTTGCAATGTGCATGCAGTGCCGAGTCATTAAGAAAATATTTGAGGATCACAAGCATGAGGAAGTGTGATACTGTGGGGAATTTGGCACAAAATCTTTTATTTGAGTTAACCTATACTGGATGGAGGTGGGGCGGTCACTTCTCACAACTAATAACAAAAAAGTTGCTGATACTTGTAAGATGAAATAAATTTCATGCCTGACATGCAATAAGACAGCATTGTGACTTTTGACTTGGGTATATATGAATATAAAAAACTAAAAATGTATGACTGATGCACAAAACAGGACTGAGGACATAATGAATCCAATCATTCAGCTATCCCACATAAAATGGCACACATTTTCATTTCTCAAGTAATAAGAGTTTTGTTAACTTAACAAGCCTTTGTAAGACTAAACATTGATAACTAAAGAAAATAATTTAGTTATTTGTGCTGGTTGTGGACAGGTCCTTTCAAATAAACTAAAAGAAATTTGTCATGCTGCTTTTAAGAATCACCTCTAATGTTCCTACATGGACATATCATCGTTTGTTATATTTTCTACCTTATTAGCCTTCTTTGAGTGGCAGAATTAAATATTTTCCTTGTATTCTGGTATATAAACTGAACCACATGTGAATTTCTGATTGGCTTGGTAAACTATTCTCATATTTATGTCTGGAAAATATTTGTTCTAGCTTACATATTCATGAACAATTCTTGGAGCTAAGAAATCAAATATAACATCCTCTGATCCTCAGAGCTGTTTTATTTCCAAAAAAATATTAATTTCTACATGCCCCTTTGGGGAATCAGGTGGAAAACTGCACAAAGCCTACTTATTACAATGAAAAGATAACGAAGCTGTGAAATGTGAAAAAAAGTTGTTTTACTGTAAAGATGTAAAAAATGTAAAGAAACTGTATGGGAACTATAACTGGGTTTCCTGTGAGAAAGGTACAGACAATCATGCATACACAAAAACACACACACAAAAATTAGTAGAACTTTATAAACCTTATAAGGTATGTCCTGTAACTCAATACATTACTTCATTTATCTGCAATTTTCCAGATCTAGTCTATAAAATGTGTATAAAGGAGGGATGAACTTCTTGTCTTGCTGCATAAAGGGGACGGTTTTGCAAGAAAGAAAGACTGCTCTGATACAACCTGTCTGAGGGTTAACTCATCACAGGACACCACTCCAGGTGTCAGGTGCTGTGACGTTCTTCCAAGAGAATCTAGTCAAGCAGTCATTTTCTTTTCAGTTGGTAACTGGAAGTTACTGTCTGAGGAGTGCCTGCTCCCCTACATCAGTAAGTACATTTTTGCCGTTGGTTTTGTCTGTGTATATGCTGCAGTCTTTAGTTAGTAGTAGAGTCAAAGCTTATGTAATTTTATAGTTAGCTAACTGATAGTGTTTTTAACACCATCTATCTATTTAAAACTTGTCATATTGTAGTTTCAAAGTGTATTTCCTCAATTTTTTTGATTAAGTAATTTTATTAATTCAGTTTCAAAGGCATGTGTCAGATGGCTTACAAAAGGGTAAGTGTACTACCCTTGTGAATTTCAACTACTGGCATCCTCCTTTCTAAGACAAGAGAGATTGTTTAGCTATGAGACCGCAACATATTAGTTGAGAATTGATTTAATTTTAAGAGTGGTATAGTAATTTAATCCTGGGTGCACCAGACAGGTGTGGCTTGTGACAGTGAACTAAACACATGCAAGGAATGGGTTGTGGTGCTGAAAAGAGTTATTAGCCAAATTTGGAAATTGCGTGTGAATGCAGTAGTTGTAGCTAAGATACAGTTATTGCTGATAAAATAATATTTATTGTAAAGTACTGTGGTCAGATGGAGAATATGTTTTTGGAAGCCGCTATTTATAACCCTGCTCTGCAGCTGTATAATATGAACCTTAATACCTTAATAGGTATTTTTGGTCTGGGTCTTCCCCAAGGAAGTAATGCTCATTTTCTAAAGAGTCTCAAGGCCAAACAACTCATATGTATCCTTATTTGGGACAGTGATGCATATTAAGAGGGTACAGCCCCAAGGGTATAGCAAGGCATACTCTTCTTACTCTACTGAGTAAAATTTTCTGTTGACATTAATTGGTGACATCATGTGGTGTTATAAACCTTCAGAACACCAAAGTCTCAACGAACACTAGTTTGTTTATTTTCAAAAAGTTGCTATAAAAGTATTCATGTTTGTGACTTGTTCTTTTGAACAATTTAATCATTTTATATATATATATATATATATATATATATATATATATATATATATATATACATTTTGTTACTTACTTGTACTTGTGTTTGTTTCCAAGGATAAAAAGGAAGAAAAATATAAAATAAAAAATCTTCTGTCCCATCTGTTGTCCAACATCCACTGCAGTCTTAGTTTCCACCACCACTTTAAGCAGTTTTGACATGCTTTTTTATTTACATACACTGTGAAAAGAGCTTCTGGCATTCAGTTTCATATTTCTTCCTTATCGTGCCACCAGTGACATATCATTTCTATACCATTCCTTTCCAGTAAACATGTCCACACAACCAGCATTTATTACCCGGGACTATATTATTTCATCAAATGACCACATTGTCAAATGGCATGTCATCGCAAATGCCATTCATTGAACCTCCCGATAATTATATATACCAACTCTGAGATCACACTACAGTGGGGAAAGGACAAATTTCCCAATCCCTACCATAATGGAATCTCAGTCAGAATGGGTAGACGGACAGCATTTCTGAATAAATGCCATTTCACCATGTGACCATTTGATGAAATAGTAGGGACACTATTACATTTCATGTTTTATCAGAGTCTTTGCAAAGTACAAATTAAGTTTCCTGGCTCTTTTCTCATGTGACAGGCCCTCTGTTATCTACATCACTGTCATAGCATTCTTATGAAATCTTGCTGCTATCCCATTCTGCTTTTTCCTGTAATATATCCATAAGTGAGCAAAGTATGCAGTCTGTAGCCTTAGCACAGCTGTGTACACAGTGTTACCCACGATCCCCTGAGATCACCACTACTCATGTTGCAACTCTGCATTCTGTTTCCACTGATGCCCTATATGCACTGATATCTATATGATTAAGGCATTGCATGATTATGATTGAGGTACTTTTCTCCCTTCATCCTTCCTAGTGGCTAGTTTGCTGTTATCTGTAGCTTTATTGACAGTATCTATATAGGTTAGAAGGGCAGTGCTAGTACTATGGGAAGGACAGAAGCCATGTTGTGTAGGGGATAGGAGATCTTCTTTCATGAGATAGTTTAGCAATTGTTTTTGAATATATTTTTCAAGTATTTTGCATAGGGGGATACGATTGCTATAGGCCTGAATTTAGTAATGTCTACTGAATTTCCTCCTTCCTGCAAAGGGATAATATGTGACTTTTCCAGAGAGAGGAAATGTAGGATTCCTGGATTGACCTGTTTATACAGATTGAGAAAGGGTAGGCAATCCTATTGACAGCTGTTTTAAAGTACTCATTTGAAAGGTCATTAGCTGAAGTACAGCATGGTTTCAGTTTGTTTAAGAGTAATTTTATATAAGATGTGGGCACAGGTTTGAAAGTGAAAGAGGATGTGGTGATACGTGGCTGCTGGGCAGGGTTAGTATTAAATTCTGGGAAATCCTTGATTGAAGACGCTATACTATCTATGAAATAAGAGTTGAACGGTATTGCGGTTTCAAGTGATGAGTTATTGGGACAGGGGTTAGGGTTTAATTTATGGCTGGGATTCAAGATATCTTTAATGGCTGACTAGAATTTTTTAACATTGTGTTCACTATTATTCTGAAAGTTACTATATTATATTTTTTGTCTTCATTAATTTGCTTTTTAGTACAATTGTGAAGCAATCTGAAGTTTTCAAGATATTGTGGTGTTTTATATTTTTGCCGTTCTTTCCGTGATTTTTTAGCATTCTACACTTTTTGGATAGTCCAATTACATTACTTGTTTCTAGTCGCTTCCCTGTTAGAGGACCAAGACTATTTAGGATATTCAGGAAAGCTGTACTGAATATATTTACAGCATCATCTAAGGGGAGACTTTCTAAGAAGTTCCAGTTAATAGAAGACATGTTAATAATGAACATTTCTGGGTAACACTGGAAAGGTTCCATGTCGCTTTATAAATATGCTGTTTAACTGGATGTGTGAGATGTCTGGTTGTATCGACTGAGAGATGATCACTGAGACAGTCAAACATGTATCCAAGCTGGTGTATTTATTACACTAGCATCCAGTCTAATAGGAAATTTGATGTCTTCTTATAATATGTGTGTGGCTCTTATTTATTTATTTATTTAACATATTTTTACTGGGAAAATCTGACTTGGAATGAATCAGTTTTCATCAGAGGCCTGGGGAGAAATGCTCCAGATGCATGCCTTTGTAATGTGGGAAGAAACTAAAGGACCCACAGGAAACCCACACAAATGCAGGGAGGACATGCAGACTCTGCAAAGAAGGCACCCCATACAAGAATCGAACCAGAGAACCTTGTTGTGAGGTAACAACACAAACTGCTGTACCACTGGGCCATCCATATAAGCTCAAGCTAGATGTAGGGGAGTTAGAGCTTATGTCCAACCAATCAACATTCATATCACCAAGTAGTATTATTTCTTGTGGAATTCGTATGGATTGCCAATGTAGGATATCTTACAGTATAGCTTAAAAGTGTATTGTCACCAGGAAGGATGTAAATTACAGTAATGCATATTTATTTATAATTGTTTAATTTTAGGAAAGTAATAAGAAGTTCGGTTGAATTGAATTTTGGTATTAATTTGTTGTAAGGAGAAATGTGGTAGCTGATGAGAAATATTAAAGCAATACCATAATGGACCTTATAAACAAGGGCACTGGCAACCTCCAAATGCTTGACCACACACAGTTTGGTTTTGTCAAAGGGAGATCATGCCTGATAAACTTGGTTGACTTCTTCAAAACAGTCACTAAAGCCATGGACAAGGGGAAGACAGTGCACACCACCTACCTTGACCTAGCCACAGTCTTCTACACTGTTCACCACTTGGGCATAATAGATAAACTCTCCCATCTAGGCATCAACCTATATATTACCAGATCGGTAGCTAACTGGCTCACTAATAGAACCCACTCAGTCAACATAGGGGAAGCCACCTCTAGACCCGTAATGAGTGGGCCTCTACAGTTTGGGATACACTTTTCTGTGGTGCAAGCCAAAACCAGTGGTCTATGGCTGACCAAGTCAGCAGATGACTGCAAGCTGGGTGCTGTCTTAGATTCCCCTAGTGATATGAACATGCTCCAAGAGGGCCTTACCCAAACTGATGACTGGTGCCAGAAGCATGGCCTCAAACTAAATGCCAAGAAATGCATCAGTATCCCCTTTGGGGAAAATAGCATCCCCACTAATTACCACATTAATAATATTGTACTAAGCATGCAATCAGTTGTGAGAGGCTTGAGCACCCAGGTTGATAGCAACCTGACTTTTGACCACTATGTTGCCTCCGTTGTACATAGATTCATATGTAGGTACTAGGCTATTGGCCCTAGGGCCTATATAAGCCTAGCCAAATGGTACCCTTGCTTTTGCCACCCAAGAAAATTATTTTCCTTTGCCCCTGTCAAGCAGAGTCACAGAGTGCTAATGAGGACCTTTGTTTGATATAGATAGGTAGTTTGCTCCAGAGTATGGGAAGTGTCTGGGACGGGAATCTATCCCTCCAGCATGTTCTGTTTATTGTGGTGACAAGGTTTAAGTCCCTAGAGCGTGTAGCTCGGAGGGATTGGGATTTCTTTAAGTGGAGCATGTCCAACAGCTCTGGGGTTGACATAGCTTTGTAAGTTTGGCAGAGATTGCCTCTGAGTAGGCGATATGCGACAGAGTAAAGCTGGAGGTTTTTGAGACGGTCTGTATAGGGCATCTGTTTAAGGCCGGTAATCCTCTTTGTGAGGTATTTCTGCAGCCTTTCCAGTTGTTGTAGATGTCTTGTGAGGTACATGCCAAAAGGGGTGTTGTACTCTATAATGGGTCTAATGAGTGATGAGTAGAGGGAAACAATAACCTCTTTTTTCCTGGATGAGAAACCTTTTGTGATGAGGTGTGCCACGTAGAAGGATTTCTTTACTACTGTGGTGATGTGATTATCAAAGGAGAGACTATTGTCCACCTGTGTCCCAAGGTCTCTTATCACACTTTCGGTGTTAAGTAGACTACAGCCTATGTAGTAGTTCATGGGTACAGATTTTTTATCAAAAGGGATGACAATGCACTTTTTGTCATTGAGCTTATGGCCATGGCTTTGACACTAGGCATCTGTCTCAGTGAGGCCCTTTACAGAAGGCTTTATACATGGCCTACCTCATAAGTAAGGGTATTTCATCCAGGAACAAAGAGATCATAACATCCCTGTACTCCTCCCTTATCAGACCTATTATCGAGTACAATGACCCCTTTGGCATGTACCTTGCCAAGCACATGCAGCAGCTGAGGAGACCACAGAGGTTCTTCACCAGGAAAATCCAGGGTCTCAAACACCTGTCCTATATAGATGGGCTTAAAGCCCTGTCCCTCTACTCAGTTTCATACAGACTGCTCAGTGGTAACCTGTGTCTGGCATACAAGGCCATCTCAGACCCAGCCTTGATGGAGTTGCTGCATATCCATAAGTCAAACTGCACTTGCACAACCTGGACGTAAAGCCTCAACCTGGTTTGTAACATTAATAGAACTTGATGGTGGGTAGATTTGTGTCCCAAAAACTACCCCATCTGTGGAATAGACTCCCTCTCCATGTCAAGCAGAATACCCCTCTAGCTCTATTTAAGAGGAACCTGGATGACTGGATGGGAAATGGAAAGTATGCCCTCCTGGGATCCCACCAGAGTCTCTGCTGGACAGGGGGAACAGTTGCTGACTTTGTGGGAACATGGGCAAAATTCTTGGCTAGGCTTATAAGGCCCTCCAGGCCTATAGCCTACTGTCATCATATGAACCTCTGAATCACCACCTTTCCTCTTTATATGGGAGGTGTAAATTTGGAGTCATTTATGCTAGGTTTAAGCCAAGTTTCAGTTACAGTGAGAATATCAGGCTGATACTGGGTAATCCAGGCACATAGTTAAGCAATTTTATTTCTTATGCTTCTAACATTTATGGCAAGAAAAGTTAGATTACCAGGGTTGGGGGTTAACTGCTTTAGGTTTGGATTAGTGTGTGGACGAGAATTGTCTTAATGTTTATTGTGATAGGTGGAACCAGGATAAGGGTGAATGTCATCTCCTAGAAGGAATTTAGTACATTGGGGAATTACTGATACTTGTTTTTCAGAGAGTATGTTTCCACTTAATTTTGTTTTAGTTTGAGTTGAACTATATATCATCAGTCTGTATTTGGGGTAAAGATGAGGGGCATTATTAAATAGATTTGGTATAATGTGTGGAGGGTGTAGGGAGGAAGTATGAATAGGTGGTTGGGATAGACTCAAAGATATGTTGAGAGCTATTATAAAGTCACGGTAGGATGAGAGATGGCCCAGAAGCTGGAGGAAAATGGATGATAAGCTGAGAAGTAGCATAATTAAGCAATGGGATCTGTATATTACAACTGCCAGGTAGTGGGGAAGTAGGGATCAAGAAAGAAAAAGAAAAGGAAGTTATCAGGCAAAAGGATACTTAGTGGTGGTTGAGTCTGAAAGCTGATAGAGGGCAGGTAGGAAAGAGATATTTTCTATGAAGAAGAGAGTTAGGTTGGCCTAGTTTCTTCTCTGGAATATGAGGAATAGATGTGTTTAAAAGGCTAGAGTATGAGAATTTTGGTAAAACACGAATTAGTAAAGGTTTATTTGTGAAAAATAGAAGATACAATGTAGATTAGATAGGTGTAGAATAGCTGCAGATCTCTGTTCCCCATTTATTCCACCAGCAATGGTACATTTGTCTGTAAATTCTGAAACAAAGAAGTTTAAGACTAAGATTTCAAAATTTTGGGGACAATTATTTTTGCTTATGATCCATGATTTCTCACAAGTATAAACAATAATGTATATAAAGGTTGCAGGGGGCAAAGCGTAAGGTGGATGTAAACCTTCCATCTTCCCAAAGCCAACAACAAAGTTATTTTCACCTTTATTTACAGATCAGAGTAGGATCTTTATGGTCCGAAGTCTAACTTCAGAAAGCTCATACCATATGCATTCCTCTGCCTGTCCTCCCCAGTAAGTGACCCTGCCATCACTTTAGCCTTTCTAGAAGTACAATCAGTGACTTCGCTGACAACTTCTGATCTCACAAAGGGCTCAGCCATGTCACTGTTACATTTATTGTTCTGTAGTCACATCATGAGCCTTACCCTCCTCAATTATTTCATTATTATTTAGTTTTATATCTGTTCTATGTCCTATTTATACCACTACCTCACTTCATCCCACACCCACCTTTCTAAACTAGTACACTTCTGCATTCCGTCCTTGAAAGTAACCTAATCTTCTAAGACCCTCATTATTTTTTTCTTGTTGTCTAGTACCCTTCTATATGCCTGTTAAACAAGGTTAAAACTGAGCTGTTCACAAACGTGGAGACCATAAGCTGTGATTTCTATGGGTAACAGTGAAAACTGAAACTTATTGTAAAAGTATTATGGCATATTTTCTGGAGTAGGGGGTCTTGACATGGCGAATGCACTCTTACACTTCTGCTACATGAATATATTAAATCCAAGATAACTGCACCTCAAAATAAGGAGAATTTCAAAAGGCACTTCAATTTCTCTTTACACTACAAAGTGTTGAAAAGCTAACTTTTGAAGGTCTGCCTTTTTTCTATAGAAAACTAGATTTTTTTTCCTGCTTGCCATTCCATTACCTTGCTTACCTTTTATCCATTTCTCACTCTTTTTTCTGTTATCAGAGCAAGTTTATCCTTTTCTCCCATCATATAGTTTGACTTCTTCTACATTTGTTTGTACCTTTTCCCCTATATTTTTCCTACTTTACTGTACAAAGACACTAAATCCACTCTGCTATAACACACTACTAATATTTTACCACACCCATACCACTCAGCATGGATATAAATTTATGCAGTGATATAATTATTATCACAATGATACAGACTCACCTACAATGCAACCAGTGCCTCAGTAACTGACAGGGCCATGTCCGCAATGCATGGTCTTCCAATAAAATCTGAATGCCACTCTAATATAGTCTTGTCACACACTGCTTTTCATTAACATCATGTCAGTGCATTTTGCAATTGCACTAGTATGTTGATTTCACCTTTTCCCTATCCCCATCACATACTTTCTATTGGCTTTTCCCTCACAGTACAATAGTGAAAACTAAATAAATTGCATGCTGTTCACCTGGGGTACTATTTCGGAGTTTATCTCAACAAAAATTATTCTCATCATTGTCTTTGTTTTTGAATTTGCAACCATGAAATAAAGTTGGTGAAAGTACCATTTGTTTTTTAAATGTTCTTTTTCCAGGGCAAATGCAAAATCTCCTTTAGAGTAACATAATTTAACATTTTTTGTGGATCTTAAAAACTGAAAAGTACTCCTCCAATCTACAATATGCTTTAGAGATCTGCTTATGCATGTTTAAGGTAAAAATACTGGAAACTGTGAAAGTCAAGAGGTTACTTTTTAACAGATTTACTGTTAAAGCACTGAACAAGTAGAGAACAACACTATTAATCCAATAAATCATTACATTTTCAGAATGAGCAGTAAATTAAATGCCTGTCTGAGAATTTAATACTCCACATTGAAGTTGGGCTTACAGTTTGTTGCTTAAAATGTTTTTCACTTGTGGTGATCATTGTTGCTTTACAGAGTGGACACATTGGTCACAGGTGTCTACACTTTTTTAATCACTTTTTTTTTAAATACATTTACTAATTTATCACTTAAGACAAGGGCACTTAAACATCAAGACTGAGTGTTTGCTATGTGAAACTGCCTGTTACAACATCTCAATAAATTGTTAAAAATATATTTCAGCTGCACAGGAAAAGTGCCACATCTGACATTCATGTGATAGACACATAATGTCTTTGTTCACAGGTTCATACTAGTTAGATGTTAGGCAATCTGATATCAAACAAATTTTCGGCATCACAGAGAACACTTTCCATAAAGAACTAACTCCTGCCCCAAGGAGGGAAACAAAGGTAGGCCTGGAGATAATTGTAAGTTCTCATCTAATTGTCTAAGTAAATCTTGAATGTATCTTGGATACTGTTTTATTTAATATGCAGGGATAATTTATTTCATAGGAGGGAATGCAATGAGATAGCCCATCATACCAGCGTGTTCTATTAATTTATTGATCGAGATTAAGGTCTTTGATATGTCAGTTTGAGGAGCCATTAGTAATACAAAGACAGTGTGTCTAGGAGGGTTGAATAATCAATTATCTAAAAGCCTAAACAGACCACAGTGCAGGACTCTGCATGAAATGGAATACAGATAGTCCTAATACTACTAGACATAGATCAAGTGTTACAGGCTCTATCCAAGGCAAAAAACACAGCTTCCATGGGACCTGATAGTATCCCAGGATGTATTCTGCACCATCTCCAGCAAGAACTGGCTTCGCCATTGAGCACCCTTTTTAACCACAGCTTCATGCCAGCAGAGTGGAGAACTGCCATCGTCATCCCCTTGCACAAAGGTGGTGCCACTACTGTCCCTGGAAACTTTTGCCCCATTAGCTTAAGAAGTCTGATCTGTAAAGCTATGGAGCGTATTATTATGGATCTCATAAACAAGAACATAGGCAATTTTCAAGCACATGACCTCACCCAGTTTGGATTTGTCAAGGGCAGATCTTGCCTGTTGAACCTGCCTGATCTTTTTGAGACTGTCACCAAGGCCCTGGATGAGGGAAAGTCAGTACATACAGCTTACCTTGACTTGGCCTAGGCCTTTGACACAATCCCCCACTCAGGCATCATTGAAAAACTAATACAACTTGGAGTAAATCCCTATCTCATCAGGTGGGTGGCCAACTGGTTCACCGACAGGACCCTCAAAGTCAAAATAGGCACCTCCACCTCTGATAGCAGACCTGTCACTAGTGGAGTTCCCCAGGGATCTGTGCTGGGACCCCTACTGTTTGGCATCTATTTCTCAGAGGCACAGGCAAAGACAAAAGGCCTGTGGCTGACCAAGTTTGCCGACTACTGTAAGTTGGGTGCTGTCATTGAATCCCTAAATGATGGTAACATACTACAAGAGGGTGACACAGCAACTAATGACTGGTGCAAAAGTCATGGCCTCAAGCTAATTGCAAAAAAAAATGTATCATCATACCATTCAGCAAAAATAAAACCCCTACTGATTACCACATCAAAGTCAACCCCCTAAGCACACAACACTGTGGTGAAAGACCTGGGCACTGAGGTTGATAACAACCTTAAATTCAACCATCATATAGCAGCAGTGGTCAGAAAAGCCTTTTACTTTGTTCATCTCATAAGTAAAAGGACTGCATCCAGAAAAAAGGAGGTTATTACCTCTCTATATTCCCTCAATAGACCAATAATTGAGTATAATGCCCCATTTGGGATGTACCTCTCCAAACATCTGCACCAACTGAAAAGGCCACTGAAATACCTCACAAACAGAATCCATGGCCTCCAACACCTGCCCTATGCAGACAGGTTCAAATCACTATCACTCCACTCGGTATCATACAGATTGCTCAGAAGTGATCTGTGTCTCGCCTACAAGGCAATCTCGGACCCTGCCCTACTAGAGATTTTCCATATCCATAAGTCTAACTCCTCACGCACTACCCACTCAAAAGGCCTGAACCTAATATGTGACATTAACAAAACCTGTTGGAGAGACAGGTTTGTCTCCCAGAGGCTGCCCCATCTCTGGAATAGACTTCTCATACACATCAAAAAGAGAACCTCGCTGACCCTCTTCATGCACAACCTTGATGAATGGATGGGAAACCGCAAATTCATTCCAGGAGTTCCACCTGTGTCCCTCACTGACAGGGGTGATAGATGCTGACTGAGGTTTATTTTTGGGAATAAACTCTTGGCTAGGCTTGTAAGGGCCCCAGGACTATTAGCCTAGTAACCTCCTATGATCCTAGTGTGATATCCACCACTGCCACCGATATATAATGGGCACTGGTATGTGTCAGCTCTACCTTGGGCCAGTAATTAAGGAGCCTGAAGGGATGAACATTTGGAATACAAATGGATATACTCAGTATTTCCAGATGCATACCTCTCTGCATCAAGTACAGTTTCCCTTAAGAGCACAAGGAGAACACACTCAGCCCAGGATCTGGATGTTTTTTTTTATCTGTCTCCCTCCAGATCCCTAATAAGACTCCCTAATGGTGCAGCTGTAAGGTTAGGTCCTCAGCCGAGTGTCCAAGCCAAGTCCTCCAGCACCCTCTATGTAAACCCAGTGCTTCATGTCCTTGCCTCAAATAGCTGACACACACACTCTAAAATTTAATTTTCACACACACACATAAACACACCTGAGAAAGGCTGGCACAGATTATCCACTCTACCAACTTTGCCCAGACTATAAGGTAGTTATCATTGCCTATAGTCAGTTACTATAAGGCTCTTAAAATGGTATCCAATTATACTGTGCAATATTAATATTAATACAAATGGTGGTAGTTCATCAACATGGCTAGGCCTTCTGGAGTGGCTTACATAGTGTCAACAAATAAATATAAACACTCTCTAAGGTTAGATACTTTGTACAAGGACCAGCCACAACAAAAGTTTTAAATATATTTAATAATACATAATAAAAGTACATGAAAATACTGAATATATATTCACAGTAAACCACAGAGTTCAGATCACAGGAAATATTGAAGAGAACATTGATGGACAGACTCAGACAAAAAAGAAAAACAATATCTAAACTAAGCTTCACTAAGAGAATTTTATTGTTCCCTAGTTAAGTTACTTATTACTTACTACTGTAAGGCAAGACACTGTGGGTGAGGGTCTTTCTCGTCAGGCTTCCCAAACATAATACTCAATACTCTACAATTTCTCTTTGTAATATCTAAAATATAATTTCCAAGAAGGCTGGCAGCATTACCTCATCTGGTTACTTGACTCTAGGTTCTCAAAGTATTCTCCTTTGATACTGAGCTAGGAAGTCAGCACAGACAGCCACAATACACATCCAAATATTTATGACAGTGCCTGGGGCCTCCCCTCATTTTTCACTGAGCTAATGGAGAAAAGCTCTTCCCCAGACCGAACATCTTCATTCCTATTCAGCACAGTGGGATGCCTTTTAATGGTTTAACAGCTCATTTACATTTCCCTTATTTTTCTTAAAGTTAACCTCTGCTCTGCCAGTATTGTCTATGAAAACATACATGTTTAATTAGGGTACCATAATACATGCACATTTCTCTTCATTTCAGCAGGGTGCACTGTTGATGCATTTCAACACAAACAAAGCTCATAAATACATTTTCAGCCCAAGCATCTGTACCAAATCAGTATTGTGTACAAATGACTTACAGTTCTAATACATTTATAACACAAGTATCTTGTATAAATCAGTTTGATATTCAAGGGACATATCATTCTTTACAAAATTCCAGCTGGCTATGCTGGCACTTTTTCATATTATCACATCTAGTTAGTTTGGATTATGAACGGAACTGAGGACACTAACTCTGTTTGCTTAAGAACATCATTGCGCCTCTAATTTGCTGTTATGTTTCAATGGGTACATACCAAAGGGGACATTATATTCAACAATGGGGTATCATGGCACCTCCTTTACACAAACTCACGAGGACCTACACCCAAGCATTACCACAGATACACATCCATTTATCCACTAACAAGTCCCTAGACAGTTGCTAATAATCATGGAAACACACACACACACACACACACACACACACACACATGCATGTATACATATATATAAATAGAGAGATTCAACATCCTCTAACTACCATAGTGTTAACACCCAGGCAGGCAGGCAGGCAGGCAGACACACACACACACACACACACACACACACACACACACACACACACACACAGCTGCATTCATGCTCCTACAGATAAACACATCCATGTACATACAGCTCTGAGACATTTACCTGTGCCAAAAGTACTCCCACAGGAGTGAATAGGTGAATGCTATCAAAAGACAGTGTTTATTGTTCACTTTTTTCTGCTAGAGTAGATAAAATTTTACTCAGACAAGCAGCCAAGTTATTCAAGTGTGAAGGACATTTCTGGGGAGAGCACATGGCTAATTAGCATTAGCCATTCCCTCAAACTGTGGCGTTAGCATGAAGCTTTGTCCACAAGACCACTCTCCATACTATGGCACCTAAGAGGAGAAAACACAGCGTCATAGCAACCTCTGAAACAGAATGGTTTACCATGATGTAATGACCCTCTAAGATAAAGCCTTTGCATAATGGTAAGCCTTTTTGAATCCCAGGGAATGTTTGCTGAATTTTAAGTTTTTTTGCTAGCATGTCTGAGTGCCCAGTTAAGACATGGTGTATATGACTTCCTACATGAACTCAGATGGTATTATACCAGAACTAAGTAAAATACTACCAGATGATGTAGTTAAAACATTAGATAAGGTCTATAAAGAAATAAAAACTTGCTGAAGTCTCCCCATCATGGAAATATTCTCTTATATCACCTATTTTAAAACAAGAGAAGAATCCTGCAAAGTGCTTATCATACAAACCCATTTCACTTTTAAATCTGGAATATAAGATGTCCATGTCAATTTTACCTAACATAATTAATCTACTTATACCTAAACTAATTAACAATGATAAAGCTGAGTTTTATTTAAACAGACTAGTACATGATAATATAATAAGAATCCATGCATTAACAGACTATAGAAATAAAAGTGAAAAAGAACCTCTATCATTAGTCTCAATTTAGATAAGGCTTTTGACTCAATTAATTGGTCATACTTGTTTAAAACAGTTAAAAGTATATAATTTCTCACCTGTGCTAATTGTATCAGTTTCTAAGTTATACACTAACTCTTGTGCTTATCTTAAAATACGTTTGTTTCTTTCTAACTCTTTTAAGTTACAAAAAAGCACAAAACAAAAACTGTCCATTATCACCTTTAATTCTGCATTAACTATACATTCCTTTGCTAAGAGTATTGGATCCAATAAGAACATTAATGGTATCAAAATAAAAGAAGATATTGAACTAAAAAGATTCAACCCTTTGCTGATGATATTTTACTAACAATGGGAAATACAGAAAATTATTTAGCGTATATAATTAGTTAAATGAACCAGTTTGAAGAAATCTCAAAGATTTAATCATAATAAAACATTAATAAATAAATAAATAAAAAATCATACAAAAATATTCCAACTTCAATTGGTATAGCAATTAAATGGAATACCTTTGTATAACCATTATGTCTAATACTAAATAAACAATACAAACATTCAACAGGTTGTTGATAAAATGTTACGTTTAGTCACAAATTGGAACACATTTTTATTTACAATGGAATAATTATTAATGCTTATTAACATGGTACTTCTCCCTAAAATACTGTTTGGCTAACAATCTTTAGTACTATCTCTAAAAAAAAAATGACAAAAAAGATAAATAATATATTTAATTATTTTTGGCATCCTAATAAACTAAGAGTTCCCTTTGATTGGCACAGAAAAGATAGGGATAATGATGGAATAGGATTCCCTGATATTCAATTATATGCTCTTTCAACAACTGTAAAATTTATAGTGGTATGGATAAATTCATCTTATGATTAAAATGGAAACAAATACATCAAGAAATATTACTAGTAAATAATAAATATATCATGACCAATGATAAACAAATAGTATCTAATAGCTTTATCTGGTTATTAAAAGATTTTTGCATAAATGGTATTACATACACATATATACATATACAAACACACACACATATATATATATATATATATATATATATATATATATATATATATATATATCTAAAGAGAGAACATTTGGTTTGTTGACAGATTTTCTGTCTGTCCCATATAATCAACAAAACCAGGGCAAGGTTGCTGTAATATCAGGGTCAGGGAATATGCCATTGTCATGCTTTTGTGGAGGTGCACATTAGCCCAAATGGAGGGTGCAGGAGAGATTGCCTCCCTGCAGAAAAGTATTGCATGCTCCAAATTTATTTCTTAGACAATGCAGATTTTGGTGTCAATATCTTGGTTTCCTACCTGTTATGGATAATAATTTGTGCTGGATTATTTTGTATACTTCCATATACATATTATATATATATATATATATATATATATATATATATATATATATATATATATATATATATATATATACATTTATACATTTATATACATATATGCACACATACTTATATATTTATGGTCGAACATTCAGAATTTTCAGTGTTCGGCATGGTAGCAGTTGAAGAAGCATTTGTGACAGTATTACTTAGTGCAAGATCGTGGTACAGTGGGAATCAGGGACTTGATCCTTTACTCAATGTATTACGATCTCAGAGTTGGTAACTATAATTTACAGCGGGTATGATATGGTAAGGTTCCCATGTGGTGTGTGAATGAAGGCCTACCCCCTGGCAAAAAAAATACATATATTCTCTTTTCGTTTCATTTTTGATTGGCTGGTGTTCAGACATCTTTGTTTGTTCATTTGCTATTTGAAAATGTGTTTTTCAGTGTTGTGTATGGCATCCATATATGCAAACAGACATACACATAAATAACTACACATTAGCAAAAACACCAAAAGTCAACTGCCTTAATCAATCAAGCTATCTATCTATCTATCTATCTATCTATCTATCTATCTATCTATCTAAATTGTGATCAGCAAAACAAAAAAAACATTCAATACAACAAAAAACAACACTGAACATGGAGCACTGAACAAGTCACTATGTCAAATCACATGGCTATTATTCTAAGTTTTATGTTTTTACAGGGGATAATTCCAACTCAGAGATCACACCTATAGTGGGGAAAAGGGTAAAGTTCCCGATCTGTACTGTACCACAATCTGTACTAATCACATTGGTTACATATGTGCGAATGCACAGCGAATTCGTTGACTGGGAACTCAGACACCTGAAGGTTAAACAACATAAAATTCAGCCAACCGGAATTCGGCATTCCATGGTCGCTGAACCTTCACTCGTAATTTTCATGGTAAACCATATATATCTATATCAATATATACCACTGCTGGTCAACTGGGCTATTCATTCTCAGTCAGGGTAAGAAGGGCTGTCACTTGACAAAGCCAAATGGGAGTTTTTTATTTCTTATTTATCCCTAACCCTGCATGCTTTTCAATGCCTAAAAAACTGGCATGCAATGGGCCTTTCCAATGTACACCACACCTTCGTGTGATATGATAATTTAGACCTACCCTCCTTGTCGACAAACACATCCACATGATTCATACTTCTCCCTTCCCTTCAAAAAGCATGCTTAAGACTGGTCATTACTTTCTTCCCCTACTCCAGCTTATGTAGACCCTTGAGACAGTAGCTGATCTTGTGTCACATGGGTTATAGAGCTTTATCCCTCTATGAAGTGGAGCTAACTACACATACACATTTTATGTGTGTGTGTGTATATATATATATATATATATATATATATATATATATATATATATATATATATGTGTGTGTGTGTGTGTGTGTGTGTGTGTGTGTGTGTGTGTGTGTAAATATATATATATATATATATATATATATATATATATATATATATATATATACATACATATATATATATATATATATATATACATATGTATATATGTGCATATGTAAATATACATACAAGTGTGTATATGTGTGCGTGCATTTGTGGGTATATATATATATATATATAATATATATATATATATATATATATATACATATATAGATATATATACTTTATAATCTCGAACTACTGAAATGTTGTATTTCAGTATCTCGAGACTATAAAGTTGAAGTTTGAAAATAGCGAAAGTGCATAATCATGAATTCAAATATCTCAAATTTGCGGTTATGGCTTTATGCTGCATAATGTCTGGGATTGTATGTGGTTGGTGTGCAGTGCCGTGTGTGGATTTAGGTGTTATGTCAGGTAAGTGAGTATTTTGTAAGGGATTTGGGTGGGAGTTTGAGTGTATGTGAGTTTGCTGATATGTGTGATGTATGTGTAAGGGACTGTAGAGTGTGTGTGTGTGTGTGTGTGTGTGTGTGTTTGCTTTTGTTTACTGTTTGTGTGATCTCGGAGTTAGTTGCCTCTGTTGAAGTAACACCCTGACCTCATGTGCAAAAATGGGAAAAAAGGTTTGTAGATGGATTGATGGATATATACACACACACAAAAAAGGTGTCATGGCCTAATATGTTCAAACAGTGGCAACCTTATTTCTTTCAGGTATACTTCAACAACATCACTACTAGCCTGCCATGAGAGCTGAAGTTTTAATTGTGGCATAAATAAGCCCTTGAGTGGTAGGACTGAAAAAAAAGTCTCTGCATTTGGATGCAGGTGTGACATACAGTGAATGACAACAGCTACCACTTCTTTCAGTTAGTACATGTTTTTCACAACTTGATAAAATATTAGTTGTGTGAAGTAGATTCTTTACAAAACCTCATTGTTAAAAATGCAATCTCTCCACAATGAAGGTTGGGCAGGAGGTGAAAAATGGCAAACTACAGGATACAAATGGCTGCATTATTCCACTATGACTTACTTTTATAAGCACTTTCTGGTTCAAGTTACTATACTTATCTAATACTATAATTATTACTCCATACAATATAATCATACCATTTTTCTCTGAATCAATACATTCACAAACCCATCAACTGATAAATTCTGGAAAGTTTCACAGGTATATATGAGGTTAACAACCAAGAGGGACTTTAAAAGTCAAGCCTTGCAATCCAACCCAGGTGTGTGCCTATGTATTATATGTGTTTAATAGGAAGATGTATGTTAGGAAGTTTCTAAAGGTAATGGGGGAGGGGGGGTTAGTTTGGACATAGCTACTGCCTGCCTCCTCAGAGATATAGGGGCTGGGCCTAGGAAAAATTTCCAATTTCCAATCCATTGGTCAAGGTTACACTAAAATATTAGGGATAGATTCTGATTGCATGGATGGTAGCCTGTTCCAAAGCACAGGGATCCTCTGAGACATATATCTGTCTCACCAACATGTCCTATTTATATCATAAGCAACATTTAAATCCTTGGATGCAGTGGTTCTGATGCTGTTCATTTTGTGGATGTGCAAAAGCATCCTCAGAGCTGGATCTGTGGATGTCTTGTATGCAGGGCATAGATCATCTCTCAGTAACCTGTAAGAGACTGAATATAAAGACAGGGCTTTAAAGTGATCTGTGTAAAACAATGTGTTTATACCCTGGATTCTCCTGGTATAGAAAGCTTGTGGGCATTGCATATGTCAATTACATGCTGAAGGGAGCATTATACTCGATGATGGGTCAGATAAGGACCAAATTAAGTGGTACTATGACTTTCTTTGACCTGGATGCCATACTCTTATTCATAAGATGGGCTCACTACCTCAGTCACATGTTGGTCAAAGGCCAGATTACTGTCTACAAATATTTCCAAATCACTGACTACTGAGTCAGATCTTAGGGGTGCCTTATCAATGGAGTAATTAGCCTGGGTGGCATTTTTCCCAAAATGCACTTTAAGGCATTTCTTGGCATAAAGTTTTAATACATTTGGCACCAGTCATTTGTCTGTGTTAGACTCCCTTGTACAATGGTTGTGTCATGGGAGGAATCTATGATAGCTCCCAATTTGCAGTCATCTGTGAACTTGGTCAGCCAAAGGGGCTTGACGTTAGCCTTCACCACCAAGAAGCAGATATGAAATAGAAGCAGTCCCAGCATGGAGCCCTGTGGTACCCTGCTGGTGGACAGTCTCTTAGTGGAGGTGGTCTCTCCAATCCTGACTTCCTGAGTCCTGCCTGTGAGCCAACTGGCAATCCAGCAAGTTATGTATGGGTTTATGCATAGTTCAGTGAATTTGTCAACTATACTCGAGTGGGGTACTGTATCAAATGACTTAGCCAGGTCCAGGTAGACAGTATTCCTTCTTTTTATCTTTTAATTGCCTTGCTAACCTTCTCCAAGAAGTCTGCGAGGTTTAGGAGGCATGACCTTCTCTGGTCAAAACCAAATTGGGTTGGGTCCAGTGTCTGAAAGTTGACTACATCATTGTTGATGAGTTCCATGATAATTTGGTCCATGGCTTTAAATATTAAATTATTCATATTAATGAGTCTGTATTTTCTGGGATTGGTTGATGGCCCACCCCTGTGAAGTGGGATAACCATTGCAGTCTACCATTCTCATAGTGCAAAGCCTGTTTTGAGGTTATAGTTGAAAAGTGACTCAAGTGGTCCTGATAGGTCATGTTTCAGGCTGTTTAGAAAGCATCTCCACATATTGTTGTGGACAGTGAGGCTGTGATTGTGGCCTTAGCAAGTGCCACCAGGACCTGCTCCCTATTAATAGTTGGAGCAAGTATGCTAATAGATATGCAATGGGGAAGACAGGTGGGTAGTGGGAAGTGAAGTTTAAGCTGAATTTGTTAGCCAGAAAATTTGCAATGTCACTCTGTATAGTAACAATGGCACAACTGACCACCAGTTTAATTGGTCTGCCACTAATGGAACTTGTCTTATCACAATGGTAACAACACACAGATACGCAGAGTGCCTGCACATTCCCCTCTGGCATCCTTTCTTACATGAACATGTTATCTGAAAGCCAAAACAGCTGAAATTGAGTGAATTAAATCACTACATGCAAGACCTTAAAAATGAAGATATTCCATATGCTTGTTTCAGTTAGATAGCTAATAATCCAATGTGGGTAGACTCAGAATTGGGATCCCTTTTTGTGTATTTACAGAATTCTATTATAGTAGCTCTGGTGTCTTTTGGTTCCCCAGAACCCCAAAGAAAAAAATGTACTATACCCCAGCTGTGATGAATAGTGAGTACAAACTTATGTTTATCTAGTTAGACACAAAAGAAGAAGAAAAATAACACGTGGTACACCTTAGATGTAAAACATATACAAGTAACTATACAAAAAATTACCATAAAATGGAACCAGTAAAACCCACTCTTGATATTGGCTGTTCATACTGTTTCAAGCTGTACCTCATAAAAGGGGCATAGCAAAAAATGACTCACTAGATTATGATCAACCAGATCCAACTCCAAATAAACAATTCCTGCCTTAGTAATGCATGGCCTGCTGCTCCTATACCTCTGAAGATTCCAAAAGTTATGCAAGAAAGAAAGAACTGTAGGACACGGTCCAGATTTTACTGACAGAATTAACCCCCACCAAAACAAATAGCAGGAACAGGTAGTTCACATCATTTAAAGAAACAAACAACCTGACTGATTTCTGCATCATGTTATCTGGCCTCATATTGCAGAAACGAATCGGGTTGTAAAATGTACATGTAGAAAGTAAAGTGGCCAGTTCTTGGAGGAGTACCTGTAGAAGGTAGGGTGTTTGAATGTGCTGGAAGTAAAATAAACATGATGGAACTGTAATATAGTATAGAAATTATGTAACATGATGTGCCAAGGCTCCTATAAGAGCAGGGAGAATGTACATCATGACTGGAGATGACTGCAGTTATAGCACTATGGCAACCCTTTTTTAATAAATGTATAAATGTGGATTGCAATGATTGCATTTGTGCATGTGTAAACCCATTTCAGGCATAACACAGTGCACTTAAACGTATGAGCACCTTGTGGCACTGTAGGCATGAAATGCTAAGACGGTTTCATGACAATTGAACTAAAGGTACTGACCAAAGATTAACTTCAGTAGCTTTATATGAATTAAAGACTAGGTCAGAAGCTATATACAGTATTCAAGTCATCCAACACAAGTTATCTCTGAATATTTGTCTTAAGATTTACTTTATTGTTTAAATGCAAATAACGAGTGCCTTGAGTCTTCCCTTGCTTAAGCTTTCCATCTAACAGTGAAAGAAATGGGTTTACAATGCTGTTGAGGTGCTGCTTCTCCCTCTTACTACACCAGTGAAATTTTCATCATTGATAGTTTACTCTTCCTCAGCACTCATCTGCAGCTTAAAATGCTATATAAATGAAGTTTTCTTTATCAGCTTGAGAATAGTTGAGAACATTTAGAATGCTGCTCAGGTTCAACACATTTCCTAATTTCATTCTCTGGAAATAACAAAATGCGGTGGTGCAGCGATAACGTTGTTGCCTCACAGCAAGAGGTTCTCCCGTTCGATTCTCGGCTGGAGTGCGGGGAGTGCCTTCTGTGTGGAGTCTGCATGTCCTCCCCGTGGTTGAGTGGGCATTCGAAAGACATGCTTAAATGGGCGAGCCTTCGTTGAAGGTTGAACATCGAGCTGGCACCTCAGCATTCATGAAAATCTACTGCCAATCATTAGCAAACCGTATTCTGCTGTGGTGACCCCTAACCGGGAAAAGTCATTCTAAGGACATATCATTTGAAAGCTATGATGTCTTCATCCCTTGTCAGTTTTTTAATACTGATACTGTCTTTGATACTGATTTAGCCCTATGCAATTGGTACCAATGGCATGCAAGATTCCAGCTGTAGCAATCTTAGAATTTAAGCAGATATCATTTGGATGCACTCCACTCGATAGCACAGACTACAACCCTGGATTAGTCAGTTCACAATAACACAGGAATACCTTCACTTCAAGAAGTTAAATGTCCATAAACAGTTTGACATTGTGCAAACAGCAAAAGGTAAAGGTTATGGCATATGACATACAAGATACACAAACAATTTCTGCAGCTATCAATATAGTATATTAATGCACAAGTCCAAAAATGATCAAAAATGTGCACTTTTTTCAAGTAAAAGCAAAAGACAGCAGTGCAGACTCTTTTTTAACAGAACCAAGTGAAACCAAATAATTTCTGTAAAAAGGAAAAGACATACAAAGTAACTTTTTTCTTTCAGATCCCAGAACCCCACAAGCAGGGCAGCAGTTACTTCCAAATGTGTCCAGTAGCTCTTTTCTGAAAGATTAAGAGTCCAGACTGAAAGTCTATAGCATACAGGTGCTATCCTACAGAGTTCTGCTACATTGAAATACTTCACAGGAAGGTGTCTCTGTCTTATAGGAACAGTCTACAGTAATTCCTTCTTAATGCACCAAGACACTCAGAAATGATGTTTCAGGCAAGCATTCCCCCTTGTATGATGGTGTCAATGACTTCAGGTGTACCTTCCTGGACTATATGAAGAAAGACATGATGAACATCTCATACTGTGTGTCCAAGGCAGGTATGAGCCTAGCACTGACCATCATTCTACCTTCTCTAAGGATGATGCACGATATGAGCAAAAAACAATTGACTTCAATAATTGGTTTAGTTTTTGGTGTCATTCAAAGGGGGTCCAATATGTGGGTCTATATTAAAAGACCGAAGAGGTGTTTCAGTGAACACCTCTTGACACGTAATGAGTGAACGCACTAAAGCATGAACACTCAAAACAGCGATTTCTTTCTCTGGGAAAGAAATCCCTTGGCCATCCCCATGTGTTCACCCCATTGCTCACTATAGTGCGATCTCAGAGTTGGTATATTTAGTTAGGGGGGGGGTGAAGCCCCCCACGTTATGTTTTAAAGTGTGTGTGTGTGTGTGTGTGTGTGTGTGTGTGTGTGTGTGTGTGTGTGTGTGTGTGTTTGTGCTAGCAGTTTCTTTCCCTGGGAAAGAAACCACTGTTTTGAGCGTTCGCACTTTAGTGCATTCGCTCATTATGTGTCAACCAAGAGGTGTTCCCTGAAGCACCTCTTCAGTGTTTTTTTAATATAGACCCATATATGTGAAAGCCTGGGAGGATATGATTGACAGACCATGCTTCTTTGCTAACGATGGTCGGTGTATGTGTCCCCTCTAGGGTTTTGATTATTGGCAAAGACATTTTCTACCCCCATAGTGCCTTTGTTTTAGGCAATGCCAGCCTGATAAACCTATAAACATGATGAAATAAGCAAAGGAAAATATGAAGATGTTACTGATCAAAGCTAGGAGCCTGAACAAGAAACTTTACTCCTTACAAGCCCTTCTCAACTAAGAAGACACTTGTGTCTGTGCTGTGACTGAGATGTGGTTTAAACTATTGGACACCACTCCAGATGTGCAGGGCTATAACATCTTCCATGTGTTTAGACCAGCTCTGTGCAGTAGGGGAAAAAAAGTGAAGCTGTATCAATCTACATCCAGAAGAGGATAAAGCAGCATGATGCACTAAAGCTTCTTCATGTCCAGAAATCATCAGAAAAGTCACACAGCATACATTAGCTAGCTATACAACTTCATATATGACAAAAAGCCACAACACCTATCTTCAAGAATTAGAATCATTCAGTATTAAACCCAATACCATTTTCCTAAGCATACCTCTCAAGCGTACCTCATTCTGAGGAATATTACTCGTTTGGAATCTTAATACATTCATGTTGCTCAAAGATCCACAGTGAAAGGAGATGTCATACATTCAGTGTTAGCAATTTTATAACTGATCTCCATGGTAAATAGAACTGAATCATACTCATTAAAAGAACTATTATATAATTAAAAATATCACATTTCGGCCATCCTATGAGCTTCCTAGATGAAGTTGGTAGTAAGTTGTTAGTATTCAACATTTTGCCTGTTTGCTCCACATTATGAAAGGCGGTGTTTCTCATTTCAGGGGTGCAAGGCTGAAAGCTATGTAAACTATCTGACTATAGAATCAGAGACCTACACCACCATTAGTGCACAAGCAAAGAGAAGCCTGGACTTTGTCAATACACATTCCCTGGAACAATCAGAGTTCCCACTGGGGAATAACATCTTGGATCTTGTCGTTACTAATATGGGAACATCTTGCACCATCACTTGTGTGTCTTTATCACTTGTTAGGCTAACCATAAAGCAGCCTCCCTCGAAATAAAGCTAAAACCGGAGACCCCCCCCCCCCACCCAAAGTACCTTTAGAAATTTCTTTAAAAAACTACCTACTCCTAAGTGATACATTGGCACGCTTCAAATCCCCACTGAACCCACTTATATCCACTGAATATGTAGAAATGTAAACTACCATGCTACACTAGATGCAAACAGCTGTATAGATGCAGATGTACCCCATATGAATAAATGCGAGACATAGTCATAAAACAAACCCACATGGTGGAGCCATAATATAAACAAGCTTTGTAATGAGAGGAAAATAATTTTGACCAAAAGTAAGAGTAATTCCTGGAATGTTAGAGCCCTTGGTACTGAAATAAACAACTCCAGAGCTTAATAAAATCCACCTTAGCCAAGTCTGAGGCTGCGAAAGCCAAGAACAGTCACAAGGCATTTTTTTAGTTATGTTCATAATATCAAAAACACAATGAAGCAATGCACTGAGCTGACTGTAAAATATGTTGCCTACACTGAGACTGAAAATATAGCAAACCTACTGCCCGATAAATTTAGCTCTAACATTACTACTCTCTCCCCTGTTTCTCCCAAAAGATATACATGCAGCTATCACACAAGACCAAGTCCTAAAAGTGTTATCAAAAGCTAAAATACTGCATCGATGTTGCATTTTAAATAGGGTGAAGCACAATTTAGACACACCTCTAACACTGTTTAATCTTAGCCTCCCTACAGGTTTTGTACCAAGTGAATGGAGAAAAACTACAGTCATTCCTCTGCATAAATGAGGATCTTACACAGACCCAAGGAATTACAAACCCATTAAGTTTGACCAGCCTCATATGCAAAGCCATGGAAAGACTTATGGAATTAATCAATCAGGACATAGGGAGCCTCAAAACACTGGACACCTCTCAGTTTGGATTCATTAAGGGCAGGTCATGCTTACTTAATCTGGTGGATTTTTTGAAAAGGTAAACAAAGCAATAGATGAAAGCAAAATAGTACACACTGCATACCTTTACTTGGTCAAAGATTTGACATAATTCCTCACTCAGGCTAGTAGAAAAACTAAATAAACTGGTAATAAACCCCTATGTCCCATGCTAGATTGCCATATGGCTCACATAATGAGAATAATCAAAATAGGGGAAATTGCCTCCACAAAGAGACCAGTCACCAGTGGAATCACCCAAGGTTCTGTGCTGGGACATCTCCTGTTTGGCATCTACTCTTCTGAAGTAAAAGCCAACATCAAAGGGGTCTGACTGACTAAGTTTAAAGATGACAGTGAGCTTGTAGCAATCACTGAATCTCCAGGAAGGTTTGTCTCAAATAAATAACTGCTGTCTAAGTCATGGTCCGAAACTAAATGCCAAAAAAATACATTACTGTATCCTTTAGAAAGTCATGTACCCCAGAGGAAGTGCCACATTGCTATACTGCCCTATGAGTTGACCCATTTGCTTGGGATTTGGGAACGTATGTAAAAAGTGACCTAACTTTTGACTAACTTGTCTGTTATTGTAAGAAAGTCCTTCTGTATTGCACAGCATATAAACAAAGTGATTATGTCTAGATCTAGGGATATTATTTGCCCCCCTTTACACGGGCCTCATTAGGCTAATTATTGAGTACAATGTCACATTTTGCATGTATCTGTCTAGAAACACACAACTGGAACACCCACAGGCTACCTTACTAAAAAGATACAAGGTCTAAACAACATGTCTTACATGGACTGACTCAGAAACCTATATTCAGTATCCTACAGACTGCTAAGAGGGGACCTGGGTCTGGTATACAAGGCATCCTCAGACCCATTATTGTTGTACTTGCTCCACATTAGCAAGTTAAAGGGCATCAGAAATATTCTGTCTAGGAATCTCAACCTCTTACGCAACATCAGCAGAATGGTTTGCAGGGACAGGTATATTTCGTAGGGGATACTGCTGCTGTGGAACAGACTTCCCATCCACATAAAACAAAGTTTATACTGCCAATTTCAAGGGCAGCTTTGATCTACGGTTGGGAAACAGAACATTTACCTAAGGACTGCCCCCTGTATTACAAATGGACAGAGACAGCTCCTAAATGCTTTATCCTATACATGGGTCCCCTCATATTATCTATGGTATGATCCCAGTTATTCTTATTAGGTGTAATACATAATTAACGACCATGAGATGGATAGGACCAATCTATAACCAAATGGGAAAGGTTATTTTGGGCACAAAAAAGGGAAATTGGCTTGGCTTAAAATGGGCCACAATGGCAGCTAGCTTATTACTCACATACGAACTTATATATCTGCATATGAAAATGAAATTTTATCAAACCATGCTTTTGTCGAAGCATGAAGAGATATTTCAGTTCATTGAACGTGAATGGATCAGAAAGTACTGGCTTTATTTTTTTTTATTTGGTTGATATCAATGAGCAGTACAGAAGTGTTTTATTTTTTGAGTATGCGACTTTCGAATATTTTTAGACAGACATTTTGTGGTTTTAACCATTTAAATGTTCAATGAAGGCCAAATCCAAAAAAAAAAAAAAGTATACTGTATTGGTACACTTAATCTAAACAGCATGATATTAAAAGAAAAATATCTAAATTCAATTATCTAAACACAAAATATAAATAAAATAAAAGTTATACTAGGGAAGGATTTATGCCCTTTCTCAATGGGGTTTGATTCTCACTAAGGACAATTGCCTAGGCCTAAAAGGGTGGTTTGCCAGTGATGCCATATATTCCAGGGAGATTGGTGTAATGGTTAAGGTATTAACCTTACAGACACATAGTGCACGGTTTTTTCTTATATGAGATAATTGGCTAGGCTTAAAATGTCTCAAAAGGGCAGTTAGCCTATTGCTAACCTATGAAGCTATATAAAAGTAATAGGTGGTTTTCCTCATGCAAAAACTTTGTGAATTTGGTTAGATTTTGTTACTATTTTGTGTTAAATATTTATCTGTTGATAATTTTTGCTGTCAATATTATATTACTTGGAGTATTTTAAGTATACACATATATTTATATATTATATACACATATATTTATACACACACACACACACACACACACACACATATATATATATATATATATGTATATATTCAGGGTTACATTGGTTACATTGATTCTGTCAATCCTGCTTTGGTCAAAAGATATTTTTCAGTTCTAGATCGAAAATAATTTTGTCAAAAGCTGTAAAGTGCTTAAGTAATTGTAGGTTGATGTGTTTTATCAGGCTAATCGTATGGATGCATTCTGTTCATTCATGCTCATTAATTTCATGCAGTATATGTTTTTGATATTGGCAACCAGCTGAATAAGGGAAATTCTCCTTTTCCCACATTGTTGTTTGACCTTATAGTTAGTATATTTAAAGTAGTGAGAGGTGAGGGAGTGCAGGGGACTGACTTCTGCAAAAACACTGTTTCTGGTGTTTTGTGCTGCTTGAAGTGTTTTGATGGTTTCAACAAAACCCAACTTCATACAGCTATCACATCTGTGTGAGCATTCAAATAATTAATAATAGCGACAAGGCAGAATAATATGTGCAGGCACTTCTGCCACCACTCAGACAAGCTCAGTAATGAACTCTGCTTCTTAGAGAGGTACTCAAGAAGATTGTAAACAACTGCAGTGTAAACGTCCTCATATAATCATGGAGACCTGTTACACTTGGCTGACAGTTAATGGTATGTTATTGAGGGTCAGACACTCCACCTGTGGCACTATGTGCAAAAATATGTTCACTGCACCATATACTATGGCATAGCATTATTAAACATATTGCTGCTACACTGGAATGATAGGTACAACCTGTTCTTTATCTACCACTCCCCCGAACTCCTATGGCAGACAAAAGTGAAAAGCAAAGACGGTGAAGAAAACTGAAATGAGATAAAAGTTTGGAAAAAAGCAATATGAAGGCAAAAAAATAAATTAATAAAATGAATTCCACTTCCCACTTTACATATGCTGGCATTATTTTAAAAGTTATGCACAGTAGATAGTCGATTATCCAAACAAAGATTATCCGAAACATCAATTATCCGAACCCAGTCTTCCAAAGTTTTTGGGTAGGAAAAATCATAAAGTCTGAATATGTAAACATTATATGTATTCACTTGTGCCTGGTTTTGAACTTGTAGCCTGTTTGTGTGTGAAAAATACTCTGCTGTCTACTGGACTTGCTGAATGGTTGAAAAGTGTAGTTCCTCAGTGCAGAGCAAACAAGATTTTAAAAGTTTTTTATTCAGTTCAATATATGTTTGATTATCTG